>NC_143169.1:3426625-3737000 GCF_047325235.1 Durio zibethinus | reverse complement strand
TTACAATTTAAGAGATGTTCAATCTCAATTATTATACCCAATAATCATTATTTATAAATTCTTAAAACTAAAAGGTTTATCACAAAATTTAAATCACAATCCTGTGAGCTTAATAAAATTTAAATTAATTTTTTTTAGCTTTTTCAACAAAACTGTGTTTCCAATAAGTATCAAATATGTAGTTTTTTTTTCTTTTTTTGGTACAAGAGACCAAAGCCTAAGGGCTTTAGGAAAAGATAAATTGCAAAATTTAAGAATTGAACTCTAATTTAACATGAATCCATCATATGAAAATTAGGTTGACTATTTGAACTAAGCCCTACGATCTTTTTTCTTTGTGAGCTTATTTCAACTTTTCCTCTTCATATTATTTTCACTTTTATTTTTACTATAAATCCTTATATTGTCATAATTTTTTTCTGATAAAAAATCGTATTGGATTTACTTTAGGAAAAGATAGAAAAACACCATAATTTTTAATCTCAAAATTTTATTACATTCTTTTAAAAATACATTTAGTTTTCTTGTAGTGATAAAATATTTAATAATTAATTTATTCGTACATCTTTTTTATTTTAATTTTTAATTGTCAAAAATTTTTTAAATTTATAATTCATTGATAGAATGTGTAATTCGTAATTCTACCTTTAATTGTAAGTCTTAGTGTTGTTAAAAAAATACAATGTTATCACAATAATATTTTTATTTTATAATTTTATTAACTTTTTTATTAGTATATTTTTTTCATATATATTAATAAGTATGATAAAATATTTTTTTAAAAAAATGAAATAAAGTATTTTGAATATTATTACTTGACTCTAAAACTAAATGGTAAGATCAGTCATTGCACAAAAGATATGTATCCTGAAATATTAACATTTAAATTCCCCTTCATCCAAAAGAGAAAAGAAAAACACTTAAATTTGCTATCTATTTACCAATCTCACTTTCATTGTTATTTTCAAATTTACTAAAACCAATCTCATCGCCCATCCAAAGCAAAGATCAAAATTTTTTGCTTCTATTTCCATTTGTATTGATGGTTATTTTGTTTTGGTTATCTAGGAAGTTTATCTTTTAGGGGAGGTCGTTAGTATTTTTAGTTTTGGGGTCTTAAGACCACCGTTTTAGATTTTTTTTTTTTTTACATAGCCATAAGAGAAGTGAGAGAAGGTTTTGATTTTTTGGTTTGAAATCAAGCAAAATCAAGATTTCTATATCCTTCTAAGATACTATTTGGGACTGATTTTTTGTGCTTATGAGAAATCTCTTTTTATTATCTCCTTTTGATATCCAGAGATTCTATCGATTAGATTAATCATTCTTAATTAGTTCATCTCTCTCTAAATTGTTTAGGTTAGAATGTTAGATAAGATAAATCAATTACATATGGAAAACTAACAAGTGAAAAAAAAATTAAAAAATGCATGTAGATATACAGACTTACCTTGATAAAAAAGAAACCCCTCTATTTCATTGTTAGAAATAAATCAACTTAAAGTTTTAAACCGTGCTTTTTGACATATATGTAATTCAAACACCAATTTATATATTGTGCATACCTTCCTTGTGATTGATAATCCTGCAAACAAGATAAAAGTTTCCTTTGGAGTCACCCTAACCTTTGCTAAGAAGCTGCCATGCTATATATGATCCTTAATTTCTTTTAACAGTTTTTTTCTTTTCTACTCTTTTTTAGCTTCTTTTCAAAATTTTGCTTGATCTATAATACTCCATTAGAAAATTCATCAAATTAACGTTCATGAATTTCCAAGGCTTCTTGAGAAAATTAAAATTAAATCAGATTTCTAAAGAGCCTTTTTTAGTTCATCAATAAAGAATGACATTTTTGGAGAATCCTTTCTTCCTTTAACGGCTTTTTGAAAGGGACAATTTGAAAGATCTGCCCTAACTTATATGAAGGCTAGCAACTAGCATCAGCGAGTATGATGTAGCTTGGTTTTGTTTGGTTTTAGGATAAATCTCATAACAAATCAAAATTTTTGACACCAAATCAATCCAAATTACAATGAAAACCAAACCAACCAAATTGAAATAATTCGGTTTAGTTTGATTTCTTATTTGATTTAACTTTTTTAACATGTTAATTTTTTTAAAAAAATTAAACATTTTAAAAATAAAAGAATAAATATTTAGATATTTTATCTTTAAAAAAAAATAGAGACTGAAGAAAGCTTATATAATATTTAAATAAAAATATTAATATATAAAAACTTATAAAGATAATATAACAAAAATATTAATGTAAATATATTAGATAAGATTTGATAAGCTAAGACCCAAGAGATTATTTTAATATCAAATTTTTTATTCAATTTTAATTTGAAAATACATTTCAAATCATTAAAATATTAATATCAAAATATTTTTAATATTTAATGATAATTTTAAATGAAGTGAACCTAAACAGGTTTAATTTGATGGGCTTGCCTGAATTGGCTAGCTTGGCTTGGCCATAACACTTCTATTTTAAACTTCTCTTCCAAGTTTAAAATAGATGACACACCAAAAGAAATCTACTTCTAAAGAACATACATCTCGTTTCACTAGTCAAAGCATGAAATATCTTGCAGCAGTCATTAAATGTCATTTTTTAATATCAATTAAAAATTTAATCTTATCCATATCTAATAAAAAAATGATTTCTTATCTGAATAGAGATAGAGATGATGATGAATATAATTTTAAGTTTTTATAGAGTATGAGGATGAGGATAGATAGTATAGTATCTACTCCATACTCATATCGTACATATATATATTTTATATATATATATATCTAATATACAGATTTTTTATTACATAATATAATTTGTTATTTTATATAACTTAAAATTAATATATTTTTATTGAAAAAATATATATTAATATATATATTTATAAAAAATTACCTAAATAGACAAGATAAAATAAAAAAATTAGTTTTTAGTTTTTTTTAAAACTATGGATATGAGGATTACCCATACTCATTAAATACCCGTGGAGATGGAGATAAAAATAAATTTAAAATACTCGTTGGCTAAGGGTATAAGGATAGGTATAATATTAAAATCCAATGACAGGGATAGATAATACTTTTACCTACCCATATCTTACCCATTGACATCTCTAATATCAACTTCAATCTTAGAATTTTAAGAATTGCATTTCAAGCCTTAATATTTTGCTATGCTTATTTACCTTATTAACTAAAAGGATAGAAATTATGAGTAATAGGAATCAAAGGCCCTTTCAAAATTTTTATAATCCCTTGTGTATATATATAATCTATTTAAGTTGATTTTAAAATTAAAATTATTAATTCTATTTTTTGGTTTTATTACTTAATCTTATATATTACAATTTAAGAGATGTTCAATCTCAATTATTATACCCAATAATCATTATTTATAAATTCTTAAAACTAAGAGGTTTATCACAAAATTTAAATCACAATCCTGTGAGCTTAATAAAATTTAAATTAATTTTTTTTAGCTTTTTCAACAAAACTGTGTTTCCAATAGGTATCAAATATATACTTTTTTTCTTTTTTTGGTACAAGAGACCAAAGCCTAAGGGCTTTAGGAAAAGATAAATTGCAAAATTTAAGAATTGAACTCTAATTTAACATGAATCCATCATATGAAAGTTAGGTTGACTATTTGAACTAAGCCCTACGATCTTTTTTCTTTGTGAGCTTATTTCAACTTTTCCTCTTCATATTATTTTTCACTTTTATTTTTACTATAAATCCTTATATTGTCATAATTTTTTTCTGACAAAATATCGTATTGGATTTACTTTAGGAAAAGATAGAAAAACACCATAATTTTTAATCTCAAAATTTTATTACATTCTTTTAAAAATACATTTAGTTTTCTTGTTGTGATAAAATATTTAATAATTAATTTATTCGTACATCTTTTTTATTTTAATTTTTAATTGTCAAAAATTTTTTAAATTTATAATTCATTGATAGAATGTGTAATTAGTAATTCTACATTTAATTGTAAGTCTTAGTATTGTTAAAAAATACAATGTTTTCACAATAATATTTGTATTTTATAATTTTATTAACTTTTTTATTAGTATATTATTTTCATATATATTAATAAGTATGATAAAATATTTTTTTTAAAAAATGAAATAAAATATTTTGAATATTATTACTTGACTCTAAAACTAAATGGTAAGATCAGTCATTGCACAAAAGATATATATCCTGAAATATTAAAATTTAAATTCCCCTTCATCCAAAAGAGAAAAGAAAAACACTTAAATTCGCTATCTATTTACCAATTTCATTATGATAAACCAGCTGAATTAAGCTTCAACTTCGAATTTCTTTCATTATTTAATTAGTAAGAGTGCAGCAAGTGCGATATAACTCAGAATTAGCCAAGTGAAACAAGTTTTGGTAGTGCCAATGTGATTCTTAAGTCTAGAAATTAGTTTTCAACAAGTGTTTTAAGTCCTATATCAACACGTATCATGCCCCACGGAATCTTAGCTTTTAAATTGCGTAGGTGTGGAATTAATATCAACGAGTGTATGGAATTCTTAGCCCTATTAGTCGCCAACCCATCATCCCCGTCTCAATGCAACCGCCCTGATCAGCGAAAAATCCGCTGGCGATGGATTTTAATCCTCACCTTTAGAAGGAATAAATTTATTAGATGATCAATTATATCTAATTAAAAAAATTAAATTAATTGTATCTAATGAAATAATTCTTGCACTTACACATTATGACAATTCTCATAATTGAGCTATTAAATATACTAGGGGGGGGGGAGTGATTCCAGATATACTGTTAGATCCCAAAGACAAGACTTCCAATTTCTGTAAGTTGGCAAACTTTAAGTCGTATTTGACCTGTCAAAAAATCAAAGGGTAGTTCCATTGGTTTTGTTAATTTTATATAATAATTAGTGTTTTAACATAATCATTCAAATCTTATATAAACTATTGATTGTGCAATCTTATATACCATCAGACAATGAAAAGGCTAGGATTTTATTAAATTAAACAAAACTAACAGAATGAAATAAAATGATAAGACTTGGAATATATCTCTAATTTAAATTAAATTAAAAAATGTTATACACCTCTATGCATCATTCAAATTTAATTCTCTTCACCTTCCCATTTCCCATTCTTTTCCTCCATCTCACAATTCAATAAAAAATATTAATATTCACTGAAAAAACAATAATACTAATATTCAAATACTAAAAGAATGAATCTATAACACAAATGGAAATAATTATATATATATATATATTATCTATCAAGTTATTACCCAAAAAATTGAGAATTTTAAAAAATGTTAGGTTGCCAATGAACGATAAAATATCCCCTATTCGGTGATAATTCGCTCTACCTAATACCTTCAAACTTAGAATTACTAATTTGAGATGAAATTTTTCCTGCATTTAAATGAAAATTTACTTCATTTTAAAGTTATTGTAAAAAATTAATAGAGCCAAATTTTGTTTTCTTTAGGTCAAAATTTGTCATAAATTTATGTACTTTTTGATTTTTTAAAAATTTAATCTTTTTAGTAATATTTAAAAAAATTTAATCATTGTAATATTATTTTTTAAAGATTTTAATCCATTCATTAACAGTATTAAATTTTATCTTTTAAATGATTAATGTGACTACTAACGTGATATTTTATTTACTTCCTAATTTTATTAATGCTGATGTGCATTACAAATTGTAACCACATACACTACCAAAATGTCAAGTCAAATATCTTAAATATTTCTTAAACTTAATAACATCTTAATGTCATAAAAAAGAAAAAAAGAAACTCTGAAAACAAAAGAAAAAAAATTGGTTGAAAGCTTGATTCCTCTTGTAGTTCTCTTGCCGTCCCCTCTGAACCGCTTTAGCCATCGTTGCCGTTCCGACCAACGAATCGCCGCTTGATTCTAAATGCCAATGCCTTGATTCCGTTGTTGGCCCAAGATACAATATCTTAAGAATAATCAAATTTTCGATTTCTCCAGTTACAATCCCCTCTATATGGTTATAAGATAGGGATAATTCTTCTAACTCTTTGCACTTGGATACACTTACTGGAATTCTACCAGAAAGATTGTTCGCACTCAAATAAAGCCTTTTTAGTTTAGGTAGGTAATCAAACATATTTGATGGACTTGACCAGTAAGATTGTTAAATGTTAAATCAATTTTTTCCGGAGAAGAAATGTTGAGTTCGATGGAAGGCATTGAACCAATCTCTGACAAAGAACACAAAGAAGATGGGATAACTCCCATGAAGTTATTACCATTCAAAGACAAGTTCTGAAGTTTAGCAAAGGAACCAAACCAGGATGGGATTTCTACGTTGAAATTGTTGTTAGACAAGCTTATAGATTTCAACCGACGCAAATTAGTCGATTCTATATTTTTATTGGCAATGAACCATAAAAACTGTTGTTTCCGGTGTGGAGCCTCGCAAGGAAAGAAAGATTTCCCAAGTCTGGTGGTATGGTAACATAGAGATTCATGCCGAAAGATTTAGAGCTATAACTCTTTTGTGCACACCGAATTTTTTTCAAAATAATTTCTTTTATTATTTAGATATCTTAATTTGAATCCATTTTAAAACTTTGATTAGACTTATTTTATGTTGGGCTTAAAACCAATTTTGAATTAATTCTGATTTAGGCTTAAAGTTTCAAAGCCTAATAGATGTTTAAATTCAATTTTTAAGCTTAAGTCATTCTTATTAAAATTAAAAGATAATACCGGCCTATAGCAACCAGCGTTAGTGGCATAGTGCCAGTTCATTGGATTTTGAAAAAACAAGAGGGCTATTTTGGGAAAATTGAAAGCTGAAAAGTTTCTTTCTTTTTTTTTTTCTATAAGTGAGAGTTAAAATGATTTTAAATAGAGGATTAACTTTTATAGTTAAAAAGAAAAAAAAAAACAAAGGTCAAAATGGTGCGTTTAGGAGGCAAGACTTGCACTAGAACTCAAACCTGGATCTAAAAGCTACGCAACTGACCCAATTGGCATTAGTAAGGCTCTAAGCTAGATCAAACCCATCTAGACCGGTTTGAACCGATTTGAACGGCCCAAACAGCCATTAAATAGCCTAAACCACCCCAAGCCTCTAAAAACCACTCTAGACCATGCCATTGACATTTATTAGCCCATTTTGGATTTTTTTCTTTTTTTCAATTATTTACTTATTTATTTGTGCATATTTATGTTTTAAATCCCTAGAATAATTTTTTTTAGAAAAAGAAAATTTGGTGTTTAAAAAATTAGTAAATTAAAAAAATAATAATAATAATAATAAAAATCTTTGAAGATAAGATATTAAGGGAATTTAGGTAGCTATTCTTTAACACATTTAGGTGAAGATGTTTTTTTAAAATACTTCTAAAGAAATGGAGTATTTAGAAAATATTCAATACAAAGGATTTTCGTTTGCTTATTTCCCAAAAATATATAATAATAATAATAAATAATAATAAAAATGATGAAAGGAAAAAAATCCTTTTTAATAAAAAAATTTATATGCATAAATATAATTAGTAGTAATTAATTATTTTTTTGAAAAAAAGGGGAGGGAAATGAAAATAAAAATCTTCGAATATAAGATTCTAATGAAATCTAAGTAGTGATTCTTTAAGAATATCTAAGTAAGATGATTTATTTAAAACACCACTAAAGTATTGTGGCATTCAGAATAATTTTCAATAAAAAATTTTCATTTACATTTTGTTTCATAAAAAAAATAAATGTTAGTCATGAATTGATTCTTATTTTGAAATGACAAAACATTAAGCTTGATTATGATTTTGCAAATGGATTTATTTAGTACTTGTTTTTAAGTTTTATTATTTATGTACTAAATAAATAATATGTTTTTGAAAATGATATTTGATTTGCTTAAACTTGAAAAACTTGAAAAATTGCTTTGAACTCAAAATGAAAATGTTTTTAAGTGATTTACAAAGTGGAAAATGATTTAAGATAAAAAAAAAAAAAACCAACTTCTTTTCACATTTAAAGAAGGTTTTATACAAGTTTGGAAAAAAGGGATCAATCCCTTGGTTGATCAAATCGATCCCTTGAGATATAAGATCGATTGAGTTGAGAGTTTGAAAAAACCAATAGATCCTATAAGGGCATGGATTGATTGATTTTTTAATCCAAAAAGCCACAATATTGCAAATTGGCCAAAATAGATAGATCATTTACAAGAAGGGATCGATCGAGTCCAAAAAAGGATCGATCGAGTCCAAAAAAGAAAGCTTCAAATGGTTAGTTTTTCAAAAGTTCAATAGGTATTTTCATCACCAATCCATCCCTAATGGCTACAAACTTATTTCTTCTATAAATAGGATTCTTCCAACACCATTGAAGCTAATAGAGAAGACCCTAAAAGCATTTGAATCATAATCTTTTAAGAAATTGAGAGTTTTAAAGCTTTAAAGACTATATTTTTTGAATTTATTGTATCCAAGCTATTGTTGTATTTCATTGATCATTCTTTATACTTAAATTAGGAAAACACATAGCTTCATAAATGTATTTCATTGTTTACAAAGAGCATTTGATATATAAAAGGGGAATAAAGAGTAAGAGATAAAGTATCCTCTTAAGAGCTTTGTAGTGAGATTGGTAGATTATTACAAAGTGTAGAGGTTGCTATCTTAACCTTGATAAGATGGGGATTATATCTTGTAAAAGACTTTTTCAATTAGTGGATTAATTCTTGGTTAAGAAGGCCAAGAAAGAGGATGCAAGTACTTTTGGAAAAGAAACAATCCAATTATTGTGTTTGATTTCTCTATCCATACTCTTTTTAATTTCATTGTTACTTATATTTGCTTCAAGTTCATTAATTGTTACTTATTGCATCATATTTTCATCAAACATATTGATTTTAATTTTCCATTTGAATTTATTGAAATCTAGTTTTGGATAAGAATTTGGAGTAATGCAATTCACCCCATCATGGATTACTATTTACACTTGAACTAATAATAAGAAATGAAATTTTATAAAGTGAAAATATTACTAGGGTTAATTTATAAGTATTATTTTATTATATGCATTTTAAATATTGATTTTGAGGATAAATAAGAGCCACTAAAGAAAGGATTTTTAAAAAGTTCAAATAATGATTCTTAAAAGATCTTTAGATAAAAAAGGTCTTCTAAATATTGCCTAAATACTATAATATTTTTGGGTATTTTTCAATACACAAGTTTCTTATTTATTTTCAAGCAAAAGATTTAAAAAAAAAAAGATTTTTGTTGAAATAAGAAAAATTAAGGGAATTACTTTTTAAATGTCAGAAGTAAGACCATTTTTATTATTTTTAAGAGATAACATATAGTTAATTGGTAACATATTTAAAATGGACACCATGGGGTGCTAATTTTTCCCTATGCTTAACCATACTTTCAAACCCAACTTTGTTTTTGCAGACCCAAATGTTATCTTTTTAATAAGTTTTAATTAATTATAAAATTTTATTAAAATAATGAGTTTTTTGGGTGGCCAACCACACCAAATAAAAAAAATTGGTGGTGATTTTTTCTATTTTAAGTTTTTTAAAATTTTCTTCTAATGATTCTTAAAACTGTTGTGACAGTGAAAACCACAAATGACATTAATCTATTTCAAATAGAGGTAGCCATTGATCAATTAGTTATGTGAAGGTTTTCAGGATCAGTAATGACTTAGGCTTATAGTGCAAGAAGTGCCAATTAGTTTGTGCTAATATTGTTTTTTCTTTTCATAAAGAATAAAACCACAAAACTAGGCAAAAACATTGCCACCCTAAGAGGCCAAATGAACAGAGTGTTTTCCATGAAGTAATGTAGAATTGGAACTTGTGAGAGGAAAATTTTTTATGTTTATTCTTTAATATTCCAAGCAATGAAAATTGTGATAGATTGTGTGCTTTTTTTATCCTTTCATTGAAAAAATTTATAATTTGGTAGTTGTATTGCAAAAAATTTTTGAAGGGAAAAAATTGTAACTTTAGTATTTCTTTTTTATTTTTATTGGTATTTAAGGTCAAACAAAATGTAACTTTTTTATATTTAAAAAAAGTAATTTTATGATAAAGTTAATAAAATTTATTTGTACCTTGCAACTTTTTATAATTAATTGTATCATGTTATTCACGATTTAAAACTAACTTTACATTTATCATTAATGATTTTTAAAAATTTTCTGGTAGCCAACACACTTTAAAAACAATTGGTGGCAATTCATTGGTTTTGATTTTTATTGAAAATACTTTTTGACCAATTTTTCCATTATCCATGTCTGGCAGTCAAGTTCTTAGACTTACACGTTGTGACAAATGAGCCATGAAAATTGTTGGTTTTGATGTGAAGCCTAGCAAGGAAAGATAAATTTCCCAAGTGTAGTGGTATTGTACCATAAAGAATCATGCCAAAAAGATTCAGAGTCATAACTCTTTTGTGCCAAGTGTAGAGACTGAATTTTGTCCAATATAAATTAGTACATTTTTTAGGTAAATTACATAAATATACCCTGTGGTTAAACATGATTTGAGTTTGCCCATTGAGATTTAAAAAGTGACACTTAACCACCCTAATATGTGTATTCATGTCATTCCGTTAGTATTCTTTAGACATCGTCTATCATAAAATGATAAGAATACCCTTACCTTTGACGAAATTGATTGAATTGTAGATTTTGAAAATGAAAGTTGATCTATTAAGAGATGATGGATTGTTGAGAAGAAGATGAACTTCGGGGGTATTAGATTTCGCTACAGTTGCATGCATCGCAAATGACCTATTAAAGAACATCAACTTTAATGATGATTTCATCTTGTTATTTTCAAATTTTGCCATCGATCCAGATCACAAAAGCTCACAAGTTAAAAAAATTCAACCCTTTTTTTTTTCTTCTTTAACAAAGAAAAATTCAAGATTTTGACAAATGGGTATGTTTTCTTTGTTGAGGTTCTTGTTGTTGTTGTTGTTGTTGTTGTTGTTGTTGTTATTGTTGATGATGATGATGATTGATTGATTGATTGATTGAAGAACATCTACCATAACGTGTAGATCCGTGGACCTATCACTAGACATGAAATAGATGAGTCATCACCAATCTTTTTTTTGTTTAGGTGTGATTGGTCATCTGAAACAGATTCTGATCTGTGGAACCAAAGTTTAGGCTCAAGAGTATGATTACACATGAGGAAGGTTATAGCACCCTCACAATGCCTATCCTAAGAATGGTACTAGTTTGATTCCAATTTATCCAAGCCTTAAAATATGTTTATGTTTTTACCAAAATATTAAATATTGAAAATTAGTTTTAAAATTATTCTAATAGTTTGGTAGCAATTTAAAACAATTCTCTCACCTCAGAAGTATTCATGGAAACTAGTGTCTCACTTTGAAGAGACTCCGTCGTCGAATTTATTAAGGTATTTTATTCAAAAAAATCAATAAGTCTCTTAATAGTTTGGTAAAACTTACTTTGAAGCAGATCTCTCAATAATTTGGTGAGATTTTGTTGTAAAAGTGTTTATAAAATTTTATTCTTTTGAGGAAAATTAATTAAATCTTTCAATAGTTAGTAAGACTTAATTTAGAAAGCGAACCTTCAATCATTTGGAGGATGAAGTCATTTTTTTTTATTTTTCTTTTATTTTAGTTTTTTATTTTTTTTGTATTTTAAAAATAGTTTATGAAATTTTTCAATAGTTTGGTGGATTCCATAAATTTATTTGAAAAGGATTTTTTTGTTTTTTATTTTTTATTTTTTGCAAAACAAATATATTTTTGTAGAATCATTTAATAGATAAACCACTCAATAAAATAAAATAAAATAAAATAAAACTAGTAAGATAGGATAAATAATATAAAAATTGAAAATAAAATAAAAATCAAAATACTAAAAAAAATTAAAATGAAAAAGAAAAAACTTGCAATCGGGTCGAGTTGGACCAAGTATAACGCATAGATCCTAGTTGGATTATGCGCGGATTCAGGCTTGCAAAAATGATGTCATTCTTGGATGGGTATATAAGTCAATCTTTAGCCTTTTCCTTTAGAAATCTAGTCTCCCTTCTCTCTCTAGCTTTAGATTCCTATGCCTTCTCTCTAGAATAGCCAAGAATAGCACTGGAAAGTTCAACTAGAAACTGGAAAACTCATCAGTTTCTAGAAAAATCGTTAGAAAGTTCAACTAAAAACTAGAAAACCCACTAATTTCTAGAAAACTTGTCGAAATACCATTGCAAAATTCAACCTTCGCTGGAAAATTCCACCAAAAAATTCAAAAATTCATCCCCAAACCTAGATTTTCCCATATTTTTTCAGAACCCAAAAAATTTCAAAAAATTCGACCTTGATCCCGGAGTTTCAAAATGTCAATCCTAACAACTTGAGATAGGAACTAGAAACTCAGATGTCCCAATTACCCAAAATCTCGAATCCAAAAACTCCTAGAACCAAACTTAAAAATAACTTAACTCCAAAAATTTTCTAGACCCTTTTTTTTTTTAAATTCACTCTGTCCTGTACCTACAATTCTTGATTCAATTTATAGGCTTTTTTAAGAGGAGTTTTAGGAAACGAAAAGAATCATTCCATGCTTGAATCCTAGAATTGAATTTTGTCAAAGCATATGGATGGATTCTTGCTAACATTTAGAATCAAATTAAAGGTTCTGTGATCTATGTCATTAAACTTTTTTTAACCATGCATATCTTCTAATCAGCTGATTCAATTTCAATTTCCAAAATCACTGTCACAGATTGAATAGGAAAGAAAAGTAGAATAATAAAATGAATAATAATAATAATAATAATAATAATAACTAAAAAAACTATAATAATGTAACAATATACGACATGATATATTATACTATAATAATACTATACTATAATAATACACCATATTATACTATAATACACTATAAAATACTAATAATAACAAAGAAAATTGACCTTGATTGATCCCGAACATAGATATGTGTCTATAACATCAACTCAGATGATGATTTTGCCTTGTTGTTTCCCTATTCTACCATCAAACCAAATAAGAAAAGCTCACAAATTAACAAAAAAATTCAAACTTTTTTCTTTTTTTTTCTTTTTTTACAAAGAAAGATTCAAGATTTTGACAAATGGGTATGTGTTTTTGTTAGGATTCTTGTTGTTGTTAATGATGATTATTGATTGAAGAACATCGACGTAGATAATGATTTTGTTTTATTATTTCCTAATTCTCCATTGACCCAAATTATAAAAACTCATATATCAACAAGAAAATTTAAACTTTTTCTCTTTTTTTTTTCTTTTTTTACAAAGAAAAATTCAAGATTTTGACAAATAGGTATGTGTTTTTGTTGGGGTTCTTGTTGTTGTTGATGATGATGATGATTATTGTTGAGTTTTACTTTAAAAAAGAAATAAAGGAAATTTGTTTCCATTGTTCCTTGTTCTAGATGTTCTTACAAGTGATTCCACTCCACAATAGCATGTTTTTCCAACATTTGATCTCCCACTTGCTGAAGATTGTGAAGAATTCGTGCTTCTACACTAATTTTTCTTTAAAAAGTTTAAATATGAGAAATAGAAAATAAAAAAAAATTAGGGAAAGAGCTAAGGTTTATTTGATTAGGCATTAATGGAGTTAATGAAAGTAACAAAATGACACAGATACACATATTAGGGTGGTTAAATGTGACATTTTAAATCTCAAAGGCCAAACTTAAATCACGTTTAACCACATGGTATACTTATATAATTTACCCTTTTTTCTTATTATTTAGATATCCTAATTGGAGCCTATTTTGACACTTTAATTATACTTATTTCATGTTGGGCTTTAATGAGCTTTATCTTAGGATCAATTTTTCGTAGGGATTTAGTTTATGTGGGCTTGGAAACCAATTTTTAATTTATTCATAAGTGAGTTAGGCTTAAGGTTTCAAAGCCCAATAGATGTCCAAATTCAATTTTTAGGCCTAAATCATTCTTATTAAGATTAATTAAGCTATCTTAAAATTTCAAAAAGCCAATACTATGGCTTAGCATGGTCCACAATCCTAAATGCAACAATGCTACTGCTACAACAAAAATAAATCCAAAAGACATTCAATTCACAGGTTAAATGGGATAAGAGTTTTGATTTTATAAACAATTACACAGTTCACAGCAAACACACAAAGGGGAGAAAAAATAACTCATAGGGGGACATGAGACAAAAATCCTAAGTGCTTACCATTAAAAAGTTTTTGCAACCTCCATCTGTGCCATGCCTCCAATTTGTAACCAAAAAAAAAAATACACCAAAGCCCTAACCCTGACCAAATCTGCCTCCATGACCCACCACTTATTAACAACCTATAGCCCATAACCACCCAAATTGCCACATTTATGCAAGCAGCCAAATAATCAACACCATTATCATGTGCCCTACACCACTGACATCTAAACCCTATCAAGGAGTTTTGATTTTCACAATGAGCTTTCTACTTTTACTATCCACCACGAAAAAACACACTACTTCCATTAGAGCCACACCACCCACACTGACCCAAAACCCAGCACCATCATAATCTCCCCTGTAAGCCAAGATCTATTTAGCCATCTTCAACCTTAAAGCCCACCCTGAACCACACATTGCCACCTATCCTAGCTTCATTGTGATTACCACCACTGTAAATCCCCCTCTTAAAAAAAAATTCTATCCATAGACTACCAGATATCCATAGCAACAAAATTAAAAAAAAAAAACAAAATAAAAATCCTTATCCCTTTTTAGGGAATAGTAGCACTAGAGGAAAAAAAAGACAAAAACAAATAAAAAACAAAAAAACGAACACAAAAAAAAAAGGGAATTGAGATTTTCATTTAGGGTGTTTTTGGTGGATTTAAAACCTCAAACTTAGGAAGAAATGAGATCTAGACAAAAGGGAGAGCATATTGTGAAAGGGCAGTGTTTGGAGTGGTGGGGTTAAAGATTTTGAGGTGTTTTAGCTGAAAATTTAAGGGTAAATCTAGGTTTTTATGGCATTTTTAGGTAAACTAAGCTTGGAACAGAGTTCAAGGGTTCAAATAGAGCTTGTGTGAAATTTTAGGGAAGAGAGGACATTGACTAGTGGCGATCAGAGACTGCAACTCATCGGATTCTAGAAAAACAAAGAGGCTATTTTGGAAAAATTGAAAGCTAAGAAAATTTTGTTTTTCTATGAGAGAGAGTCAAAATGATTTAAAAAAAAAGGTTTACCTTTTATAGTTAAAAAACAAAAAAACAATGGTTAAAATAATGTGTTTTAGAGGCAAGACAATGCAGACTTGGATATAAAACACGCACAACAAACCTAATTGGCACTAGTTAGGCTTTGAACAACCATTTTGGGTCAGTCCAACCCAGTTTGAATCACCAAATCACTATTAAATCACCTGAACTCCCAGTAAACCACCCTAGGCAGTGAAAAATTGCTTTAGATCGCGTTGAACAGGTTGAACCTCCTTTTAAACCATTGACAGGGCCATTTTGGGTTCTTTTAATTTTTTAAAGTATTTACTTATTTATTTATGCATATTTTATATTTTAAATCTCAAGAATAAATATATTTTTAGAAATAGAAAATTTGGCATTTAAAAAAATAGTAAATTAAAAAATATATGTAGAAATAATAATAATAATAATAATAATAATAATAATAATAATAATAATAATAATAATAAAGATGAAAATCTCCATGGATAAGATATTAAGAAAATCCAAATAGTGATTCTTTAAAATTTTTAGGCAAGGATATTTTTTTAAAACACTACCAAATGGAACATTTAGAAAAATATTAAATACAAAGGATTTTCATTTGCTTATTTCCCATAAATATAATAATAATAATAATAATAATAATAATAATAATAATAATAATAATAATAATAATAATAATAATAATAATAATAATAATACAAATGATGAAAGGAAAAAATAATCCTTTTTAATAATAAAATTATATATAAATTGGATAAATATTATTGGTAGTAATTAATTTTTTAAAAAAAAAAAGAGGAGAGAAATGAAAATAAAAATCTTTAAGGATAAGATTTTCATAAATCCGAGCAACGATTTTTTAAAAATCTATAGATAAAAAAATTTATTTAAAATGCTGCTAAAGTATTGAGGCATTAAAATAATTTTCAATAAACAATTTTTGTTTACCTTTTATTTACTAAAAAAAGAAATGGATTTTTAGAAAAGGAAAATATTACTTTGGTTAAATTACAATTATTATTTTATTATATGCATTTTAAATATTGATTTTGAGAATAAATAAGAACCACAGAGAATGGGATTCTTGAAAAATCCAAATAGTAATTCTTAAGAGATCCTTAGGTGAGAAAGGTCTTCTAATTATTGTCAAAGAATTAGAATATTTTAGGGATTCTTTCAATATATAAGGTTCTTATTTATTTTTCAAGAAAAAGATTTAAAAATAAGAAAAAAGGTTTCTTATTTTTTACAATAACAAAAATTAAGGGAATTATTTTTTCTTATATCAAAAGTAAGACTACTTTTATTAATGTTAAGGGATAACACATGGTTAATTGTTGCTATTTTTAAAACAAGTATTGTGGGGGTGTTAATTTTTCCCCATGTGTGACCATATTCCTAAAATAGCTTTATTTTTCAAGACCTAAAAGTTATCTTTTTAATAAGTTTTAATTAACTTTAAAATTTTATTAAAATGATAAGTTTTTTTTAAGTGACTTATTGCATCTAATGAAAAAAATTAGTAGTGGCTCCCCCTATTTTAAAATTTTTAAAAGTTTTATCTAATGGTCTCCAAAACTATTATGACAATGAGAGCCATAAAATACATTAATCCAATTGCAAATTAAGGTAGCCAATGAGCAGTTGATTGTGAAGAGGTTATTAAAATTAGTAATGACTAGCTTTTAGTGTAAGAAATGCCAATTAGTCTATGCTAATATTGGTTGTTCTTTTCGTAGAGAATGAGACTATAAAAGTACACAATTGTAATGCCCTAGCCTAAATGATAATTGGGCTAAACTATTACTAAAATCTATTAGTTTAATTAAGAGGTTAATTATTAAAGAAAAAGTGACTGAAGTATTTTACCAAAGAAAATCTAGCAATCATGAAACAAAAAAGAAAATAAGAGTCCTTCTCCTTATCTTTTTTAAGGTTAGAGAGCATGAAAAATCAAGTTGAGGATCCAAAATCAAAGGCTACAATTAGGTTAATCTCCTATTTTTATTTAAGAAAAATACTATGTTGGTTGCTATTATTTGGAGTTTAAGCTATGAGAGAAAAATTAAGAAAAATTTATGAAATCTCTCATTAATCTTCATGATCAATTTGGGTAAATTATTGGGCTTTATTTTTTCATGTTATTAAGATTTAATGATGATTATTGAGTGGATTTTAAAGGTTGAAAGTAGGGATTTGAGTTTTTAAAGATTGAAAGAGAAATTATGTTTTAAATGAGATGTTATTATCTATAGCAGTGGATTAAAATAAAATTCTATATTAATGGATAAATTATTACTATAAGTATTATATATTTTTGGAAAGCTTTTTGAATCTACTTTCCAACGAAATAAACAGAAGTCAAATTTGAGTTTTCTATGAAGAGTTGTCTAATTTTTACTTAAGAATATACAAGCTACCTAGTAATAGCAGTAGAAAGGAATTATGAAATTTCTTTTAATTTTTATACAATGAATTACGAATTGAGCAATACATGTTTGACAAGCTTATTGAGTCTACTTTCCAACAAAATAAGAGGAATTGAATTTGAAGTCTCCTATGAATAAATATGTAATTTTTTATTAGAAGATATATATGTTATCTAGTAGCAATGTATGATGTGGATTGTAAAAATTATTACAAAAAATTTACAAAGAATTAAGAGGTGAGCCATATATGGTTAGAAAGTTTATCGAGTCTAGTTTTTAACTCATTAAAAAGATCTTAATTTTGAATTGGATATCTTAAGATATGACTGTTTTAGTTAAAGGAGCTTAAACTGTCAATATTGATTAGTTAAGTTAACCCTTGTGTAATTTAGTTGTTTTTAGTACACATAATCTCAAAAAAGGTTGAGTAATTCTTGATATATTGAAATGATCTTGAATAGACTATTAATTATTTTGGGGAAAAAATTAAGTGGTGGAATTGAAAGGAGATAAATAGAATCTCACGCACTTTGTTTGTTTTCAAACTTATGTATATATGTATGATTTGGCTTGATTATTATATTTGAATGATAGCATATTTTGAAATGATTTATGAATTGATATGTTTGACATTCATTTATGAATTTATAAAATGTTTGACAAAATGATGATTTTTTAAATGTTTTGACATTATGATTTGATGAATGTTTTGAATGATCTATATGATATGTATGAAAACAGTGCTTGATCTAGTAAGGTGTGTGTGCTTATACTTACTAAACTGTGTTTGCTCATTCTCTTTTTTTTTTCTTTACAGATAAGTAAATGATAAGTTTTCTTAGTCTTGTAAGAAGCCAGAAGATCTAAATGAGAATGATTACTTGGTCGTTGTCATAACGTCTAGATCCGGAGATCTATCGCTAGACATTGACTTTTAGGGAGTCGCCACCTATCTTTTTTATCTAGGTGCGATTGGCCACCTATAGAATCTGTCCTTTTAGGGAACACCTAAGTTTAAGGGTCCCTAAAAGAATAGGTTTGAGTCTGCTAACCAGAACAGAGTTCGGGAGTTCGGTTACGTGTGAGGAAGGTTATAGCACCCTTACAACGCCCATCAAAAGATGGTACCAGCATAACTTTGTGTTATCCAAATAGCCTTAAAATTTTACCAAGTAATTAATTATTGGAAATCATTCTCAATTGACTCTAATACTTTTAGCAAAAAATTGAGAAAATTCCCTCACCTCAGCAGTATGCAAGAAAAACTACTGTTTCACTTGTAGAAGCTCCATCGTCAGATTATTTAAAGAAAAATCAAAATCAAAATCAAAATAAAAAAGAAGGAAATGATGATTGTTCTTGTGCAGGAAAAATTGATACTTTCAACTTTTCTCCAAAAATATTTTTTGGAAACTTTGATTTTCAAGGAAAATTGATATTTTTAACTTTTCCTCAAAAACCCTTTTTTGAAATTTTATTTTTAAAGAAAATTGATACTTTCAACTTTTCCCTAAAAATAATTTTTTAGAAATTTTGATTTTCAAGGAAAATTGATACTTTCAACTTTTCCTCAAAAATCCCTTTTTTGAAATTTTATTTTTAGAGGAAAAAAATAAAACAAAATAAAAGTGAAAAGAAAAAAATAAAATAAAATAAATAAAAAAATAAAGAAAAGTAAAAAAAATAAATATAAAAAAAATATTAAATAAACCTAATCTAATAAATAAAAAAACAAATAAACAAATAAATAAATAAATTCAAAAAAAAAAAAAACCTGGAGCGGCTCGGCTCGGCTCAAGGAAGAAAAAACGGCTCGGAGAAGCGGCTTTGGAGCTCGGCTCGGCTCAGCTCGGAAGGGGGCAGACACGCGCGAGTCAGGAAGCGGGTCGACGTTCGGGTCGGGTTGGATCTCGGTAAAACACGCGGATCCTCTGGGTCACTTAAGGTAAAAACGACGTCGTTTTGGGAGGGTATATAAGGCTCTTCCTTCTGTTTTTCGACAAAAAGCTCCTTCCTTCTCTCTCTCTTCTTCCTCTTCTCTTCTGCTTCTCTCTAAACTACTGAAGAACTCCGGTTGAATGTATGTTAGATTCTAGAAAATTTTGCCAAAATCTAGATTTTTCGTCGGAAGTTGGCCGGAAGGTGGTCGGTTTCTGGGAAAGGTCGTCAGAAACTAGGCAGCTCGCCAGAAACTTTAAAGTTGGCCGGAATTTCCGTCGAAAAATTCAACTTTCACCGAAAAATTCGATCGAAATCTAGAATTTTCCAGAAATTCCCAGAAAAAAATCGCCAAAAATCTTCAAAAAAATTCCTACTAACTCCCAGAATACTTCTTAGCCTTCTATACTCTTCTATCTCTCAAATCAGTAGCTTTGCTCACTTTTTTTTTTCTCTGTCCCTTGTTCTGTTCCAGAAGGTCCCTTTTATAGGGATTGATCAGGAGTTTCTGATCAATCCCAATTCCTCTTTGGACGGGGATTCAATCTTTGAATCCAATCTGGACTCTTCTGATTGAATCCCCATTCCCAGTAGGATTCTTCAGCCTTCAATCTCAACCTTCCAAAATAAAATCAAATAAAAAAAAATAATAGATAATTAGAAAAGATAAATCAAAAAATATTATAGGATAAATAAAAATAATAATAATAACAGATATATAATTAGATAAATAAAAATACAAAAATAAATAAAATATAAAATTAAAAAATTAAAAATAAAAATAGATATATATATTAATAAATAGTATTAATAAATAAATAATACATACATAGGATATAAAGGAAAATATATACATAAAATATGGAATAAAAAAATAAAAAGTAATAAAAATAAAATTGGACTTACCCATTTGGACCAGGCCCAATTGATCCGGGCTTAGACCAAATTGGGTGTCTACAGCTGCCTCTCTTTGCACATTTTCTATAAAACAGAAATTACGCAAAGACGTAGACACCCAATCAAGATTCAACTCAACATTTTCATTTTCTGATTTTTTTTATATTTGTTTGTTTTTTTTTTGTTTGCTTTTGTTTTTGTTTTTGTTTTTGTTTTTTTTTTTTAACCAAAGCTCCTCTAAACAGAGGCTCAACGACGTTGGAAAAGTAAATTGCTCCTCTAAACAGAGGCACCACGACTTTGAAAAGTAAATTGCTCCTTGACAATCATGTCCAAAGGAGTTTGAAGGAATTTCAGGAGATTACGCCCAAAGGTCTTATAAATCAACCATGATACCAAAAGACATCCTATTTCAAGGATTAGGAACTTACCTGACAAGCTTTTCCTTTTTCAATTTTGCAAAATATCTTGATATCTGTCTTCTCTATGTGGGATGTTGGAACACCCCTGCTTCTTGAATTTATACACTATACTTTCCTGAAAGTAGTGTATGCTATGCAAATGCATATGAATTTCAATGCATGCTATGCAAATGTTGGCCAATTAATTCCTGTTCAATGTATGGTACTCAAGTTTCTTAAGCTTTCTCTTGGGCATCAAGCCTTTTGATTCTTCAGAGATCCAATTACACTGCTCTTCTAAGATTGAACCAGTGTAGCTCTTAATTATTTCTTCCACTCATAATCTTCCTGTAAAAAAAAATCTCTTCCCAGATTCAATGTCCTAATCAGGAACTGAACATCTCGATTCTGCCTTTATCATTCTTGATTTATTCAATGTAACGTAAAAAATCTTTTTATGTTGTTATTCATTCATCAATCATTATTTCAAACTCAAAAAGTAAGAATGCATTTACACATTTCTTCCATGGTGGGGTACTAAGAAGAAAGGAATATGAATGGTTGGGAAACAGTCATCAGAAAAAGGCACAAAGAATGGAATAAAATGTTTTTTATTAGCAAAATGTTGACAAACTTTGGCCAAGAAAGAATTACAAGGATAGGTATGGGGACAAAGCCCAAAATGAACAATCAGATAATCATGATAACACATCTCAAAGTTTTTTTCTAAAAACTCAACCCTCTGATGTATTTAACAACTTGAAACTCTTCTGAATTTGCTAGCCTCCATATCAGTGAACTTTTAAATTTGATGCTGTATTCTCCTTATCTAAGCTGCCTTTTCAGGTTTTCAATTTAGACAAACCCCCTATGACTCAAACCGCCCTTTTAGGGTTTTCGCCTTGAGTCCTCCTTTTTCATTCACTTTTTATTTTTTTCTTTTTTTTTCATTTTTTCATCATTTTTCATTTTTTTCATTTTTTTCATTTTTTTCATTTTTTTCATTTTTTTATTTTTTCAAGCATAGTATTTCTTCACAGCATCAGAATTTATAGGATGAGGTAAATCATTTCCATCCATCTCAGTCAGTATTAGCGCTCCACCCGAAAAGGCCCGTCTCACCACATACGGTCTTTCCCAATTCGGAGTCCATTTTCCTCTACTATCATGCTGGGTTAGGAGAATTCTTTTCAAAATCAACTCTCCTTCTCGAAAGCAACGGGGTCGAATCTTCTTATCATGAGCCCTTATCATTCTTCTTTGATATAGCTGATCATGGCACAACGCAGTCAATCTCTTTTCTTCTATGAAATTTAACTGCTCATAACGTTTTCGAATCCATTCAGCTTCTTCCAACTCTATTTCTTTTAAGACTCTCAAAGAGGGGATCTCTACTTCCACTGGTAGTACAGCTTTCATCCCATAAACCAAAGAAAATGGGGTTGCCCCAGTAGAGGTGCGAACTGACGTTCGATATGCATGCAATGCAAATGGTAACTTCTCATGCCAATCTTTGTAAGTCTCGGTCATCTTCTCTAAAATCCTCTTTATATTCTTATTGGCTGCCTCAACTGCCCTATTCATTTTCAGACGGTATGGTACCGAGTTGTGATGCTTGATCTTATATTGAGCACATATTTCTTGCATCATCTTACTATTTAGATTCTTGGCATTGTCTGAAATAATTCTCTCTGAAAGTCCATATCTACAGATGATCTCTTTTTTTATGAACTTGCAAACCACGGAACGTGTCACATTTGCATATGATGCTGCTTCTACCCATTTTGTGAAGTAATCTATCATCACAAAAATGAATCTGTGCCCGTTAGAAGCCTTTGGGGTGATTGAACCAATGACATCCATGCCCCACATTGAAAATGGCCATGGTGGTGCCATAACATGTAAAGCAGATGGCGGAGCATGAATCTTATCAGCGTATATCTGGCATTTATGGCATTTACGAACATAATCAATGCAATCATTCTCCATTGTCAACCAGTAATATCCTACTCTCATGATCTATCTTGCCATCATATGTCCACTAGTATGTGCCCCACATATTCCATCATGCACCTCTTTAATGATTTTTTTCGCTTCAGTCTCATTTACGCACCTCAATAATACTTGATCCTTGCTTATTTTGTACAGAACATCTCCATCCAGGAAAAAGCTCATAGCCAATCTTCGAAATCATTTTCTGTTACTTGAACTGGATACTGCTGATCCTTGACATACTGTAAGATGTCATAATACCAGGGCTTTCCATCTTCTCCTCCCTCTACATTAGAGCAATAAGCTGGTATATCCTTAACATCTAACTTGATGGGCTGAATGTCGGTATTATTATTAATTCGAATCATCGCAGCCAGAGTAGCCAATGCGTCAGCAATCAAATTCTCTTCTCGAGGTAAGTGATCAAACTGGATATCTTCAAATTGTTTCACCAACTCTAGAATATACTTATGATATGGAATGAGTTTTGAATCTCTCATCTCCCATTCTCTTTTCAACTGATATATAACTAGAGTCGAGTCTTCAAACACTTTTAGTACCTTCACTTTTCTATCTATAGCAGCTTGCAAGCCCATGACACATGCCTCATATTCAGCGATGTTATTTGTGCAATTAAAATTTAACCTCGCTGTTACAGGACAGTATCATTCTTCTGGAGAAATCAAAATTGCCCCAATTCCATGCCCCAAGGCATTAGCAGCTCCATCAAAGTACATTCTCCAACATTTTTCTACATGTTCCCCTTCTTCCGGTTGGGAAATAGTCATTAAGTCTTCATCAGGAAATTCCAGCTTCATCGGCTCATACTCTTCAGTAGCACAATCTGTAAGAAATTCTGCTATAGCCTTCTTTTTATTGCTTTTTGGCTCACATATATAATATCATATTTCGAGAGTATTACTTGCCATCTAGCGATTCTTCCAAACAAAGAAGGCTTCTCGAAGATATACTTAATTGGATCCAGTTTGCTATGAGCCATGTAGTATGACAGAGCATATACTGTTTGAGTCTTTTGGCAGTCCACGCTAATGCACAACACATTTTCTCTAATGAAGAATACTTGGATTCATATTCCGTGAACTTTTTACTCAGATAGTAAATAGCTCTCTCCTTTCGACTAGCCTCATCTTGCTGCCCAGCACACATCCCATTGAATTTTCACATACGGTTAAGTATAAGATTAAAGGTTTCCCTGGAATAGGTGGCACCAATATCGGAAGGTTCGATAAATATTGCTTAATTTTATCAAACGCCTCTTGAAATTCTTCATTCCATTTCCCATGATTATCTTTACGGAGAAGCTTAAATATGGGATCACATTTATAAGTAAGCTGAGAGATGAACTGAGAAATGTAGTTCAATCTCCCCAGAAAACCTCGAACTTCTTTTGGTGTGCTGGGAGGTGACAAATTCTAGATGGCTCGTATCTCATCGGGATCAACTTCAATTCCTCTTTCACTGACCACAAAGCCTAGCAACTTTCTTGATTTTACCCCAAAAGTGCACTTGGCTGGGTTTCATTTGAGCTGAAATTTTCTCAACCTTTCAAATAACTTTCTGAGGCTAGTAACATGATCTTCATCCTCACAAGACTTTGCAATCATATCGTCTATATACACCTCAATCTCTTTGTGCATCATGTCATGGAAGAGTGTTACCATGGCCCTTTAATAGGTTGCCCCAGCATTTTTTAACCCAAAAGGCATGACTTTGTAACAAAAGGTTCCCCATATGGTCACAAAAATAGTCTTTTTCATATCATCTACAGCCATTTTTATCTGATTATACCCCGAGAAACCATCCATAAAAGAGAAAATCGAATGCTTAGCTGTGTTATCTACCAATGTGTCGATATGAGGCAAAGAAAAGTTATCCTTTGGGCTAGCCTTATTCAAGTCTCGATAGTCTACACACATTCGTACTTTTTCATCTTTCTTAGAAACTGGGACTATATTGGCTACCCATTCTAGATACTTAGCCACTTGTAGAAAACTTGCATCAAATTGTTTCTTCACCTTCTCTTTAATCTTTAGTAGCATTTCGGGCTCCATCCGTCTCAATTTCTGCTGAACTGGCTTACATTCTAGCTTTAAAGATAACCTGTGCTCCACTATCTCTGTGCTTAGCCCTGGCATATCCTGGTAAGACCAAGCAAATATATCTACAAATTCTCGAAGTAGGTCTGCCAATCGTTGCCTATCTCCAGATGAAAGTGAAGTGCCCATTCTAACCTCTTTCTTATTTTCTTCATCTCCTAAATTCACTAAATCCACTACCTCCTGATGAGGCTCAATTGGCTTATTTTTTTGTTCAATCATCCTCATTAGGTCTGGAGGCATATCATATTCTTCAGAATTCTTTTCATTGTCAAGTTCATCAGTGTTAATTGAATTCTCAAAGCTAACCTCTTGATCATTATCATGATTATCCTTATGTTCATTTAAAGACCTGAAATTGAATGAAATGGGATATGTTGGCAAAATGTGCTTAGAAAGATGGAAATAATGAAGACACAAGAAGAAATGAATGAAAATGCATACTTCCTAATTTTTATTAAAAATAATAAATGATGAATGGCCTGAACAAAAAAGATCACCCCAATGCCCTGGGCAATAGCTATTGGAATGTTACAATTACATTGCATCTAAATCAAAAGTCAAAGGCATTTCGATGGCACTCCAATTATTGAGCTCAAAATCTGGTGGACAAAGGCGAACCCACTCCTCTTGATTAACATTCACTTCATCTTCAATAGCATTAATGGCTAACTGGGCAAAATCGTCTTCCACACTTTTTCTTGCATCTGGGTACATGAATCCTCCAGGTCTAAAAGTTTCATATAAATGGGGATAAACATCAGCCTTGCTGTCTTTCTTTTGACTTCCCACTCTGCCATAAACTTGTCATTTTTTATTTTAGTATTAATTACAAAATTTAACATAAATAATATATTTAAAGTATTTTTAAGCCATATATTTAGTATATTTCTTGCATTTGTTAACTTTTTTCATATAAACACCTACACATCCACGTATACTACATAAATGTTTAATGAATAAAACTTACATGAAGTTTAATAGGTGGAGTTTGTGAAGTTTCTTATCAAAAAAATAAAAAATAAAAACTTTAATAAAAAATCCGAACTAATAAATTAATAAAGCTCAATGTAAAAATAATAATATAGAAAAAAATTATTAAAAATATTATTTATAATTTAAATTTGATTGATACTTATTCAACAATAAAAATTTTATCAATATTTTTACTAAAAATATTTATTTAATAAATATATCAAAATTTATTAAATTTGTTTCAAATTTTACATGTTTAATCTATGTGATGAAAACTTTCAATCTATCAATTTTGATTTTTAATTTTAGTTTTTATTTACTTGTTTCTAATAAAAATTTTCACAAACTCTACCTATAAAATTTCATGTGAGTATTTCTTCATGTTTAATTATTTATTTTAAAGTGTTAGTCAAATACTTATGAAAAGAAAGTATAGTCAAATATTTAATATAATTTTCTAATTTTCTAATAATAATTTTTATATTTTTATTTTAGTATTAATTAAGAAAAGGTTAAGTGCCATATGGCACGTAGAATACCCACATATCAAAAGTCTTAAAAATACTTAGAAAAAGATAACGTGAGCAACAACTTCAAGCTTGCAATAAACTCTAATGTTTTTAAAAGCATTATTTAACTTTTATTTTTTAAAATAAAAAATTACCAAATGCATTTATTTTTTGTTATTGTTATTGAAAGAAGAAGAAAGCCCCATTCGAAATTCAATTCAAATGTTGTTTTGAATGGAATTCTTGTTGGTTATTGAGTATTATTTTCGTACAGAATTATCTGTTTTGGAAAACTTGGAGTTTTTGGATCTGAGCGTCAACTATCTAAGAGGTTCTCTAACAATGCAGGGTAATCTCTAAACAAGTTTGAATTTTGCATTTTCCTCGGTTGGTTTTTTTCTCTTCAATGCTCTAATGTTGTTTTGAATGGAATTCTTGTTGGTTATTGAATAATATTAAATTTGAATAAATACCAAAAAATAAAAAATGATTTAAAAAAAATAAAATCTTTGATTTATAAAAATCTAATATACTACATTGATCCAGGACAAATCAAAGCTGATCTATACTAGGATACCGGATCGACTCTAACGGCCTCCTGCCTCTTCTCCCTCCTTTCTCTCTCTTCCCATTAAATGCTTTCTCTCTCTCATCCATTCTTTCCCTCTTTTCTTTTCTTTTTTTTTTTTGAATTTTTTGAATTTTGTATCAAAAAATTTTTTTCAATATTTTAAATATTTTAGAAATTTATAAATTTTTTCAAATCAATTTTGAATTTTAATAAAAAATCATGTTTTTTTAATTTTTAATAAAAATGTTAGATTTTAAATTTTTTGGATATTTTAAATGATTAAGTAAAAATTCAAATTTTTTTTCTAAAACTCACTAATAAAAAAAGAAAATTGCCTATGGATGTATATATATATATATATGTCGTTTGACATGTAACCAACGAAAATAGATAAAAATTTTGGAATTTCAAATATGATTTGGACATTTTTCGACATGTCTTTTATAAATATTTTATTTCTTGATAAAAATTAATATTGTTACAAATTGAATGATCAAAAAATTTTCACACGTAAATGTATGTCTATGCACGTTGCTAAAAGACTCTGCAATGTTTCTTTTGATACATGACATTATGCAAAGTTGCTTAAATGCATAATTGTAGCTAAATTTTTGTAAAAATAAAATTTTTATTATAAAAATTTTTTAATCTTATAAAAAATTATTAATGTTGTAAATTATTTTTAAATTATAATAAAATATTTAATGTGATATTTAAACTATAAATATATTAATTAATATGATATTTAAAAGGGTTATTTGTCCGTTACGTACATAATTTAAGGCTAATTACATTAAAAGTGGGTATCACATTAATTAATAAATTTATAATTTAAATATCTCATTAAAATTTTTTAAATTTTAAATATTAAGTTAAATTTCACAATATATTCCAACCATTTAAAGAGTTAAGGATTTTCAATTTAAGTTCGTATTGGATTAATATGATTCAAAAGGAAGGTATGCTGCTAAATGCTATATAACATATACCCTGCTAAATGAATATATGTACATTGATTAATAAATTGCTACAATTACATAGTATTTTTGAAATTTATTCGACTACTTAATTTGATAATTGTAATTATACATATATAATTACAGGTTCTAGTGGCTTGTTGAGACTGCATAAGCTTGAGACTTTGGATCTTTCTTTTAACTTTTTTTCAAATATCTCTTGGCGG
Source organism: Durio zibethinus (assembly GCF_047325235.1). Classification (NCBI taxonomy): domain Eukaryota; kingdom Viridiplantae; phylum Streptophyta; class Magnoliopsida; order Malvales; family Malvaceae; genus Durio; species Durio zibethinus. Next base: position 3,708,724 of record NC_143169.1, on the reverse strand, counting down.
TCCTTAAGTGCACTCACGTCTCTTAAAATGTTGATTCTATCTTCCAATTACATAGAAGGATCCTTTCCTGTCCAAGGTACGTCTAGTATTTGTTATTAATATCATATTAAGTATTAATTTGTTTTGATTTTTAGTGTGGTTAAATTAAGATTTTTTTAGTAGTTATAACAGAGTTACTAAATGATATTAAATAATAATTTTTTTATATGTATCGAATTTTTTAAAAAAATTAACAAAATTTAACATAAATAATATATTTAAAGTATTTTAAAGCCATATATATATATAATATAGTTATTGCAATATATTAATTGCAAGGTCATCTTTGTTTCTATTCTACTTTGCTGAGTTTGATCTTCCTAGTTAAGGAAGATAGGTTTGTAGACTTTGGCTTTGGTTTTATTCGTCAAAATTTTTACGTAAATTTTTTTTTGTTGAACATCATTTGCTGCTGAAGATATGAATTTGAGAAAGGATTAAATATTCATTTGGCTTAAACACTATACATTTTTTGTTAATTTAATACTTATGGAATAAAAATCATAATTAAATATCTGAACTTACATTTCATTGAACACTTTAGTTTTAGGGACTATTTTCGTTAATTAGGTAGTTGTTTGGACAAAACATATAATAAATTCCTAACACATGTAATAAAGTTCAATAATCGTCATATTATTCATTGTTACATCAACAAAAAATAAAAGATGAAAAATTATTTTAAAATTGCTACAAATGTTTTAAAAAATATGAAAAATTGTATAAAAAATTTCAAAAAATTCAAAACAAAAATTAAATATTTTGATTTAAATAAAAAAAGTTAAATTTTGAATAAATAAAAAAAATTAAAATTTTTAATAGATAGAAATCTAGAAGAAATGAGTCAGATCAACACTAATCCAAGGCAAATCAAGCCCGATTTGCCCCAAGCTAGCCAATCGACTCTAACGGCCACCTGCCCCCTCCCCTCTCCCTTCTCTCTCTTTCCTTTCAATCATTCCTCTTTGTCCCCGATTCTTTCCCTTTCTCTTTTTTTTTTTTTGGTTGAATTTTCTTTTTTAGTGTTGTATTAAAATCAATTTTTAATATTTAAAAAAGTTTAAAATATTTAAAATATTTATAAATTTTTTAAAAGTAATTTTGAATATTAATAAAAAATCATATTTTTTAATAAAAAATTTTAGATTTTAAATTTTATTTATATTTAAATGGTAAAGTAAAAAATTCAAATCTTTTTAAAAACTAATCTACTAATTTAGTAAAAATGAAAGCTGTTTACGATAATTATTATAAAAAAAAAAGTTGTCTACGGACATATATAGGTCATTTGAAATGTAACTAATGATAATGGATAAAAATTTTGAAATTTTTAAATATGATTTGAGTATTCGACATGTTTTATAAATATTTTGTTTTTTGAAAGTAAATAATATTATTGCAAATTGTATGATATAAAAATTTTGACACGTGAAAGCATGACTATGCAATGTTTCCTTTGATACATGATATTATGCAAAGTTGCTTAAATGCATAGTGGAAGTTAATTTTTTGTAAAAGTAAAGTTATTTTCATTATAAAAAATATTTTTTTCAATCTTATAGAAAATAGTTAATGCAATAAATTATCCTTAAATTATATTGAATATTGAATGTAATATTTGAATTATAAATCTATTAATTAATATAATACTTGTAGTGTTATTTGTCTATTAATTAATGTATCAATATTTAAAACTAATTATTTTAAAAATGAATATCATATTAATTAATAGATTTATAATTTAGGTAACTTATTAAAAATTTTTAAAATTTAAATACTAAATTAAATATTTTATTATAATTTAAAAATTATTTATTACATTAATCTTATAAAAAAATATTTTAAGAAATTGTGTTTTGCAAAAGAATCATTTGGCTTATTTAAAAAATGAAATGGGGAAAGCAAGCAAGTCCAAGGAACCATGTGGTTCCTACTCTAATTGCTCTCACCTCCTTCAACATTTTCTTTCTTCTCTTTCACCTATTCTCTCTCTTTCGTATTTATAGACTTGGTTCGGTGACTCCCAATGTAGTGAGGAGTCACTCGTGCCGCATCAGTGAGGGCCAAAATGCCATTCATACTTATCATTTTCATTGGTTTTGTCCTCTATTAGAACTGCTTCACGACATAATTGACCGCTCACTGCAATGAGTTAGTTATCTACTTGAATTTGTAAAAGAAAAGCAAAATTCTCGAAAATGCAAATTAAGACACATGTCATGCTCTCAAGAATTAACTGGGAGCGGTTAGGTAGGGATACTCTATTGTGCGTGCATTGTACTCCTATACACCTTTCTTTTATACATTATAGATTTTTGAAGTTTTGAAGGTTTAGTTGTAGTTGTAGGCAGATCCTTTACAAGTATTTCTAATACCATTATTTATTTTTGTTTATTTGGCGATAGATTTGAAGTCTTCAACAAAACTGGAGATATTAGATTTGAGTTTTAATTATTTGGTTGGGAATGTTCCTTCTACGGTAAGGGAACTGGCTTCGCTTAAGGCATTATCTTTGGCATGGAATGGTTTTAATGGCTCTTTGCCAATTCCAGGTAATACTTTCAGTTTGGTGCAAAAAGAATAAAAAAGGCTTAAATATATATACTAAAAGGCATGTAGCGAATATATATATATATAGCGATTAAATTGTTTTTTCTTTTTTTTTTTTTGCAAAAGCAACAAACTTTAATTAGCATTGAATTATATATAATGTTTTCATGTAAATATTCCTCTAAATTTCTTCCTTTGCCAGGTATATGTGAACTAAATAGACTTCAAGAGTTGGATCTTAAAGGTAATAGTTTTGAGGGAATCATTCCCCAATGCCTAAACAATATGACTTCTCTTCGTCTCATTGATCTTGGAGGCAACCATTTTGAAGGCTCATTCAAATTTAGCTTACTCATGAATCACTCCAAGCTTAAGACAATCATGCTTACTTGTGATGGTGACAAATTGAAGATAGATGCGGAACATCTACATCGAAGCCCATTGTTTCAGTTAGAGACGTTAAAACTCTCTAACTGTAATCTGAAAAACACTCCTCAATTTCTCTTTTACCAGTATCGAATAAAAGCAATTGATCTCTCTTACAATAACTTGAGTGGTATGTTCCCTACCTGGTTAGCTGAAAACAACAATGAGTTGGAACTTTTAAATCTAAGGGAAAACTCTTTTTCTGGTCAATTTCATCTCCCAGCAAATTCTATGAGAGATATTCAATTGGTTGACGTCTCCAGCAATCATTTCAGTGGGCAACTTCAAGATGACTTCGGAAAAATATTATCAAATGCAATGTGGATTAATTTGTCCAATAATCATTTTGAAGGTGATCTCCCATCGTCAATTTGTGTCACAAGCAAGTTACAGGTATTGGATTTGTCCTCTAACAATTTCTCAGGAGAAGTACCTAAGGAGTTACTTACATGGTGCACCAACTTGAGACTCTTGTGGTTATCACATAATAAATTTCATGGTGAAATATTTTCTTCCCATTTTAAATTGAGTCGGCTACGGTATCTAGAGTTGAGAAACAATCAATTCACAGGTAGTCTATCTCTACCAAACAATGTTGAACTTTCGTCATTAGAAGTTTTTGATATCAGCAACAACCGAATAGAAGGTGAAATTCCTAGTTGGATTGGTAATTTGACAAGCTTACAAATACTTTCTCTGAACAAGAATTTATTTAAAGGTCAGTTTCCTTGTAAAGAGAAACTTTTATCAATGGAATACTTGGACCTTTCTCACAACTTTTTCAAGGGACCCTTGCCTTATTTCTTTAATCAGAATTCTTTAAAGCAACTTAATTTGGAAGGGAACCAATTCTGGGGATCAATGCCAAGTGAACTTTTCAATTTCTCGGCTCTGAAGGTGTTGAATCTTAGAGATAACAACTTGTCTGGCAGTATTCCCTACAATATTAATGGAAACCTCCCTAGCTTGAAAGTCCTTTCATTAGGGAATAACTATCTGAAGGGTTTAATTCCGAAGTTGTTCTGTCAATTGACAAATATAAACACTTTGGATCTTTCCAACAACTGTTTCTCTGGGCCAATACCTCAATGTTTCTATAATATCACCTTTGGGAAGATCGAGGCAAAAAGAGCTATCCTCAATTCACCAGAATATTCTACTGATTTCTCTATTGCTCCACCTTATGAGATACATGGAAATCTCTTAAAATATATCTCTGTTGACCTTGAGCCGTCTTACGCTTTCAGAACACGATTTGAGTTTGATTTTGTCACTAAAAATAGGTTTGACGTTTACAAGGCTGGCTTTTTATATTTGATGTCCGGACTTGATTTGTCATGCAACAATCTAACAGGGAAAATCCCAGTAGCATTGGGGAACCTATCCTCAATTCATGCATTAAACTTGTCTCATAATCGATTAGCAGGAGCCATTCCAATTTCTCTTTCAAAGCTTGTTGAAATAGAAAGTTTGGACCTTTCCTACAACTATTTGAGTGGGGAAATCCCATCGGAGCTGACCAACCTTGTGCGTTTGGAAGTCTTCAATGTGTCACACAACAATTTATCTGGTAAAATTCCATCCACCAATCAATTTTCAACATTTGAAGAGAGTAGTTATGAAGAAAATCCATTGCTTTGTGGACGGCCATTAAATAAAAGCTGCACAAACCCTCCGACACCATACTTGCTAATTGTTCCTTCAGATGAAGCACAAGGGAAATGGTTTGAAGTTGATTTTATTGCCTTCTACGCAAGCTTTGGTGTAACATATCTCGTGTTCTTGTTGGGTTTCGTGACTGTTCTATTCATCAATCCTTTTTGGAGGAGAAAATGGTTCCATTTCGTCGAGAATTTCCTCTCTTCCAGCTATTATTTTGCTTATGCTAGTCTAGGCAAATTATGGAATTAACTATGTTTGTAATTTCCATAAATGCTTGTAATTTGTCATGACTCTTGAGTCTTTGTTTATGCTTACAAATAGTGGGGATTGTTCCAAGTTAGTTTTTCAGGTAAACAATCTCTTCCACAAAGATTTCCCAAGATCAAATTTAAACGTTGTCCACTTGACCTTTAAGAATCACATATTCAACAAATTTTGGCATATTTTCATTTAGTATTATTATATTATTAAAGGAAAACTTTTTTTACCCCATCCAATCAAGGGCGGAGCTAAATGAAACCCTCACTGGGAAAAAAAACTAACTCATGTATTTTCTAGATAAAGTTTAAAGAGTTTTCATTGTCACAACTAGTTTTTATGTTCCTTTCTAATCATTCTATAGTGTACGTCTGTTAAGCATTAAACTTAAAACCAATTGACAGTAAGTGGAAGAACTCAACCTAAATATAAGGCTATAGGAAATTGAAAATTTATTAGATAGGTGATAACCCACTTTAATAGGAGCCCATCACGTGTAGGCAAAGATGAAAAAAGTCTTTCACGTGATAAATTGAGAAAAAGCAATGGAAAAAAAATTTTGACTTTGATAACATATTAAGCATCTAACCTAAAACCAATTGACAGTAAGTGAAAGGGTCTAACCTAGATATAAAGTTATAGGAAATTGAAAATTTATTGGATGTGAGATAATCCACTATAACAATATCTAAATATCATTTTCTTAAATTGAAAAATGATTTGTACAAACTTTGATAGTATTTTCAAATAAAGGAATGTGTGTAGATATGTTTGATTATATACTATATATTAAATTTCAAGACATGCAAAAATAACAAGATGTCGGAGCTAAAAGTGTAAATAATACACTTGTACTTATAAGCTGTTCGAGTTCGACTCAAATAAAATTCGAATTCGATTCGATTATTATCGAATCGAACTTGAATTCGAGCAGCTCAATTTATGAAGTAAATCAAATTCAACTATCGTAATACTTCACTCCAACGACTTATGAGCTTAATCAAGTTTTTTTATTTAAATATATATTTTTATTATTTTAATTAAAATTTTATAATTTTACCCTTATATATATATATATATATATATATATAACCCTAAGCACTTTAACTCTTTTTCTCAAATCTCATTTGCTTTTCCTTTCCCTCAATCTCCCTTTCAACGATGTCTTTGTTCTCTCTTTTCCCATCCCATCCTAGCAGCCACCCTTTTCCTTTCTAGCACTCTTCCTTAATGCCTCATTTCAACATAACTGTTTGTAAATTGAGCATGTTGTATCTACATGCCTACTCTTACCTTCAATTAACATCAGTTTACATAGAAAAATCAAAAGCGTCAACTCCAAATATGAACTACTATTGCACATTTGAAGGTTGAGTGAGTAATTTTGCTAAACCTTTAGCTACACCCCTTGGCTAAAACATAGCTACTGAATGTTGTTTATTTTTACTTTAACTACTTAAAGGAAAAAAAAAAAAAGAAAGTGTTTGAATAATATATGCCAATAATAGTGCTTGTTTTAACGCTTCTTTTTTTTGTTTACAATTTTAATATTGCCTTAGTGAAACTATTGTTATCTTGATATTAGAACTTTCGATTTTTTATGTTGAGGAATTTTTGGATTTGGTTGTTTGAATTTAATTGGTTGAGACTTCTAATTTTTTTATGTTTAGAAAAATTTTTAATTTGATGTTGAGTTTTTTATATTGTTACGATATTATTTTGAAAATATCATTATTTATAAAAAAAACATCTCAATTTAAGTTTTAGTTTAAATTCCAAATCAACTAATTGTGTTTTACGATCAAGCATATTAATTAAATTTGTAAATTTTTATTAGGTAATAAGTTAATATCGAATGAGCTCGAATTTTATCTTGAGTCGAGTTTAAACGTGATAAATAAAACTCGATCAAATTTGAATCAAGTTTCAAACTTCAATATTTGAGTCGAGCTCAAACTCAAGCCCAAGTATTGTAATTTACTTACTCGGCTTGACTCAACTCGATTATGTCTTTAGTTGGAGCTTTAATATGTATTTTACTTTTATTTTATCTTCTATGTCTATTTGCAAAATTTTTCAATTCACTTTAACAAAAAAAAAAAACATAAAATTTCATTAGAAGTTAAATCGTTTCAAGATTTTGTTGTTATTGGTAACAAATTTTCTTAATTGGTTTCTTATGCATTTGTAGTTTTTTATAACATGAAGATAGTATTTTATGCTTCCAACCTAAGATTTATCTGATGTCTTACTCATAAAATTGGTGTTTATTTTTTTTTTATAATTTAATATATTTAAATTAAGCCCTACTAGATGAGAACTTTAGCCATCCCCTTCTCGTATCTTGCTTATCTTTTCACTTTCCTATTGAAAAGGCTCTTTTTCTTAAGAAAAGGTTGTATAAAACAATTATGCCACGTTAACGTATTTTTTTTATTGAAATATATCATTTAATTACATTATCAAAAAATGTTAATTATTTATTACATATTATATGTGATAATTAAATAATAAATATTTATTTTAATAAATTAATTAATTATTTTATAATAATTAATTAATTTTTTAATAATATTATTATATTACAAAATTTAAATGAAATATATAGATATATATATATATATATATACATATATATATATTGACCTGATATAATTGTCTTATGTAATATTTTCTCTTCACCAAAAGTCTTTCTCTTTTTGTCTAAGCTAGTGATTTTTTTTAGCGTTGTTTGGAAAAAAAAAAAAAACAGATGTCATCCACTCCTCCAATCTAAAAAAATGGTTTCTTTTTTTTTTTTTTTTTTTGCATAATTTCACTCTTTTACCATTCCTCGTTGAACCAAACTCTTCTACCTATAGATAATCATTTTTTTTTTTTTTGGAGGGGGGGCTTTCCTACTTCATGGCAGTGGCCTTTGATTTTCAAGTATAAAAAACAAGAAAAATTTTATAAAAAAAAAAAATTTAAGTGAAATTTCTTAAATTTTTATTAAAAATTTTTCAATAAAAACTAAAATCAAAATTAATAAACTGATAAAATTCAATTAGAGGATTAATACTATGTAGAAAAATTATTAAAACTATAGTTTATAATTCAAAATTATTGAGTATTTATTCAACAATAAAATTTTTTTCAAATTTTTTATTTAAAATATTTATCTAATTTCAAATTTTGCATACTTAATTTTGTAACAAATTTTTTTAATTTATCGATTTTAATTTTTGATTTTAATTTTTATTAAATCATTTCGAATAAAAAAATTTCACAAACTTTATTTAAAAAATTTCACTTAAATCTTTCCCTTAGAAAAAAAAAATCAAGGTAAAAGCGCCAAGGGATGAGCCAGCTTCAAAAAAAGACTAAAGTATTCAAGAAAAGAAAAGAGAGTTTGATATTTGAGAGCTAAAGAAATTGTTACTATAAATAATATAATAATTATAGAATTAAATACTATAAATAATTAGATTGTTGACTTGATTTACTGATTAAAAATAAAAAAAAAAACCTTAAAATTTTAATAAAAATCCAAAAAATAACAAAACTATGAAAATTTAATAAATATATAAAAAAATTAAAATTTTAAATTCAAAAAAAGAAAAATTTTCGTAATGTTTAAAAACCTTTTTACAATTTTTTAAAATTTTTAAATTGTTTTCAAAATATTTAATTTTTCTTATTTCCAATTTTTTAAAGTCAGTGAATCTTTTTTTATTTTAAGAAAATTTTTATTTTTATTAAAATTTTCATTTTATGAAATTTTCAAAAAAATTTTTAATTTTAGATTTTTATTAAAATTTTGAGTTTTTTTATTTTTTAAATGTTAATAAAATTTTTAAATATTTCAATTTTTTAAATAAATTTTTAAAATATTTCTAATTCTTTGAAAAAAAATTTAGAAAATTTTTTTGAATTTAAAAAAATTTTTCTTTTAATGTTAATATGAAAATTGATGATTTGGTGTTAGTTGAACTACTTGACACATGTTAGCATCTTATTGAATGTTCATGTATGTCAACAAATTAACTAACAACGTTGATCTTAAGTACCAAAGTAAATGACGGAATGAAAGTTTCAATACCAAACTAAAAGTTTTATTTGTTTGGAAACCAAATGACAAAAAACGTATGGTATATGGGCCATTTTTATATTTAATCCTTCTTAAAATTAGATTTGACAAGTTCAAATACAATAGGAAAATAATATGATAAAAAAATAAAAATAATACGGTTTAAAATTTTAATAAAAAGAGTTAATAGCACACATGCTTCTTAAACTTTAGGCTAGATTTTATATTGGTTTCTAATTTTGAAAAGTTCTAATTAAATCCTTAATTGCCTAAACGTGTGTCAATGTGATCTCTCTATCTGCTAAATCATCTAAATTGATGACAATTCTTACATGGCATGACACATATTCTTCCAAACTTTTATTACGTGAAAATTTTTAATGTCCACTAAGCAAATAAAAAAGCAAAAGACACTTTTGCAATGTCTACTAAAAAAATAAACCAGCAAAAAAAAAAATCTTTGCAATTTTTTGGGTTTAATTGAAATTGGTAATTTAGCACATTTGTTATTGCAAAAATGAATACCAAAAAAATAAGAAAAAGTATATTAGTGAGTTGCCTTGGAATTCAGAACCCTCCACGAATAAGTTATCAAAACTTCTTAAACTATATGGAAATCAAATCTATACCCATTTATCCAAATTATATCATAAAATAACTTATTAAAGAAAATCCATTTCTTTTTACATTTCACTAAATAGAATTTAAAGCTAAATCATTCAAATAGAAAAAAAAAAAAGAAAATACCTTTTTTTCTCACAATGAGTAGGCATATTCCATGAGCATCCATAAGAACAATTTCACCCTTATCATGAGGGTCAAGATACTACAAATCGACTAGGAAGACTAATAAAATGGTGAAGCCATCGTTGGTGAAGAAAAGAGAAGTTTTGAAAACAGTGAGATGCCTTTTTTTTTTTTTTTTTCATAAATATAACCACCATCCATGACCAAATATGCTTTTATTTTATTCCCCTGCAATACTATTAACTTTTCTCTTCTTTTTTTTGTTTAAACTTTCCCTCCTTTAAAATAAAAGGCCTTCGATTTGGAACAAATAAGACAATAATAATAATAATAATAATAATAATAATAATAATAATAATAATAATAAGACTCTTCTCTCTTTTATAGTAAAACTTACTTTGTTTTAGAGTTTTTTTTTGTCTTGTCAAAGTTTTTTTTTTTAGTCTTTCGCCTTTTTTTGTTTTATAATTTATTTAAAAACTATAAAAATTTCACGTAATCTATTTAAACAACAAAAAAATTCACATAATAAAAGTTTTAAAAGATTATGTGTCATTCTATATAGAATTTACAATCAATTTAGATGATCTAACAAATGAAAATATCACATTGACATATGTTTAAGTAATTAAAGACTCAATTAAAAATTTTCAAAGTTTAGGGACTAATATAAAATCTAACCCCAAACTTAGAGATCATACGTGCTATTACCTCTAATAAAAATCATATATGAGTGGCAAAAATTAAAAAAAAATCATATTTAATGTGCCAACAAAAATTATGATATTATAATTTTTATGTGTTTATATGTGTTTAATTCAAAATAAATATACATAAATACAATAAGAGTTTGGTTTAGTGATAAGGAAGAAACTTTAAAACCATGAGATCTCATGATCAAATTCAATTATGTATGGATTTGTTTCAACTTAAGATATAACTTGTTTAATTATATTCTAGTTTATCGATACATTTATTTGTTTGTCTATGCTTGTAATTTAAAAATATATATACACCAATACATGAGGTTAGGTTTTGCTACCTAAGTAGGCTTTAGTCTTTAGGACGTTTCGGAAGAAGACGTGAGGCCCGCTCTCTCAGGAAGATCGGGCTTGACAAATAATAAGTTCAAAGTTCAAACCACATCCAACCTGGACCGAACCAGCCCATTGGACAGCTCCCTACAGTTTGGAGTTGGGTCTTCGGAGCTAGAGATGGTAAAGTTGGTTTTCGACTCCATCTTCATATATGCAAAGAAAACGCGACGTAGCTTCGCACCTCATGTCTATATCATCCTTGAATCACAGAACTCCTTCAATTCCTTTTTCTCCCCGTCTCTCCCCTTCAGACACTGCAATAACCACCTGCCATCTGTCACCTCGCCACCGCCTTCCGCTGCCGCCTGGTGTTCTAGACACAAAGGTATTTATTCCCAACTTTAATTTCGACTTTCTTTCTGCCTTTTCCTTCTCTAGCATAGCTTCGTTATTGAATGCACGGAAAATTTTAGGGTTTTATGCTTTATTACTTACCCAATGGATTTTTTTATTAAACCTTTTCGCCGTAATCAGAACATCATTGTTTAGGGTTTTTTTTTGGGTAATACAGAAAAATAAAAATGGAGGAAGATGATGATTACGTTGAATATATTCCGGTCGCGAAGCGCCGAGCCATGGAAGCTCAAAAAATCCTACAAAGGAAGGGCAAGTCTTCTGCACTTGAAGATGAAACTGAAAAATCCAATCTTGTTGAAGTAAAACCTAGTTTACTCGTAAAAGCAACTCAGCTTAAGAAGGATCAGCCCGAGATCAGTCAAATGGAACAAGTTGTACAACAAGAAAAAAAGATGATTGAACATTTATCCAATAGGAAAACGCTTATGTCAGTCCGAGAACTGGCGAAAAGGGATTGCTTATACATAACTCTTGTTGACTGGATGGAAACCGCCTCTGCATATTCGAAAGATATCCAGAAAGGATAGGGATCTGATTCGAAAGCAATGACATATTGTTATTGATGGGGATGATATTCCTCCACCTATTAAGAATTTTAAGGATATGAAGTTTGCGGATCCAATATTGAAGAAGTTGAAGGCAAAGGGAATTGTGCAGCCAATTCCAATTCAAGTTCAAGGCCTACCTCTTATTTTGTCTGGAAGAGATATGATTGGTATTGCATTAACGGGGTCAGGAAAAACACGTGTTTGTGCTTCCGTTTATTATGATTGCATTGCAGGAGGAGAAGATGATGCCAATACTTCCAGGAGAAGATCCTTTTGGGTTGATTGTCTGTCCTCCGAAAGAGCTTGCTAGGCAGACATATGAAGTCGTGGAGCAGTTTTTAGTACCTATGACGGAATCTGGGTATCGGGTATCTAGAACTTAGACCCTTGTTTTATATTGGTGGCATTGATACCAGGTCTCAGTTGGATGTTTTGAAGAAGGGGGTTCACATTGTTGTTGCCACTGCTGGGAGACTGAAAGATATGCTTGCCAAGAAGAAGATGAATTTAGACAATTGCAGGTATGATTTTTTTTTTCAACGCTTTTGGTAACACCATTGTCAATTAGCTAACCTGCTACTTTTAGTCTCATGATCATGAATTCAATAAATATTCGATTCAATATGCATTTGACAGGATCAGAAATTCTAAATGCTATAGACGCTTGGTGTGGGGACCAAACTACTATTACTTTGGTTTTGTCATTTTATTTGTTCTCACATGTTTAAATATCTCTCTGTACTTTTGCAAATATGTAGTGCTATTCGTTTCTTTATGTATGGTGAAAACATGTAGTGTACTTTAATTCTGCTTTATGTTGCAATTTTTCTTGCGTTTCTTTTCAAAGATATTGTATGGTGTCAAATCTGTCACAGTGAGCTTAATTTTGGTTCGTTTGTTAATTTCTTAGCGTTACATTTATTGGGAAAAGGCTTTGTACTTCCTTTTGGTTTTCTTTGTTATTAATTTTGGTTTGCATTTATTGATTGTTTGTACTTTTGCTTTTATGTAATCTTAGGTGCTTCTGCATTTTTTTTAATATTGGCACTTAATTTCAAAGTTAGCAACTGTGTTGAATCTGTTGAAGCTGGCTTTTTTAACCCCAAAACATAGATTATATGTATGCCTTTTAAACTTTTTTCCCTCGAGATAGATAATGATACTCAAGCAATTGGTTTTTCTTCTGTAGGTACTTGGCATTGGATGAAGCAGATAGACTAGTGGATTTAGGCTTTGAAGATGACATCATGGAAGTGTTTGACCACTTTAAAGCTCAAAAGCAAACCCTTTTGTTCATGCCTAACAAAATTCAGAACTTTGCCAGAAGTGCTTTAGTAAAGCCAGTTATTGTTGATGTTGGAAGAGTAGGAGCTGCAAATCTTGATGTGATTTAGGAGGTTGAGTATGTGAAGCAAGAGGTGAAGATTGTTTACCTCCTTGAATTCCTACAAAAACCCCTCCTCCTGTTTTAATAGTTTGTGAGAATAAGGCTGATGTGGATGACATTCATAAATATCTCCTCTTGAAAGGAGTTGAAGCTGTGGCTATTCATGGAGGCAAGGACTAAGAAGAGAGAGAGTATGCCATTTTATCCTTTAAAGCTGGCAAGAATGATGTCTTAGTTGCGACTGATGTTGCATCAAAGGTTTTGGATTTTCCTGATATTCAACACGTGATCAATTATGATATGGCTGCAGAAATTGAAAACTATGTCCTCCATATGATAGGACGAACAGGAAGATGTGGTAAAACAGGAATTGCAACCACATTTATAAACAAGAATCAGAGTGAGACAACCCTTCTTCATTTTAAGCACTTATTACAAGAAGCCAAACAGATGATTCCACCTGTCTTAGTTCGGCTCAATGATCCAATGGAAAATGTGGATGCAGTCACCAATGCAAGTTGTGTAAAGGGTTGTGCTTATTGTGGTGGGTTGGGGCATCGTATCCAGGATTGCCCCAAGTTAGAGCATCAAAAAAGCATGGCCATTGCAAATTCTAGAAGGGATTATTTTGGGTCTAGTGGTTACAGAGGAGAAATTTGATTTGTACTTGTAAGTACTTTGAACTCTTTTTGGTTTGTATCAAACATAAAGAATATGGTTTGTAGCGCCTTAATGCCAATTGTATTTCTTCTTTGACGTGAATTAATGCAAAGTTCAATTTCAGGGAAAATCGAATCATGCCCTTTCTTGTTTGTGTAGTTGTGCTTATTTCATCTCATTCATGGAGATTTTTTGTTTTGGGGAAACTTTGCTGCAGTTGGATTTTTTTTTTTTTGTTTTTTTTGTTTTAGTGTATCTTTATCTCTATGTGCTTGTTTTCCAATATGATTAATAGTAAATAATGATATGAGAATCAAAATTTATATGTAGTTAGGCAACAAGGATATAATTACCTCTGAGCTTTTGTCCAAGTGATAGAGAGAAGGTGAAAATTGGGGGAAAATCTTAAAGTTATTGTTACTTCTGGAATAGAGTTTCTAAAGATTGGAAATTACTTGAGTATTCAAAGCCCTTTAAAATGATGGTAGTTTATAAAATAACTCGTATAAGTGGATTGTGTGACTCTGACCGAGAATTGCTGATACATTGGCCTTACATATGTTGCTAATTATTTACTGTCACTAAGGTTACATAAGTTGCTAATTATTTATTGTCACTAATGTTAGGAAACATGAAAGGGGAATAGTATAGGTATATCATTGATTTAAATAGAGTTTGCGACATGATATAGTGGCCAGTATTTAACAATAATGCCGGTTTTCGTCACTATTATTAATCGCAATGGAAGTGTAAATCATCATTCATAGAAATAGTCGTATATAGCATTTGTAACTAATGGTATAATAAAAAATTACAGGTATAACTAGATGCTAAAATCATTATTTATGTTTTTTTTAATATTTTTATGAATTTTATAACATATTAATTTTGAGATATAATTAAAATATATGAAAAAATTTATTTTAATCTGTAAATATAAGATTAACATATCATAAATTATTTTAAATATCATAAATAAATAATATTATATTAACCTATTCTATGATCAATTATGAAAATTTTAAAAAATTTCACAATCGCAATAAACGTGATTACCGTTATTTCATCTATTATTTTCATAATTGTGATAAATATTACGTCACCGAAAATGCAATCGCGATTACTTTTTAAATTCCTAAGATGTATGATGTATGCTTCCAAAATGTGTTTCTCTCGAATGATGCATACAGTTAGCCCATCTCTTATTATTCAGGGGAAAGATTGCACAAATTAGCTTAATCAATAGGAACTTCAACCTTCATTTTTAGGCCAGAGCTCCTAAAAACCTGGGCCAAATACAAAGCAATGATGATAAATATATGGATTGTCTCCAAGGAAAGAACATTACTAAGCCATAATATCATCAAAATTATGATGGTAACACAAACAGGGGTGATGACCTTGCTTCCCAACAGTTATTTGAAGCTAGCCATTAAAGAAAGCTTTGGCAACATAATAACATACGGATCCTATAGACCCTTTATGCAATTTCTAAATGTTTTTTAAATCGCATCAAAATATCAGCATGTTTACTTCATTGCAGAAGATGTAAATATTTGAGAGGTCATCTGCTCTTATCGGAAGAGTTAAATTGTTAGGTTCCTAATACACTACCATCCCTAGTAGTTTACGTAACTGATCCCATAGATGCAAATTACCATACCATATGAATCTGTTGCAGGTTGCAGGTTTAGAAAGAGGGGAAAATGCAAGCTACAATTAACCTCCCTTACATCTCAAGTGTCAAATTGGTTAACTTCTTTTTACACACCAGCTTTAAGGTTTCAATCACTCAACCCCATAGACACCAGCAAAATCTTTGCAAACAGGAGAAAAAATCATAATATTCTTGTTCCCATAATGCTGAGAATTAGTGCTTCCTTGTGTGCCCAACAAAATATGGAACTTTAAGATAAGGTATAAAACCACTCAGACATGGCATAATAGTTGTTTATCTGAGGTCTTTTATCTAGTGTACAAGGTCCATGATTCAAATCCTCTCTTCAAGTTTTCGTGTTCAATTGTACTGGAGAGGGAAATCATGTATAGAACATAAAGATATATGGTCAAAAACAGGCTGAGTCAACACCATTGGTCTCTACTTCAAATTTATTACAGCCACAGAATCAATCAAGATAAAAACATCATGATTTAAATTTTAAGGAGCCAAGGAATGCTTGCCTAGGGCTGGTATATTCATCCATGCATGTGATACAAAGTAAGACAACTAAAAACAAAATATTTTGGATGATATTAGCTAATCAATTTTTGCTAGATTCCATCCCCCAAGTCAGCACATCATTTATAAGAAAAAAAATGAAATTTCCTCCTAATTCTATTTTAAGCATCCAAAGAAGTGCCAAAAAAAAAAATGGATTAAGAAACAGTTTACAAGTATTGTTTTCTCTTTTGTAATTTAAGGATGCTTATTATAACTACATACCAAGAAGTGGTTTAGCCTTTTCAAGACTCAAAGAAACATTTACTGGTTATCTTTGCCATTTATGCCAAAACCCACTTAAGCTTATTGAGGTTGTATCATGTGAGGTTGTGTACTCTTGATAATACAACAAGAAGAAACTGATAAGTTTTAATTGCTCTTAAGTTCTTAAGCTAGTCATTTGAATTTGTGAAAATCCCAAGTTAAAGTGGTTAACACCTTACCAAACAGACCATCTTAAGTTCCATTCTCTTACAAATATGAGAATACCATTGTACTACTTGTGAATTTAAATGAGAGAGACAGAGACAGAGAAAAAGAGTAGCCACTTCAGTATAGCCAACCGGGGATGAAAAAGAAGCCATTTGAATATATTTAGCTAGGGATTGAAAGAGGCTTTACACAAGATTTTAAACAATGGTCTTATGGCCGCTTAAAATTCTCAAAGGTGTCAAGTAGTCCTATTACAATATCTCATAAGAATGCTTCTCTTAAATGGTGTTATAAAAGTACCCATTTTTTTAGAGTATTTAGTCATACTATCTTATAGTCCAAGAACATTTTTGCCTTTTTTTCTTTTTTTTTTTTTAAATAAATTCTTATCTTTGGTGGCACTAGTGGAATGAAAAAGAAAAAAAGAAAAGTTATATCATTAACCGTAGGTCCTAGCCTCCAACTTTAAATATATTGATCTCTCCCTATCACTTATTTTTTTTAACAGCCTTATAAATTAAACTGTTATGTAAAAAAAAAAGACATAAATTGATAGAAATTGTATAATTATAATAAATATACAATAGAATGGAAAGCACCTCAACGAAGTCATCCAACATTAGGTAAGAGTCCCTCGAGTAACCTGCTTCTTTCAAAAATTGGGTCAAGACTTGTTGCAACAAAAAAAAACAAAAGAGTAAAATGTTTTATCACACACCATTCACATCTAAGTAATCTTGCATGATGCAATCCTTAATAGAGAAACCATAAAGCAGCCAATCTCATTTAAAGTAATTTTATAACTAAAATTATGAGACTACAATGAAATGGAAATATTTAGTTCTAAATTATAGAATGACCTTGAACTTTGAAAATATTTTTTTTTTGTTACTTTAAGAAAATCTTAAGAATGTATAAGGCACCAGCAAAGAGTATCATATGATGCCAACCACTAAATCACTAGTCCTTAGATACTAGCCACTTACCCACTCACTCACTCAAGTGCATACTTTTAGCAACAAACAACCTACTTGAGACATCTTTAAAGCATTGCCTTATTAAAGCAAGTAATTCAAGTGAAGCATTAAGTGTATGTTTATATTCTCATAAATTATTCTTTAAAAAAAAGTCATTCATAAAGGTAAACTTATTAGAAGTGTGTGAATTTCAAAAGAAGTTAGCACATTTCTAGAGAGATTACTAAAATGAGGTGGATTCTCAAATTGTGAGTACTAACATAAAGGACTCAAGAAAATTTAGATACTTAAAGGCAAATGTTGATTGTGCATTAGTAGGTGTAAGAGCATTGCTACAAGGCAAATTCAAGTAAGAATAATCAATGATACCTTAATAATGGATGCATAAGACACATGATCAAGGAAAATAGTCAATTGAAGGACTCTAAAGCCCAAAAGTGGAGGAAGTATTACGTTTAGAGAGAACTCCAAAAGTCAAATTGAGGGAATTATTTTATCATTAATTTTAATTTTATCACTATGTGTACCAATTTCACTTTTATCGCTATTTTCAATTTTATCGAAATCAATCTCATTGCTCATCCAAACGGACCTTTAGTGAATATGAAAACTTTTTGCTTATATTTCCATTTATATTGCTGGTTGTTCTGTTTTGGTTATCTAGGAAGTTTATCTTTTGGGAGAGGTCATTAGTATTTTTAGTTTTGGGGTCTTAAGACCCCTGTTTTGGATTTTTTTGGTACATAACCATGAGAGAAATGAGAGAAGGTTTTGATTTTTTGATTCGAGATCAAGTGAAATCAAGATTTCTATATCCTTCTAATATACTAGTTTGGATTGATTTTTTGCACTTATGAGGAATCTCTTTTTATTATCTCCTTTTGATATCCAGAGACTATAAATTAGATTAATTGTTCTTAATTAGCTGACCTCTCTTGAAATTGTTCAGGTTGGAATGTTAGATAAGATCAATCAATTACATATGGACAACTAACAAGTGAAAACGAAATTAAAAAATGCATGCAAACATATGAACTTACATTGATCAGAAAGAAACCCCTCCATGTCATTGTTAGAAATAAATCAACTTAAGAATTTAAACAATACAAAAACGTGCCTTTCAACATATATATAATTCAAATACCAATTTATATATCGTGCATACTTTCCTTGTGATTGATAATCTTGCAGACAAGATAAATGTTTCCTCTGGAGTCACGCTAGCCTTTGCTAAGAAGCTAGCAAGCTACAGATGATCCTTTATTTCTTTTAACATTTTTTTCTTTTCTACTCTTTTTTAGCTTCTTTTCAAAATTCGGCTTGATTTGTCCTAACTTATATGAAGGATAGCAACTAGCATGAGTGAGTATGATGCAGCTTGGTTTTGTTTCGTTTTAGGATAAATGTCATAACAAATCAAAATTTTTGACACCAAATCAATCCAAATTACAATGAAAACCAAACCAACCAAATTGAAATAACTCGGTTTAGTTTGATTTCTTATTTGGTTTAACTTTTTTAGCATGTCAATTAAAAGAAAACATTTTAAAAATAAAAGAATAAATATTTGATATTTTATCTTTTAAAGAAAATTTTAGGGACTGAAAAAAGCTTATATAATATTTAATAAAAATATTAATATATAAAAACTTATAAAGATAATATAACAAAAATACTAATGTAAATATATTGGATAAGATTTGATAAGCTTAGACATGTGAGATTATTTTAATATCAAAATTTTTTAATTGAATTTTAATTTTAAAATTCATTTTAAATCATTAAAATATTAATATCAAAATATTTTAAATATTTAATAAAAATTTTAAATGAAGTGAACCTAAATAGGTTTAATTTGATGGGCTTGCTCGGACTGGCTAGCTTGGCTTAGCCATGATATTTCTATTTTAAACTTCTCTTCCAATTTTAAAATAGATGACACATCAAAAGAATTGTACTTCTAAGAACATACATCGAGTTTCACAGTCAAAGCATGAAATATCTTGCAACAGTCATTAAACGTCTTTCTTTAATATCAACTAGAGATTTAATCTTATCCATATTCAATAAAAAATATAATTTTTATTCAAATAGAGATAAAGATAAAGATGAGTATAATTTTAAATTTTTATAAAATACAAGGATGATGATAGATAATATACAAGGATGAGGATAGATGGTATAGTACCTATCCTGTACCCGTATCCTACATATAAATTATATATATAATATATAGATTTTTTATTAAATAATATACATTATTATTTTATATAAATTAAAATTACTATTTTTAATTGAAAAAATATATATTAATATATATTTATAAAAAATTACCTAAATAGACAAGATAAAAAAAAAAAATCAATTTTTAGTTTTTTTTTAAAGCTATGTATCTAAGGATTACCTATACTCTTTAAATACCCACGAAGATAAAGATAAAAATAAATTTAAAATGCTTGTTGGATATGAGTACAAAAATAGGTATAATTTTAAAATTTGATGATGGTGATAGAGAATACTTTTACCTATCCATACACTACCCCTTGACATCTTTCATATCAACTTGAATATTAAAATTTTAAGAATTGCATTTCAAGCCTTAATATTTTGCTATGCTTATTTACCTTATTAACTAAAAGGATAGAAATGATGGGTAATAGGAACCAAAGGTCCTTTCAAAATTTTTATAATCCCTTGTGAGTGTGTGTGTGTGTGTATATATATATATATATGTATGTATATATATATATTTAATCTATTTGAATTGATTTTAAAATTAAAATTATTAATTCTATTTTTTGGTTTTATTACTTAATCTTATATATTACAATTTAAGAGATGTTCAAATTTCAATTATTATACTCAATAATCATTATTTATAAATTCTTAAAACTAAGAGGTTTATCACAAAATTTAAATCACAATCCTGTGAGTTTAATAAATTTAAATTAAACTTTTTTAGCTTTTTTAATGAAACTCTATTTCCAAATAAGTATCAAATATATATATTTTTTCTTTTTTTTGGTATAAGAGGCCAAAGCCTAAGGGCTTTAGGAGAAGATAAATTGCAAAATTTAAGAAGTGAACTCTAATTTAACATGAATCCATCATATGAAAGTGAGGTAAACTATTTGAACTAAGCCCTACAATCTTTTTCCTTTGTGAGCTTATTTCAACTTTTTCTCTTCATATTATTTTTCACTTTTATATTTATTATAAATCTTTATATTGTCATAATTTTTTTCGACAAAAAATCGTATTGGATTTACTTTAGAAAAAGATAGAAACACACCATAATTTTTAATCTCCAAATTTTATTATACTCTTTTAAAAATACATTTAGTTTTCTTGTTTTGATAAAATATTTAATAATTAATTTATTCATACATCTTTTTTATTATAATTTTTAATTGCCATTTTTTTAAAATTTATAATTCATTGATAAAATGTGCAATTTGTAATTCTACTTTTAATTGTAAATCTTAATATTGTTAAAAAATACAATGTTATCACAATAATATTTTTATTTTATAATTTTATTAACTTTTTTATTAGTATATTTTTTTCATATATATTAATAAGTATGATAAAATATTTTTTTAAAAAAATTGAAATAAAGTATTTTGAATATTATTACTTGACTCTAAAACTAAATGGTAAAATCAGTCATTGCACAAAAGATATGTATCCTGAAATATTAACATTTAAATTCCCCTTCATCCAAAGGAGAAAAGAAAAACACTTAAATTCGCTATCTATTTACCAATTTCATTATGATAAACCAGCTGAATTAAGCTTCAACTTCGAATTTCTTTCATTGTTTAATTAGTAAGAATGCAGCAAGTGCGATATAACTCAGAATTAGCCAAGTGAAACAAGTTTTGGTAGTGCCAATGTGATTCTTAAGTCTAGAAATTAGTTTTCTAACAAGTGTTTTAAGTCCTATATCAACACGTATCATGCCCCACGGAATCTTAGCTTTTAAATTGCGTAGGTGTGGAATTATTATCAACGAGTGTACGGAATTCTTAGCCCTATTAGTCGCCAACCCATCATCCCCGTCTCAATGCAACCGCCCTGATCAGCGAAAAATCCGCTGGCGATGGATTTTAATTCGCACCTTTAGAAGGAATAAATTTATTAGATGATCAATTATATCTAATTAAAAAAATTAAATTAATTGTATCTAATGAAATAATTCTTGTACTTACACATTACGACAATTCTCATAAGTGAGCTATTAAATATACTAGGAGGGGGGGGAGTGATTCCAGATATACTGTTAGATCCCAAAGACAAGACTTCCAATTTCTGTAAGTTGGAAAACTTTAAGTCGTATTGGACCTGTCAAAAAATCAAAGGGTAGTTCCATTGGTTTTGTTAATTTTATATAATAATTAGTGTTTTAACATAATCATTCAAATCTTATATAAACTATTGATTGTGCAATCTTATATACCATCAGACAATGAAAAGGCTAGGATTTTATTAAATTAAACAAAATTAACAGAATGAAATAAAATGATAAGACTTGGAATATATCTTTAATTTAAATTAAATTAAAAAATGTTATACACCTCTATGCATCACTCAAATTTATCTTTTTCTCACTTACACTCTGCACACAAATTAATTCTCTTCACCTTCCCATTTCCCATTCTTTTCCTCCATCTCACAATTCAATAAAAAATATTAATATTCACTGAAAAAACAATAATACTAATATTCAAATACTAAAAGAATGAATCTATAACACAAATGGAAATAATTATATATATTATCTATCAAGTTATTACCCAAAAAATTGAGAATTTTAAAAAATGTTAGGTTGCCAATGAACGATAAAATATCCCCTATTAGGTGATAATTCGCTCTACCTAATACCTTCAAACTTAGAATTACTAATTTGAGATGAAATTTTTCCTGCATTTAAATGAAAATTTACTTCATTTTAAAGTTATTGTAAAAAATTAATAGAGCCAAATTTTGTTTTCTTTAGGTCAAAATTTGTCATAAATTTATATACTTTTTGATTTTTTAAAAATTTAATCTTTTTAGTAATATTTAAAAAAATTTAATCATTGTAATATTATTTTTTAAAGATTTTAATCCATTCATTAACAGTATTAAGTTTTATCTTTTAAATGATTAATGTGACTACTAACGTGATATTTTATTTACTTCCTAATTTTATTAATGCTGATGTGCATTACAAATTGTAACCACATACACTACCAAAATGTCAAGTCAAATATCTTAAATATTTCTTAAACTTAATAACATCTTAATGTCATAAAAAGGAAAAAAAGAAACTCTGAAAACAAAAGAAAAAAAATTGGTTGAAAGCTTGATTCCTCTTGTAGTTCTCTTGCCGTCCCCTCTGAACCGCTTTAGCCATCGTTGCCGTTCCGACCAACGAATCGCCGCTTGATTCTAAATGCCAATGCCTTGATTCCGTTGTTGGCCCAAGATACAATATCTTAAGAATAATCAAATTTTCGATTTCTCCAGTTACAATCCCCTCTATATAGTTATAAGATAGGGATAATTCTTCTAACTCTTTGCACTTGGATACACTTACTGGAATTCTGCCAGAAAGATTGTTCGCACTCAAATAAAGCCTTTTTAGTTTAGGTAGGTAATCAAACATATTTGATGGACTTGACCAGTAAGATTGTTAAATGTTAAATCAATTTTTTCCAGAGAAGAAAAGTTGAGTTCGATGGAAGGCATTGAACCAATCTCTGACAAAGAACACAAAGAAGATGGGATAACTCCCATGAAGTTATTGCCATTCAAAGACAAGTTCTGAAGTTTAGCAAAAGAACCAAACCAGGATGGGATTTCTACGTTGAAATTGTTGTTAGACAAGCTTATAGATTTCAACCGACGCAAATTAGTCAATTCTATATTTTTATTGGCAATGAGCCATAAAAACTGTTGTTTCCGGTGTGGAGCCTCGCAAGGAAAGAAAGATTTCCCAAGTGTGGTGGTATGGTAACATAGAGATTCATGCCAAACTCTTTTGTGCACACCGAATTTTTTTAAAAATAATTTCTTTTATTATTTAGATATCTTAATTTGAATCCACTTTAAAACTTTGATTGGACTTGTTTTATGTTGGGCTTCGACCAACTTTGTTTTAGGAATAATTTTTCATGGAGATTTATTTTATGTGGGCTTAAAATCAATTTTGAATTAATTCTGATTTAGGCTTAAAGTTTCAAAGCCTAATAGATGTCTAAATTCAATTTTTAAACTTAAGTCATTCTTATTAAAATTAAAAGATGATGCCGGCCTATAGCAACAGGCGTTAGTGGCATAGTGGCAGTTCATTGGATTTTGAAAAAACAAGGAGGCTATTTTGGGAAAATTGAAAGCTGAAAAGTTTCTTTTTTTTTTTTTTTTTTTTTTCTATAAGTGAGAGTTAAAATGATTTTAAATAGAGGATTAACTTTTATAGTTAAAAAAGAAAAAAAAAAAAAAGGTAAAAGTGGTGCGTTTAGGAGGCAAGACTCGCACTAGAACTTAAGCCTCGATCTAAAAGCTACGCAACTGACCCAATTGGCATTAGTAAGGCTCTACGCTAGTCAAACCCACCTAGACCGGTTTGAACCCATTTGAACGGCCCAAACAGCCATTAAATAGCCTAAACCACCCCAAGCCACTAAAAGCCGCTCTAGACCATGCCATTGACATTTATCAGCCCATTTTGGATTTTTTTTTTCAATTATTCACTTATTTATTTGTGCATATTTATGTTTTAAATCCCTAGAATAATTTTTTTTAGAAATAGAAAATTTGGTGTTTAAAAAATTAGTAAATTAAAAAATATATGTAATAATAATAATAATAATAATAATAATAATAATGAAAATCTCCGA
This sequence comes from Durio zibethinus, assembly GCF_047325235.1. Classification (NCBI taxonomy): domain Eukaryota; kingdom Viridiplantae; phylum Streptophyta; class Magnoliopsida; order Malvales; family Malvaceae; genus Durio; species Durio zibethinus. The sequence goes on along the minus strand of NC_143169.1, from coordinate 3,684,410 downwards.
AGATAATATATTAAGGGAATTCAGGTAGCTATTCTTTAACATATTTAGGTGAAGATATTTTTTAAAAATACTTCTAAAGAAATGGAGTATTTAGAAAATATTCAATACAAAAGATTTTCGTTTACTTATTTTCCAAAAATATATAATAATAATAATAATAAATAATAAAAATGATGAAAGGAAAAAAATCATTTTTAATAAAAAAATTTATATGCATAAATATAATTAGTAGTAATTAATTATCTTTTTGAAAAAAAGGGGAGGGAAATGAAAATAAAAATATCCAAGGATAAGATTCTAATGAAATCTAAGTAGTGATTCTTTAAGAATATCTAAGTAAGATGATTTATTTAAAACACCACTAAAGTATTGTGGCATTTAGAATAATTTTCAATAAAAAATTTTCATTTACATTTTGTTTCATAAAAAAAATAAGTGTTAGTTTTGAATTGATTCTTATTTTGAAATGACAAAACATTAAGCTTGATTATGATTTTGCAAATTATTTAGTACTTATTTTTAAGTTTTATTATTTTTGTACTAAACAAATAATATGTTTTTGAAAATGATATTTGATTTGCTTAAACTTGAAAAACTTGAAAATTGCTTTGAACTCAAAATGAAAATGTTTTAAAGTGATTTACAAAGTGAAAAATGATTTAAGATAAAAAAAAAACTAACTTCTTTTCGCATGCATTTAAAGAAGGTTTTATACAAGTTTGGAAAGAAAGGATCGATTCCTTGGTTGATCGAATCGATCCCTTGGTTAATCGAATTGATCCCTTGAGATATAAGATCGATTAAGTTGAGGGTTGAAAAAACCAATTGATCCCATAAAGGCATGGATTGATTGATTTTTTAATCCAAAAAGTTGCAATATTGCAAATTGGCCAAAATAGATCGATCTTTTACAAGAAAGGATCTATCGAGTCCAAAAAAAGATCGATCAGTTCTAGCTTAGAAAGCTTCAAACGGTTAGTTTTTCAAAAGTTCAATAGGTATTTTCATCACCAATCCATCCCCAATGGCTACAAACTTATTTCTTCTATGAATATGATTCTTCCAACACCATTGAAGCTAACAGAGAAGACCCTAAGAGCATTTGAATCGTAATCTTTTAAGAAATTGAGAGTTTTAAAGCTTTAAAGACTATATTTTTTGAATTTATTGTATCCAAGATATTATTGTATTTCATTGATCATTCTTTATACTTAAATTAGGAAAACACATAGCTTTAGAAATGTATTTCATTGTTTACAAAGAGCATTTGATATACAAAGGGGAAAAAAGAGTAAGAGATAAGGTATCCTCTTAAGAGCTTTATAGTGAGATTGGTAGATTATTACAAAGGGTAGAGGTTGCTATCTTAACCTTGATAAGATAGGGATTGTATCTTGTGAAAGACTTCTTCAATTAGTGGATTAAAGCTTGGTTAAGAAGGCCAAGAAAGAGGATGTAGGTACCTTTGGAATAGAAACAATTCAATTATTGTGTTTGATTTCTCTATCCATACTCTTTTTAATTTCATTGTTACTTATATTTGCTTCAAGTTCATTAATTGTTACTTATTGCATCATATTTTCATCAAACATATTGATTTTAATTTTCCATTTGAATTTATTGAAATCTAGTTTTGGATAAGAATTTGGAGTAATGCAATTCACCCAATCATGGATTACTATTTACACTTGAACTAATAATAAGAAATGAAATTTTATAAAGTGAAAATATTACTAGGGTTAATTTATAAGTATTATTTTATTATATGCATTTTAAATATTGATTTTAAGGATAAATAAGAGCCACTAAAGAAAGGATTCTTGAAAAGTTTGAATAGTGATTCTTAAGAGATCTTTAGATAAGAATGGTCTTCTAAATATTGCCTAAATATTATAATATTTTGGGTATTTTTCAATACACAAGTTTCTTATTTATTTTCAAGCAAAAGATTTTTGTTGAAATAAGAAAAATTAAGGGAATTACTTTTTAAATGTCAGAAGTAAGACCACTTTTATTATTGTTAAGAGATAACATATAGTTAATTGGTAACATATTTAAAATGGACACCATGGGATGCTAATCTTTCCCTATGCTTAACCATACTTCCAAACCCAACTTTGTTTTTACAGACCCAAATATTATCTTTTTAATAAGTTTTAATTAATTATAAAATTTCATTAAAACAATGAGATTTTTAGGTGGCCAACCGCACCAAATAAAAAAATTGGTGGTGATTCTTTCTATTTTAAGATTTTTAAAATTTTCATCTAATGATTCTTAAAACTGTTGTGACAGTGAAAACCACAAATGACACCCATCCATTTCAAATAGAGGTAGCCATTGATCAATTAGTTATGTGAAGGTTTTTAGGATCAGTAATGACTTAGCTTATAGTGCAAGAAGTGCCAATTAGTTTGTGCTAATATTGGTTTTTCTTTTCATAAACAATAAAACCACAAAACTAGGCAAAAACATTGCCACCCTAAGAGGCCAAATGAACAGAGTGTTTTCTATGAAGTAATGTAGAATTGGAACTTGTGAGAGGAAAATTTTTTATGTTTATTCTTAAATATTCCAAGCCATGAAAATTGTGATAGATTGTGTGCTTTTTTGATCCTTCCATTGAAAAAATTTATAATTTGGTAGTTGTATTGCAAAAAATTTTTAAAGGGAAAAAATTGTAACTTTAGTATTTCTTTTTTATTTTTATTGGTATTTAAGGTCAAACAAAATGTAACTTTTTTATATTTAAAAAAAGTAATTTTATGATAAAGTTAATAAAATTTATTTCTACTTTGCAACTTTTTATAATTAATTGTATCATGTTATTCACGATTTAAAACTAACTTTACATTTATCATTAATGATTTTTAAAAATTTTCAGGTAGCCAACGCACTTTAAAAACGATTGGTGGCAACACATTGGTTTTGATTTTTATTGAAAATACTTTTTGACCAATTTTTCCATTATCCATGTTTGGCATTCAAGTTCTCAAACTTGCACGTTGTGACAAATGAGCCATGAAAATTGTTGTTTTTGATGTGAAGCCTTGCAAGGAAAGATAGATTTCCCAAGTGTAGTGCTATTGTACCATAAAAGAATCATGCCAAAAAGATTCAGAGTCATAACTCTTTTGTGCCAAGTGTAGAGACCGAATTTTATCCAATATAATTCAGTTCATTTTTTAGGTAAATTACATAAATATACCTTGTGGTTAAACGTGATTTGAGTTTGCTCATTGAGATTTAAAAAGTGACACTTAACCACCCTAATATGTATATTCATGTCATTCCGTTAGTATTCTTTAGATATCGTCTGTCATAAAATGATAAAAATGCCCTTACCTTTGATGAAATTGATTGAATTGTAAATTTTGAAAATGAAAGTTGATCTATTAAGAGATGATGGATTGTTGAGAAGAAGATGAACTTTGGGGGTATTGGATTTCACTGCAGTTACATGCATCGCAAACATCAACTCTAATGATGATTTTGTCTTGTTATTTTTCAATTTTGCCATTGATCCAGATCACAAAAGCTCACAAGTCAACAAAAAAATTCAGACCTTTTTTTTTTCTTCTTTGACAAAGAAAAATTCAAGATTTTGACAAAAGGGTATGTTTTCTTTGTTGAGGTTCTTGTTGTTGTTGTTGTTGTTGATGATGATGATGATTGATTGATTGAAGAACATTTGTCATAACATGTAGATCGATGGACCTATCACTAGACATGGAGTAGATGAGTCGTCACCAATCTTTTTTTTGTTTAGGTGTGATTGGCCATCTGAAACAGATTCTAATCTATGAAACCAAAGTTTAGGCTCAAGAGTATGATTACACATGAGGAACATTATAGCACCCTCTCAATGCCTATCCCAAGGATGTTATCAGTTTGATTCCAAATTATCCAAGCCTTAAAATATGTTTATGTTTTTACCAAAATATTAAATATTGAAAATTAGTTTTAAAATTATTCTAATAGTTTGGTAGCAATTTAAAATAATTCTCTCACCTCAAAAGTATTCATGGAGACTAGTGTCTCACTTTGAAGAGACTCCGTCGTCGGATTTATTAAGGTATTTTATTCAAAAAAATCAATCTTTTAATAGTTTGATAAAACTTACTTTGAAGCAGATCTCCCAATAATTTGGTGAGATTTTGTTGTAAAAGTGTTTATAAAATTTTATTCTTTTGAGAAAAATTAATTAAATCTCTCAATAGTTTAGTAAGACTTAATTTAGAAAGCGAACCTTTAATCATTTGGAGGATGAAGTCATTTTTTTTTATTTTTCTTTTATTTTAGTTTTTATTTTTTTTGTATTTTAAAAATAGTTTATGAAATTTTCCAATAGTTTGGTGGATTCCATAAATTTATTTGAAAAGGATTTTTTTTGTTTTTTATTTTTTTTGCAAAAAAAATATATTTTTGTAAAATCATTTATTAGATAAACCACTCAATAAAATAAAATAAAATAAAACCAGTAAGATAGGATAAATAATATGAAAAATGAAAATAAAATAAAAATAAATATACTAAAAAAAATTAAAATAAAAAAATTAAAATGAAAAAAGAAAAACCTACGATTGGTTCGGGTTGGACCAAGTATAATGCATAGATCCTAGTCGGATTATGCACGGATTCAGGCTTGCAAAAATGATGTCATTCTTGGATGGTTATATAAGTCAATATTCAACCTTTTCCTTTAGAAATCTAGTCTCCCTTCTCTTTCTAGCTTTAGATTCCTCTGCCTTCTCTCTAGAATAGCCAAGAATAGCACTGAAAAGTTCAACTAGAAACTGGAAAACTCATCGGTTTCTAGAAAACTTGCTAGAAAGTTCAACTAAAAACTAGAAAACCCACCGATTTCTGGAAAACTCGTCGAAATACCATTGCAAAATTCGACCTTTGCTAGAAAATTCTACCAAAAAATTCAAAAATTCATCCCCAAACCTAGATTTTCCTAAATTTTTCCAGAACCCAAAAAATTTCAAAAAATTCGACCTTGATCCCGAAGTTTCAAAATGTCAATCCTGACAACTTGAAACAGGAACTAGAAACTCAGATGTCCTAATTACCCAAAATCGCAATCCAAAAACTCCCAGAACCAAACTTAAAAATAACTTAACTCCAAAAATTTTATAAACCCCTTTTTTTCCCAAAATTCACTTTGTCCTGTTCCTATGATTCTTGATTCAATTTATAGGCATTCTTATGAGGATTTTTAGGAAACAAAAAAATCATTCCGGGCTTGAATCCTAGAATTGAATTTTGTCAAAGCATATGGATGGATTCTTGCTAACATTTAGAATCAAATTAAAGGTTCTGTGATCTATGTTATTAAACTTTTTTTGACCATGCATATCTTCTAATCAACTGATTCAATTTCAATTTTCAAAATCACTGTCACAGATTGAATAGGAAAGAAAAGCAGAATAATAAAACGAATAATAATAATAACTAAAAAAACTATAATAATGTAACAATATACGACATAATATATTATACTATAATAATACTATACTATAATAATATACCATATTATACTGTAATACACTATAAAATACTAATAATAACAAAGAAAATCGATCCTGATTGATCCCGAACGTAAATAAGTGTCATAACATCAACTCAGATGATGATTTTGCCTTGTTATTTCCCCATTCTACCATCAAACCAAATAAGAAAAGATCACAAATCAACAAAAAAATTCAAACTTTTTTCTTTTTTTTCTTCTTTTACAAAGAAAGATTCAGGATTTTGACAAATGGTATGTGTTTTTGTTGGGATTCTTGTTGTTGTTAATGATGATTATTGATTGAAGAACATCAACCTAGATAATGATTTTGTTTTGTTATTTCCTGATTCCTCTATCGACCCAAATTATAAAAACTCACATATCAACAAGAAAATTTAAACTTTTTCTCTTTTTTTTTTTTCTTTTTTTATAAAGAAAAATTCAAGATTTTGACAAATAGGTATGTGTTTTTGTTGGGGTTCTTGTTGTTGTTGACAATGATGATGATTATTGTTGAGTTTTACTTTAAAAAAGAAATAAAGGAAATTTGTTTCCATTGTTCCTTGTTCTAGATGTTCTTACAGGTGATTCCACTCCACAATAGCATGTTTTTTCCAACATTTGATCTCCCACTTGCTGAAGATTGTGAAGAATTCATGCTTCTACACTAATTTTTCTTTAAAGAGTTTAAATATGAGAAATAGCAAATAAAAAAAAAATTAGGGAAAGAGCTAAGGTTTATTTGATTAGGCATTAATGGAATTAATGAAAGTAACAAAATGACACAGATACATATCTTATGGTGGTTAAATGTGACTTTTTAAATCTCAAGGGCCAAACTTAAATCACGTTTAACCACATGCTATATTTATATAATTTACCTTTTTTTCTTATTATTTAGATATCCTAATTGTAGCCTATTTTGACACTTTAATTATACTTATTTAGTGTTGGGCTTTAATGAGCTTTGTCTTAGGATTAATTTTTCGTAGGGATTTAGTTTATGTGGGCTTGGAAACCAATTTTGAATTAATTCATAAGTGATTTAGGCTTAAGGTTTCAAAGCCCAATAGATGTCCAAATTCAATTTTTAGGCTTAAATCATTCTCATTAAGATTAATTAAGCTATCTTAAAATTTCAAAAAGCCAATACTATGGCTTAACATGGTCCACAATCCTAAATGCAACAGTGCTATTGCTACAACAAAAATAAATCCAAAAGACATTCAATTCACAGGTTAAATGGGATGAGAGTTTTGGTTTTATAAACAATTACACAGTTCACAGCAAACACACAGAAGGGAGAAAAAATAATTCATAGGGGGACATGAAACAAAAATCTTAAGTGCTTACCATTAAAAAGTTTTTGCAACCTCTATCTGCCCCATGCCTCCAATTTGCAACCAAAAAAGAAATACACTAAAGCCCTAACCCTGACCAAATCTGCCTCCATGACCCACCACTTATTAACAACCTACAGCGCACAACCACCCAAATTGCCACATTTATCCAAGCAGCCAAATAATCAACACCATTATCATGTGCCCTACACCACCGATATCCAAACCCTATCAAGGAGTTTTGATTTTCACAATGAGCTTTCTGCTTTTACTATCCACCACGAAAAATCACACTACTTCCATTAGAGCCATACCACCCACACTGACCCAAAACCTAGCACCATCGTAATCTCCCCTGCAAGCCAAGATCTATTTAGCCATCTTTAACCCTAAAGCCCACCCTGAACCACACATTGCCACCAATCCCAACTTCATTGCGATTACCACCACTGTAAATCCCTTTTTTTAAAAAAAATCTATCCATAAACTACCAGATATCCATAGCAACAAAATAAAAAAAACAAAACAAAACAAAATAAAAATCCTTATCCCTTTTTAGGGAATAGTAGCACTAGAGAAAAAAAAGATAAAAACAAATAAAAAAAAAAACGAACACAACAAAAAAAAAAAAAGGGAATTGAGATTTTCATTTAGGGTGTTTTTGGTGGATTTAGAACCTCGAACTTAGGAAGAAATGAGATCTAGACAAAGGGGAAAGCATATTGTGAAGGGGCAGTGTTTAGAGTGGTGGAGCTAAAGATTTTGAGGTGTTTTAGATAAAATTTTAAGGGTAAATATAGGTTTTTGTGGTATTTTTAGGTAAAACTAAGCTTGGAACAAAGTTCAAGGGTTCAAATAGAGCTCGTGTGAAATTTTAAGGAAGAGAAGACACCGACCAGTGGCGATCAAAGACTACAACTCATCAGATTCTAAAAAAACAAAGGGGCTATTTTGGAAAAATTGAAAGCTAGGAAAATTTTATTATTCTGTGAGAGAGAGTCAAAATGATTTTAAAAAAAGGTTTACCTTTTATAGTCAAAAAATGAAAAATCAATGGTTAAAATAATGTGTTTTAGCAGCAAGACAATGTAGACTTGGATATGAAACACGCACAACAAACCTGATTGGCACTAGTCAAGCTCTGAACAACCATTTTAGGTCAGTCCAACACGGTTTGAATCACCGAATCACTATTAAATCACCTGAACTCCCAATAAACCACCCTAGGCAGTGAAAAATTGCTTTAGATCGCATTGAACAGGTTAAACCTCCTCTTAGACCATTGACTGGGCCATTTTGGGTTCTTTTAATTTTTTTAAGTATTTACTTATTTATTTATGCATATTTTATATTTTAAATCTCAAGAATAAATATATTTTTAGAAATAGAAAATTTGTTATTTAAAAAATAGTAAATTAAAAAGTATATGTATAAATAATAATAATAATAATAATAATAATAATAATAATAATAATAATAATAATAAAGATGAAAATCTCCATGGATAAGATATTTAGGAAATCCAAATAGTGATTCTTCAAAATTTTTAGGTGAGGATATTTTTTTTAAACATTACCAAGTGGAACATTTAGAAAAATATTAAATACAAAGGATTTTCGTTTACTTATTTTCCAAAAATATAATAATAATAATAATACAAATGATGAAAGGAAAAAATAATCCTTTTTAATAATAAAATTATATATAAATTGGATAAATATTATTGGTAATAATTAATTTTTTTTTAAAACAAAAAGGAGAGAAATGAAAATAAAAATCTTTAAGGATAAGAATTTAATAAATCCGAGCAATGATTTTTTAAAAATCTATAGATAAAAAAATTTATCTAAAACGCTGCTAAAGTATTGAGGCATTAAAATAATTTTCAACAAACAAATTTTTTTTACCTTTTATTTACTAAAAAAAGAAATGGATTTTTAGAAAAGGAAAATATTACTTGGGTTAAATTACAATTATTATTTTATTATATGCATTTTAACTATTGATTTTGAGAATAAATAAGAACCACAGAGAATGGGATTCTTGAAAAATCCAAATAGTAATTCTTAAGAGATCCTTAGGTGAGAAAGGTCTTTTAATTATTGTCAAAGAATTAGAATATTTTAGAGATTCTTTCAATATATAAGGTTCTTATTTATTTTTCAAGCAAAAGATTAAAAAAAAAGAAAAAAAGTTTTTTTTTTGCAATAAGAAAAATTAAGGGAATTATGTTTTCTTACATCAAAAGTAAGACCACTTTTATTAATGTTAAGGGATAACACATGGTTAATTGTTACTATTTTTAAAACAAGTATTATGGGGGTGCTAATTTTTTCCAATGCGTGACCATACTTCTAAACTAGATTTATTTTTCTAGACCTAAAAGTTATCTTTTTAATAAGTTTTAATTAACTTTAAAATTTTATTAAAATGATAAGTTTTTTTTTTAAGTTACTTATTGCATCTAATGAAAAAGATTAGTAGTGGCTCCCCTTATTTTAAAATTTTTAAAAGTTTTATCTAACGATCTCCAAAACTATTATGACAATGAGAGCCACAAAAGACATTAATCCAATTGCAAATTAAGGTAGCCATTGACCAGTTGATTGTGAAGAGGTTATCAAAATTAGTAATGACTGGCTTTTAGTGTAAGAAATGCCAATTAGTCTATGCTAATATTGGTTGTTCTTTTCGTAGAGAATGAAACTATAAAAGTATGCAACTGTAATGCCCTAGTCTAAGTGATAATTAGGCTAAACTATTACTAAAATCCATTAGTTTAATTAAGAGGTTAATTATTAAAGAAAAAGTGACTGAAGTGTTTTACCAAAGAAAATCTAGCTATCATGAAATAAAAAAGAAAATAAGAGTCCTTCTCCTTATCTTTTTTAAGGTTAGAGAGCATGAAAAATCAAGTTGAGGATCCAAAATCAGAGGCTACTATTAGGTTAATCTCCTATTTTTATTTAAGAAAAATACTATATTGGTTGCTATTATTTGGAGTTTAAGCTATGAGAGAAAAATCAAGAAAAATTTATGAAATCTCTCATTAATCTTCATGATCAATTTGGGTAAATTATTGGGCTTTATTTTTTTCATGTTATTAAGATTTAATGATGATTATTGAGTGGATTTTAAAGGTTGAAAGTAGGGATTTGGGTTTTTAAAGATTGAAAGAGAAATTACGTTTTAGATGAGATGTTATTATCTACAGTAGTGGATTAAAATGAAATTCTATATTAATGGATAAATTATTACTATAAGTATTATATATTTTTGGAAAGCTTTTTGAATCTACTTTCCAACAAAATAAACGAAAGTTGAATTTGAGTTTTCTATGAAGAGTTGTCTAATTTTTACTTAAGAATATACAAGCTACCTAGTAATAGCAGTAGAAAGGAATTATGAAATTTCTCTTAATTTTTATACAATGAATTACAAATTGAGCAATACATGTTTGACAAGCTTATTGAGTCTACTTTCCAACAAAATAAGCGGAATTGAATTTGAAGTCTCCTATGAATAAATATGTAATTTTTTATTAGAAGATATACATGTTATCTAGTAGCAATGTATGATGTGGATTGTAAAAATTATTACAAAAAATTTACAAAGAATTAAGAGGTGAGCCATATATGGTTAAAAATTTTATCGAGTCTAGTTTCTAACTCACTAAAAAGATCTTAAATTTGAGTTGGATATCTTAAGATATGATTATTTTAGTTAAAGGAGCTTAAATTGTCAATATTGATTAGTTGAGTTAACCCTTGTGTAATTTAGTTGTTTTTAGTATACATAATCTCAAAAAGGGTTGAGTAATTCCTGATATATTGAAATGATCTTGAATATGCTATTAATTATTTTGGGGGAAAACTTAAGTGGTGGATTCGAAAGGAGATAAATAGAATCTTACACACTTTGCTTGTTTTCAAACTTATGTATATGTGTATGATTTGGCTTGATTATGATATTTGAATGATAGCATATTCTAAAATGATTTATGAATTGATATGTTTGACATTCATTTATGAATTTATAAAATGTTTGACAAAATGATGATTTTTGAAATGTTTTGACATTATGATTTGATGAATGTTTCGAATGATCTATATGATATGTATGAAAACAATGCTTGATCTGGTAAGGTGTGTGTGCTTATACTTACTAAACTGTGGTTTGCTCATTCTCCTTATTTTTTTTCTTTACAGATAAGTAAATGATAAGTTTTTTTAGTCTTGTAAGAAGCCAGAAGATCTAAATGAGAATGATTACTTGGTCGTTAGAAACAATGTTGGCTAGTGAGATCTTACGATATGGTTTTATACTTTTATTAATTTATATTTGGATATATAGAAATGTATTATTAGTTAGACTAAAATAATGGATTTTATTTAGTAGATTATTTTATTGAAAAATTTTAGAATAATTAAAAAAGAAAATTGTGTATTACTTTAGAGTTTTATTTCAAGATAATATAATTGTATTACATCTTAGTCTTGGCACATGACAGCAATAGCACCACCCCTATAAGAGCAAGAATGTACCAAGTATTTCCCATGAAGTTATGTAGAATTGGAACTTATGAAAGGAAAATTTTTTATTTTTCTTCTTCAATATTCCAAGAGATGAAAATTGTGATGGACTACGTGCTTCCCTACCCTTCCACTCAGAAAATTTATAACTTGGTAGTTTGCATTGCAAAAAGAATTTTAAAGGGAAAAAAATTGTAACTTTATCATTTCTTATTTATTTTTATTGTCATTTAAGGCCAAACAAAATGTAACTTCATATGTATATATATATATATATATATATATATATATATATATAAAGCAATTTTATGATAAAGTTAATAAAATTTATTTGTATAATTAATTGTATCACATGTTATCCATGATATAAAAAACTAACTTTACGTTTATCATTAAAGATTTTTAAAACTTTGATTCATGAGCACAGAAACAACCTCAAAATAGAGTATAGGACAATTAAGACAATTTCCATGTAATAGCTCATGTAAATATGAATTCTAGACAAATCACTTTCTCTTTTATTAATTATTACTCGATTAACAACTCTCCATCCCCTTTCTTTTATTTTTTTAGTTTATTTGGAGACTCAGATTTATTTGTAACACAATAAAAAATATATATTGGTCATTGAACCAATATTTGGGCACGTTTTTTTTTTTGTTTGAACAACTCTATCTTTCTTTTGAATATGGGCCACTTACAATTTGATCAAAATGTAGGAAAAATCACAACTTTCAATTGCTTTTCCGTAACAATCGACATATAATAATATGGTACAATGACTCAAGATATGGATTTAACCATAAATTGGCCAAAATTGAAGACTCTGTAGATGATTTATCACTTCAAGATAGAGTATTTTTGCAAGCAATTCTTTTAGGTGAGCTTCCTTGTGTCAACAAAATCCGGAAAAATGCTTCATTTGGGATCAAAGCTTTGATCATTGCCTCCAAAGATTAAGCATTTAGGTACGTGTTAAGTGTAGAAATATTTTCCAATCAGAAAAACGGGAGTAAAGAGACAGCATTAGCACTGTAGAAATACTTTACACACTTTCCAATGAAAAGTTAGAAAAAAAAATCTTCTGGTTTGGTTGTCAATTGTAATTTTTATGCCAAAAGGAAAACCAATCTTCTTACGCCAACAATATTCTATAATTGTAGCCACATTGATATGAGCATGACTTAAAGACAACACTTCCCTATATTATTCACAACTTGTAGCTTTGAAAGATTGTGGTTGACTCAAGACTTATCTCACCAAATTCTACCATCTACCCCCAAAAAACAAGTTTAATTACTTGCATTGCACTCTTGTCAATTCAGTTGTTTCTATTAGGGCATTTCGTAGTTATAGAGATCCCTAGCCAGTCCAATTAAACTATCGATTATGTAAGTTCATAATTATTTAAACTCTTTTGTAATTTAATAGAATAAAAATTGGAAATTTTTTTGTACAACTAAATTTAAATGAAAAAATACTCGATGGCCCCTCTCTTTGTCCCACCCAACGTGGCAATGCTCTAAGGCCATTTGCACCTCTATTTCATTTTTTCCTTGATGCTATAAAATAGTGATTACATTGAGATATTTGATTTAAAGATATTTTTGAAGGCCATGAATCAAACAAGGATAATGGTGCTTAATTAATAACACTTATAACGTAGTAGGAGAGGTCAATTAATTTATATTTATATTACTAAACTATAAGAGTTTATTCAAAGGAAAAAGGCTGATAGATGTAACCTAGTGTGGTGTGTTTGGTGAATGACAGACAGCTTGGGTTTATGGTCAACTAAAAAGAACGAAAAAGGACATGGGTGAGTGATAGAGAGGGTGCTGAATGTGAATGGTATTTTGGAGCTGATTGACCACTTTGCAAAATTGGATGATTATGTGACCTTGAAGATGAATAGAAGTCTGCAACTTTAACACGAAAAATGAGAATACAAAAGAAATTATAGAAAAACTAAATGGCTTTTTAACTTTTCTTTACTTAATTTCTTATTTGTTCTCATAAGTCACAAAATTAGTGATAATTTTACACTTTTAATTCTTTGTTTTTACTGCTTTCTTTAAATAAATAAAAATTTAACATATTTGAAGGAAAAAATGTGTGCAATTGTAGATACCTCAGTCCTCACCATGCATTCAAACAAGGTCCATCTTTGCATAAGAACCCTTTTCAATGTGAAATATGAAACTTTCTTTTCTAACATGTGGTTGGGATTCCCACTTTCCAAATTGAAAATGTAGGAAAAATATAACGATTTTCAATTGCTTTTTCATATCAATTTCATAAATGATCAAAATACGGTCCAATGACTCACGCTATGGAATTAATCATAAAATGGTTAAAGACCCAAGATAAGGGGCATTTCAATTTGTCACTGGATATGGCCAAATACATTAAGTTTTATAACCCTAATAATAATGTATAATTGTGATCACATATGACTTATTGACAACTTGTTGCTTAAAAAGGTTGGGATTAACGTTGATATATATGATCAAATTCTTAGCTTCTACCCCAAAAAGCAAGTTTGAGTTTCACTCTTCTCAATTCTATTGTTTTCAATTGGCCATTTTCTTTTTCTTTTTTTTTTGGCTAAGCCAAAATTTTATTAATGAAACATAAGAAAACACTCAAAATATTAGGAGATGGTTGTTGAGATGAGCTTTTAGAACAAGAAGATCCAGTTGGTCTGTGTTGATAATATTAGTGGTGGTTGATTTCAATGACAAGGAAAGCACAAAATTAGGAAACAGCATTACCAACATAAGTGCCAGAATGAATTGGGAGTTTCCCTTGAGGAATTAAGAGAAACTTAATTGTATGGCTTAATTGATCAGAGTTCTATGGTTCCTACTTCAAAATCAACGATCTAGCTAAGGAATTTTTAACTAATTTATTTGCATTCTCTCTTTTTTGTCGCTTAATTCTCATTTCAAATTCTACTCTTTTGATATTTAAGTTATCAGAAATTTAATCGTGGCAACAAAATTTATGAATTTAATATTTTATCAATAAACTACAAGATTATGGGTAATTTATCACTTTAGTTCTTTGCCTTGTGATGGGTTTACCTTCTTAGTTAGATCAATGAAACTTTAGCATATTTGAGAGAGAGAAAAAACAAATAAGAAATTTCAGACAACCTAGTCCTCACTCTTCTTTACTCTCATGCATTGATAAAAGAATACTTTTAACGAGCAGTGCACGAAAATGGGTTTTGTGACCCTTCCAATTGATTGTCATTAAGGTTAATATATAATTTTTAAGTTACTGCTAGCATTTCTCGAAACGTGCTTTCCAATTCTTATCTAGTCATTATTACTCCATTATTAGCTTTCCATTATCTTTCTTTCTTTAATATGGGATTGCCCATTTCCCAGTTGGAACATGTAGCAAAAATATCATCACTTTTTAATTGCTTTTCCATATCAGTTTGACAAGTGATCATAATAGTGTTCAATGACCCAAGATATGGAATTATCCATAAAATGGGAAAAGACCCTAGAAAATTGGCATTCCAATTTGTCACTTGACATGGCCAAAATTGAAGACCTTGCAACTCTAAGGCTCCAACCATATTTTAATCTTTTTCACGTTATAACATCTCAATAAAATCAAAATAAATGCTTCATTTTGGATCCATATTTAAAGCTTTACCACCAAAGATTGAGCATTTAATTTCACCTTATTTCGACTCAAGACAGAGGTAAATGAGTTAAATTGTTGTTAGACAATGCATTCCGTTTCTGACATCCTAATTACTTAGGTAATAGAAACTTCAAAAATTCATATTGTACTGTTCCATTTTTTCCAATTAAAAGTTAAAAAAAAGGAAAAAAATACTTTGTTGATAGAGAAAATTTTTTAAGACAATTTTTTGACAAACCCCGAAGCTAAAGAAAACTCACTACTATGAGGAACTCTGTTTTTGGTTTCTTGCAGAGATGAGAATGGCAAACTCCTTTCCAAAAGAAATTAAATCTTTAAGTTGACAACAACCAATTTCAACAAGGAAAAAAACGTTTTTGCTTTAAACAATTAGCAAAAACTTTGAATCAACCAAAACAAAAAAAGACCAAATACAACATTGAACTTTATAGGAATTGAGCAATTCATTTAATGTTCATGAACACATATTAGAACAAAAGCCCACAAACACAGTTAACTTATTAAGGAAAATACTCATATATGAAAGAATTGAGCTGAAACTATGGATATTCAATGCTCAAAGGAAATCAAGAAAGATAAACCATAAGCACAAAGGAGTCAAATAGAAATGCCAGCTACATGAACGTTCTCCTCATTAGGCCCGCCTATTCGACTCATGTGAAAACTTGATTTTGATCTTCTTCAGCTTAGCAACTTCTTTCATATCAATCCTCTCCTCTGGAACGTCTTCTGAGCATTCCAGTCCTAATTGCTAAATAGATAAAGCACAATCTCTTGTCGCAAAGTATTGTCTTCCTTCATTATTTAACAAATTGGTATCTACAACCTCTATCAAAGCAGATGGTAATGACGTTTTCACCCAATATTTTATGCTCATTTCTCCAGCAAAAATTTCATCTGTGGGTTTCTTTCTTGTGAAGGTCTCCATTAAAAGAATACCAAAGTTGTACAGATCGCCTCTTGTTGAAACAATTCCTTCTGATTCGTATTCTACATATAATTGTCAAAATCATCATCAAAGCATACAATGATGTTACATTAGTCATCATAATAGGATAAAAGAGTTTAAAATTTTGTATTACCTCCTGCCATATACCCAATCGTTCCTAGTGTCATGGTATGTACTGTAGAATCGTGTTCACCTAATAGCTTTGCAATGCCAAAATCACTCAAATGTGCAACCATATCTTTATCTAGAAGAATGTTGGTGGTTTTTAAATCGCAATGGATCGCAGGTGTTGTATAACCATGATGAAGGTATTCTAATGCAGATGCCACATCGATCATCATGTTCAACCTATGCAAGATATCCAAAAAATGGTTATGAGAGTACAAACACTTCTCTAGACTTCCACTAGGCATGAACCCAAGAAACAAGGCTTTAAAATCAATATTAGAACAACTACTGATGATTTTGACTAAATTTCGATGGCGAATGTTACGTAAGACCTCGCACTCAACGTCAAAGCTCTTAAATGCTCCTTCTAACTCCAAATTGAAGACCTTTACTGCAACGCTCAACCCATCTAAAATAATTTCTTGGTATACTGATCCAAAACTCCCCACACCAAGTAATTTGCTTTCAGAAAATCCATAAGTAGCCTGTTGAAACTCTTCTCCATTCTACTAAGGCTGGGAAATTTTCTTGACCAACTAGCAGATTTGCATTCCTTTTTCGTCTTCGTGAAAAGATTAGAATCAGGGCTAGTACTATTATTGTTGAACCAATTGGCGATAAAATATATTTTACAAGATGAATAGCTTTCCTTGAATGCTTTCCAAAAGAATTAGCTTCGCATGGTGGGAGTGGGAGTCGCAGTTGAGGTGCAGCACACAGTACTTTTATTTCCCATGAAGGATTGAATAGTGTAGTTGCCGAAGGAACCTTTTTTAGGAATTTCTCCTTCAAGTTTATTGAATGAGAAATTAAAATGTTCAAGATACAAGAGTTTCTCTAAAGACTTGGGGATGATTCGTGATAAATTGTTCCTTGACAAATCCAAGACTTGTAAACTTATTAGACCCCCAAATGACTCTGGTATAGGTCCTTGCAATCTGTTACCAGATAATGAGAAAAAGGTCAAGTCCTTAAGATCACCAATGCTTATCGAGATTTCACCTGATAATTTTTTGGATAAATCATTGCTAGTGATAACTTTCCACTTTCCAACGTCAACTGGGAGGGCCCCACTTAAACAATTGGAAGACAAGTTTAGCTCTAAGATATCTGTAAGCCTTGTCAAGGTTGAGGGTATTGAGTTGGCAAATTCATCGGAGCCCAAAAATAGATATCTAAGAGAAACAAAATCACCTAAACATGCTGGTATTGGTCCAACCAATTTGTTACCGGTGAAAGACAGGTAACTCAAACTCTTTAAATTGCATAACTCAGTTGGGAAGAATCCTTCTAACTTGTTGCCTTGAATAGATAGACTTTGCAAATTTTTTAATCTTCCGATTGTGTTGGGAAGAGATCCCGTCAGTTTATTGTTATCTAGGTTCAACGCAATCAAGTTGCGCGTGTTGCCAATTTCTCCTGGAATACTGCCTTTAATGTTGTAACCATAAGCTAGAAATTGTTCAACAGAGAGATTTCCTATAGAAACCGGAAGTTTACCACTGATCATTGGATTGATAGCAAAGAACAATACTCTCATGTGTTTGCAATTTGCCAATGAAGTTAAAAAGCTCAACCCCCAGGACGAAGGTGTGCTATCCAAATTATTCTGACCTAGGCTAAGATATTGTAGATCTCTTAAATTGCCAAGGTCAATAGGAATATATCCAGAAAATGAGTTGCCATCGAAGCTAGGAGTGGTAAGCCGAGAGGCATTGGTAATGGAGGCAGGTATCGATCCACTTAACTCATTTTCTCCAAGTTCAAGGATTTCAAGCTTCGGAAGCCAAAGGCCTGCGGTTGATGGAAGATAGCCTGAGAGCCGGTTTAGTGTTAGAAAAATGACTCACAGTTGAGCTATTAAAGACGCGAGGAGGGATGATTCCAGAGATACTATTAATTCCCAAAAGCAATGCCTCCAATTTTGGTAGGTTGCCAAATTGAACTGGTATATTACCTGCCACAAAAATCAAAGGGTAATTCCATTGTCCTACATTGATCCACACAATAAAGGACAAAAACAAATGAAAATGTTATTTCCACGTATCTCTTGTTATTGTTAATTTTATATCATTCTTAATAATTAGTGTCGGTAACATAATCAGTCAAATAACTAACTTCAACAAAATAAAATGATTTTGAAATCTAATATACTATTCGACGATGAAAAGGGTTAGACTTTATTAAATTAGAAAAATAAACAAAATAAAAAATGATATGGCTTGGAATAGTTGTCTACTTTAAATTAAATTAAAGATTTTATATTAGCTGGGTTTGGACTTTACAAAAAGGTTTTGCCTAATTCAAAAGCCATGGACATCTCTATGCACCATTTAAATCTATTTCTTGCTTATTCTCTGCATTCAACCATTCCTATTTCCCATTCATTTCATCAATCTTACAATTCTATAAAAAATAAAGAAGGTTATGTAACAATGACTACAATAAGAGAGTCTACTTATAATAATATTAATATTCACTAATAATAAAAATATTAACATTCAAATATTAAAAAGATGCAGTTATAACACAAATGGAAATAATGTAATATATTACCGGTCAAGTTATTGGAGAAATATCGAGAACTTTCAGAAATGCTAGGTTGCCAATGACAGAAGGAATAGCCCTTATTAGGTGACAAAATCGAAAGCTTAATTCCTCCAAATTCAGAACGTTACCAACCTGTGGTGGAATTTTACCTGCATTTATAATGAAATTTTATTTCATGTTAAAATTATTGGCAAATTTCGTTTTCTTATACATGAATACGCCTTTTTTCTTTGTTAAGCACGAAAGAATCAAACAATGTTTAGGTAATACAAAGCATTAATGCCCGCACAAAGAATTTATTTTTTTGTGTTTAATATGAATAAAATATATAAAAATGAAAAAAAAAATATTAATAGTTCATACAAGGTGGTAATAATTAATTGTTGAATGATTAGTCAATGAAAATTACATGCATGATTATTATAAGTAAAAGTTTGGGATCAAATGATGAAATCTAAAAAAAAAAAAAAGGTGAGTAGAATTTAAATAAAAAGAAATAAGAAAACTAAAAAAGAATGTGACACTAATCACAAAAAATTAAAATAAAAATTAAAAACAACAAAAAAGAAAGAAGCTCAAAATCCCGAACGTTATTTGCCTGCAGTAAAAAGGATGTGAAGCACACAGTAAAGCAACTACAATTTTTCAATAAAATTTTTATTGTTTTTATTTAGCTATAAATTAAATAAGGTTTGGTGTTAACTTAAGTGGTTTCCTAATATATATTCTAGCAAAATTAGTAGTGAAAAACCAGTCTCGACGAACATAAAATCATATACTTTACATAAAAAGATGTTAAAGAAATTAAAGTTAAATTAAGGATAAAATACCCTAATTAAAAAGTGATAGGTAAAATGAAATTAAAAACACTTTCGAGATTTGCCAAAAAGTGACATTGTCATTGTTCAAAAAGAAATAAACTCAACAATAATTTTCTTTTTGCCTTTGAAGTTGTTGTTGCCAAGATACAACATCTTAAGCATAGTCAAATTTCCGATTTCACCAGGTACAATTCCCTCTAAATAGTTATAAGATAAGGACAATTCTTCTAACTTTTGGCACTTGAATAAACCAATTGGTATTCTGCCAGAAAGCTGGTTTGCACTCAAATAAAGCCCTTTTAGTTTGGGTAGATAATCAAACATATTTGGTGGGATATGACCGGTGAGATTGTTAAATGTTAAGTCAATTGCTTCTAAAGATGAAATGTTGAGTAGGATGGAGGCTATTGAACCAATTAGCTGATTACCACTGAGAACGTACCAATGAAGATATGTTGAAGACTGAGGAAGGTATGGAGCCTGAAAGCTGATTGTAATTCAAATATAACCATCTCAGGCTACGAAGATTTCCGATTGCCACAGGAATCTGTCCTTGTAGATTGTTACGAGACAAGCCCAACAGCCCTAGTTTTGACAAGAACACAAAGAAGATGGGATAACTCCCATGAAGTTATTACCAGTCAAAGACAAGTTCCGAAGTTTAGCAAAGGAACCAAACCAGGAAGGGATTTCCCCGTTGAAATCGTTGTTAATCAAATTTAAAGATTTCAGCCGACGCAAATTAGCCATTTCGATAGGCAATGAGCCATGAAAACTATTGTTTCCAGTGCGGAGCGTAGCAAGAAACGACAGATTTCCCAGGTGTGGTGGTATGGTACCGGAGAGATTCATACCAACAAGATTCAGAGCCGTGACTCTTTTGTACCGAGAACCGCAAGTGACACCAATCCAATTGCAAATAGAAGTAACAGTTGACCAATTGGTAGCCAGGAGGTTTTGAGGATCACTATTGACATGGGCTTTTAGTGCAAGAAGAGCCAACTGGTCATTGTTGATATTGGTTGTTGTTTTTGTAGAGAATGAAACCTCAAAACTAGACAACAGAACCACCACCATAAGAGTCGGAATGAAGCGAGTATTTCCCATACTTACAATTTTAAATTGGAGGTTATGAGAGGAAAATTTTTGAATTATAGATGTAGACACCCTAATATGTCCAGAGTGTTTATTTTCTAAAAATAATAATGAAAAAAAATAAAAAATTAGGAAAATTTAGGGAGGTTGAATTGGTTTGGGATTGTTTTTTTGGCTTATATAATTGGGGATAAATTCGAGATTAAAGTTTGAATTTAAAAGAAAGTAGAATTCCTTTCCTGTTTGGGGCTCTTAGGCTCAAAACCCTATAAATACAAGCCCACGGATCAGGAGATGAACACACAGAAACGAATCATAGAACACAAAAGATAAACAGGCAGATCACGCGATAACAGAGTAGACATAGAAACACAGCAAGCAAAAGGCAAAAAAAAAATTTTAGAGTTTTTTTTGGGTAAAAAAATCTTTTGGGAATTTTCTGAAAAATTTCAGATTTCGATGAAATTTTTCAATGCTTGTCAAATTTTTTGGTGACTTTTTCTGCATCGGCTGAATTTTTTGGTAGGTTTCCTAGAATTTGGTTAAAGATTTTGACATCAATTGAATTTTTTGACGAACCAACCAAGATTCTGGAGAGATTTCCAGAATCTTGTGAAGGATTCAACCGAAGTTCATCCGAGTTAGGGAGAGGGGGGGAGAAAAGAAAAGGGAAGAGAAAGAGAAGGGAAAGTGAAATTTGAGGAAAAAAGGTTGGGTCTGCCTTTTATACCAGCTTCAAAACGACATCGTTTTGGCATTATAATTCAGCCTAGGATCCGCACATTTTATCGCTGGGCTACCTAACCCAAGCGCTCATCCCACCTTTAACCCGTGTCCCTACCTTTGGCTCCAGCTGAGCTGAGCTGCAAACCCAACCTCCTGAAGCTGTCTCCTGAACCTAAAGCCAAGTCGCACCGAGCCATTCCAGCTGAGCCATTCGTTTTTTGGTTTTTTTTTTGTTTTTTTGGTATTTTTTATTTATTTATGTGTTTATTTTTTTAGTATTTTTGAATGATTAAATTTAGAAAAATAATAAAAATAAAAAAATATTTTTTGAGAATAAGTATTAATTATCCAATGATGAAATTTATAAAAATTTCAAATGACAAATTTCTATAAAATTCTTGGTGAGGAATTTTGTCTAAATAATCCTAAATGGTGGAATAATTTAGATAAAATTTTAATAACAATAATTAATATTTATTTTCAAACAAAAAAAAGAAAAAATAACAAATTTTGGTTGAAAATATTTGACAATTATCCAGAGATTAGATTCTTAGAAACTTCAAATGGTAAATTCCTAAGAAATCTCCAAGTGATAAATTTTTTTAAATTTGTCCCGAATGATAGAAGAATTTAAATGAAATTTCGATAAAAAATAATTTTCATATTATTTTCTTTCCAACAAAAAAAGAGAAAAAGATTTTCTAAATAGGCTCAAATGGTGAAAAATTTAAAAATTTCAAAAATTTAGAAATCCAATAAAAAAGAGAAATACAAAGAATTTCTAAATATGCCCAAATGGTGGAGAATTTAGAAATTCAAAAAAGAAAATATTTCTAATTTGGCCTAAATGGTGGAATAATTAGATATATTTTTGACTAAAAAAATCAAACAAAAAAAAAATCTTTTTAATGACAGAGCTTCTTCAAGAAAACAAATGGATCCTTGAATACTCTTGAGGTGAGAAAATATTTTTAAAAGTTCTACTAGATTGATGAAGAGTCTTAAAAGTTATTTCCAATATTCAACATAAAAATTTGAAACCATTCGAATTAAGATCTTAGGATAAATTTAAAATAATATGGTACCATCCTTCGGATGTGCATGTGGGGGTGTTATAACTGAACTCTCAAACCCTATTTTGGTTTGTAGACCCAAACCTATTCCTTTAGGAACCCTTAGTCAAGCTTCGGAGATCCTTAAAAAGATAGATTCCATTCACACCTAGTTAAAAAGATTGGTGGCGACTCCATTTGTTAAGTCTAGCTATAGATTTTTCGATCTATATGTTATGATAGTTTGACGACTCCATTAGGGACGCTAGAGAGTCAGGCCATAATTTTTGAATTTATCCTATCCTTTGGTCTAATGGTTTTAAATTGTAATTATGTGTTATCTGTTTACTAACGTTGTTGTCTTTTTTATCTTTTATTTTTGGGCACAAAACCTATATGTTCCTTCACACACACTGTCACATGCATTTGCATTTCATGAGCTCTATACCCGGGCTCCATCCTCTTTAGAAGGGAGTAAAGTACCTACGCTCTCATGAGATGATAATCTCCACAATAGCTAGCAAAATACTCTCACTCAAATTAAATCATTTCTGTTGGTAGCTTGTGATGGATAAGGATTAGACTGCCTTACTAGTCTATGATGGACGATGATGTAGGGAACAATTTAGGAACCTTTATTAGTCAAAATCACCTAACCTTGCATATAGTGTACACTTAAAAGGCCAGCCTTAAGATAGAGCCCTTCCTACCCAGTTGATAGACGTAACTCGAAGTTAGGACACGAAAAGGAATAGTTTGTGAACTAACTATTTTGTTTGTTTGACTTTGTGCATTTGCATTATCATGTCATACATCATTTTCACTATCATATGTAATGTTGTGCATCTGTATCATTTTCATTTCATCCATGAAAAGGTACATTTCATGCATATACATATCACACATAAAGCATATCATTTTTTTATCATAATTATGGTACTCAAGGTTCAAGGATAGCTCCACCAACCAAGAATTCCACACAATCAACTCACTAATACAATACAAGAGCTCGAGCCAGACAAATGGAACAAAAAAATTTCAACTGTCTTGAGAGGATAAAGAAAGCTCAAGAAAAGATAGAAAGGGAGTTGAATAAGATTTTGAAAGCCTTGAATAAGTTAAACAAAGAAAAAAGAATAGAAGGGAATACTAGCCAACAAGACTATCCATCACAAGATGTGGATGAGCCTCTATATCCTTTTGGTTTCGGGTTGCATCAAGCCCAATCCACACAAAACCTACCACCACAGCAATTCACATATTCGGTAGGCTACACATACCCTAAAATACCATCAGCTTCAAATCCAGAACAGTATTAAAATTATATAAATCCTATCTTTATTGAAAAGGCAGTAGAACTAGTTTAGGTCCCTGATTTAGACAATCCAAAAGAGAACAAAAAATTAAAACTGAAAAGGGGTGAGTCACTAAAGGACTCGATAGTTGACCAGAAGATTAGTATGTTAGAAGAGAGGCTGTGAGCAGTGGAAGGAGTTGCTTTTTATGGTTTCATGGATGCTGCTGGACTTTGTCTAGTCCTTGATATTGTTATTCCTCCTAAGTTCAAGGTTTCAGAGTTTGAGAAGTATGATGGTACAAAATGTCTAAAAACCCACATTACCATGTACTATTGAAAGATGAAAACCCATGCTAATAATGAAAAACTATTAATGCATGTATTTCAAGATAGCCTCACTAGCTCTGCTACTAGATGGCATGTCTAGCTAGACATAACTTGTATTTGTTCTTAGAGTGATATAGCCTATGACTTTATCAGTCAGTATCAGCATATCATAGACTTAGCCCCTAATTGCCTATCCTTGCAGAACATGAAAAAAAAGGCAAATAAGTTATTTAAGGAATACGCCTAAAAATGGAGGGATGTAGCTTCTCAAATGCAGCCCCCTTTGACTAAAAAAAAAACTACAGTGTTGTTTGTTAGCACTTTAAAATCTCTCTATTACAAAAAATTGATAAGGAATGCCACAAAAAATTTTGCTGACATGGTGATTTCAGGTAAAATTATTAAGAATGCCATTAAAAATGACAAGTTGAAAGGAAGGGAACTCAAGAAGACGCCAAAAGAAAAACGAGATTGAAGCTCAAGCCATGAGTTTTGACAGACAGTTTAAGAGACATCAACCTTATCCATCACAAGAATATTCCCCATACTATCCTGCTGTGAACAATAACTCACCTTACCCATATTAACTGTATCTACAACCAGTTTACCCACTAACCTACCAATCAACTTTTCAAGAACCTGCATTAACTTCAAAGCCTAACAACTAAGGAAGTGGTTTAAGAAAATCTCGAGATAACCAAGAAAGGGCGCATATTGACCTTATCCCATGACTTAGTGAGTTATTTTCAGAACTGGTCAAGAATAACTTGGTATCTCTGGTTATTCTATAGCCATTGAAGTCACCCTATCCAAAGTGGTAAGATGCTAATGCAACGTGCGATTATCACAAGGGAAACGTAGGTCATTCTATTGAAACCTGCCTTACTTTCAAACTCAAAGTGCAAAGTTTGATCCGAAAAAGGCTTAATGAGCTTTGATGAATTAAGGGGTAAGATATCAATAAAAATCCTTCACCTGATTGCATAGGGGCATATAATTTTAAGAAGGATGTTAAGGCTAGTTGGAAGTTGCTTGTCATTTTAAGATTTCTTTTAGAGTAATGTTAGAAATTCTTTTATGCAATAGGATTTCATTTGTTATCATTTTAATAAAAGACAAGTTGATGCATTTCATTACAATTTCTTTTTCACTTGACCGTGCTTTATTATTTTTTATCTCTTTTTATTCCCATTCTCAAATTTTAGATGGTGAATATTTAGACAATGATAAAAATAATTTTGGGATTTAATTTTGAAAACTCATTCACATTGATCTAAAGAGATTATTTGAGAAAAAAAAAGTCAACTACTAGTAAAAGTGAAATAGATATGTCTTGAAGATATGTAATTTTTTATAAAGATCCATGAGCATATTTTTGTTCAATAGATGATCTTTAAAGAAAGAATTCATATTTGAAAGAAAAAATGGCCATCTTTCTTTTACCATTCGAAAAACTATTCATTGCTACCCTTTTAAGCTTGTAATGATTTCGTTTTCTAAAAGAACCCTAACCAAAGATCACCCTCCACACTGGGTAATAATTTTTGAAAAAAAAAAAGCACAAAGATCACAAAAGGTCTCAAAGATAGAAAGCAAAAAAAGAAAGAAAAACAAAATGAAGGAAAGAGAGAAAAGAGAAATGAATGCCATAAATGAATTAGGGCAAAGTAATGAGAATCCTTTTGTGAGGAATGAAATGAATGGAAGAAGCAAAAGTAGTGAAATGATGCTAAGTGGGCCAAAATGTCAAGTTGCATCAAGTGATGAGAAATAATCCTTTAGTTTTAAATCCTTTAAACTCATGTTTTGAGCCTATTTTATCCATTTCTTTTTGACACCTCACCATAGCCTACATTACAACCTTTAAAAGTCCATTTGGATCAAATATGAATGCTCAAATTGAATGATCATATGTTGGGCTAAGGCATGCTTGTGATGGAATAACAAAATCGTACTATGTTGTTCTAGAGATTGATGGGTGGGAGATATCACTAATGGGTAAAAAATGAGAAGAGAAAAAATGAAAAATAAAAAATAAAATGAAAAATGAAAAGGAAAAAATGAAAAGGTGAAAAAAATGAAAAAAAAGATGAAAAAAAGAAAAAAAGAAAACTCAAATTGAAAATTGAAAATTAAAAATGGTGATTTAGGAAGAAAAATCTCTAAGTTGAGAGTTGGATAAATAGTTCACATGTTTGGGAAATCAGAGACATCTGAAGATCTCTCAAAGCTGGGGCAAAGTTCAATGAGCTCAAAATGATTTTAACAGTCAATGGAATGAGTTTTTGAAAAAAAATCTTGGATTAATGTTCAGAATTATTTGAATATTGATTGTTTGGATATACCATTCATTCCAATGACATGCATCCAATTTGTTTCTTTCCCCATTTGTTTTTGTATCAAACTCATTCCTCATTGATTACCTTTCTCCTAATTTACTTTGTGCTCTCTTATTGTTTCATCTCCATAATAAATTAAGAAAATGTATGATTGCATTGTATTGTCATGATTTGAAATGATAATGAATGAATGAATATGTGTTTAAAAGATTCTTGCATTCCTTTAAAAAGAAATCTAGGATGATAGGGGGTAAAAAAAGTAGAAACTTGAAAAGATAACTTGAAATGACACATGGTGTGACCAAGTAATGAATGTGGTGATAGATTGATCGACATAATTTGTGAAAGGTGATCAAATGATGAGGATCAGATGATAGAATTCATTTTGGAATGGTTAATGCTGAGAAGCCTATGAATGGTGATTAAGTGATGAACATAATGTGGATTAATTGATAAAATTTATTCTGAGATTGCTAATGCTGATAAGCTTATGAGTTATGACTAAATGATATAGTGCAATGGATGAAATTTGTTCTGAAATTGCTATTGCTGAAAGGCTTGTCAATTGTGGTCAAGTATCAATTGACAAAACTTATTCTAAATGGTTAGTGTTGAGAAGTTGAAAAAGAAAGATGAGAGATAGTGGAGTCTTGAGAACCATATTACCACAATTACTTAGAATTTTAGGACATGGACATCCGCATTACATGCATTACATTGCATTATTGTAAACATTTGAATTATGGTTGAGAATATGGCATTGTGAGAATCTAAATTGTTAATTTGTATCATTAAGAAAGTATTTGCATCATTGATCATGATATTCAATACATACAAAATTTTGATTTTGGTAAAAGTTTGAAAGCATCTGGAAAAGAAATTTTGAATATTTTGATGAAGTCCTCAATCTTCAAATGAGAACCTTTGAGTTTTGAATGAGAATCTTTAAGTTTTTCAAATGAGAATTTTTAAGAATCTTTGAGTTTTTTGAATGAGAATCTTTAAGAACAACTCAAATAAGAACCTTTGAGATTTTAGATGTGAAACTCTAAGTTTTATTGAATGTCAACCTTTGAACTTGAATGAGGAGCTTTGAACTTTTGAATGTGAATCTCCAAAATCCAAAAAAAAAAAGTCTTAAACTTTTTGGATGTGAACCCCAAATTTGTCAAACGTGAACCTTTGAACTCGAATGAGAAACATTGAGCTTTTGGATGTGAATCTCCAAAATTCGAATGAGAATCTTTAAATGTTAGATGCGAGTATCTTAATTTGCAAATGCGAATCTTGACATCTTATAAATTTAAATTCTTGTTAAACTAAGATTTTGATAATCAAATTTCAATGAATCCTTGCGAAGCTAAAAGGTTCTTGTGAATTTGAACCTTTGAATTTTAAACTCAAATTGTGAATCTTTGAGTTTCCATCAGACCTAATCTGACTCTTCTTGACATGATTGTCAAGGAACCTTTTATTTTCCAAAGTTGTTATGCCTTTGTTTATAAGAGCCTTTTATTTTTCAAAGTCATTGAACCTCTGTTTAACGAGCTTTTTATTTTTTTCAAAGTCGTTGAGCCTCTGCTTAGAAGAGCCTTTTATTTTTTTCAAAGTCATTGAGCCTTTACTTAGAAGAGCCTTTTATTTTTCAAAGTCGTTGAACCTCTGTTTGGGGGAGTTGTGTGTTAAGTTTGAGTGTCTGATTAAAAAAAATGAAAACAAAAACAAAAAACAAAAAGCAAAAAAAAATAAAAAAAATAAAAAATGAACATGTTGGGATGATTATTGGATGTGAGGGGTGTCTAAGTTTTTGCACAATTCCTGTTGCACAAGAAATATGTAAAAAAGGGTAGCTATAGATACCCTAATCTATCCAAAGTATTTATTTTTTAAAAATAATAATGAAAAAAATGAAAAATTATGAAAATTTGGGGAAGTTGGATTGGTTTGGGATTGTTTCTTTGGGTTATCAAATTTGAGGTAAATTCAGGATTAAAGTTTGGATTTAAAAGAAAGTAGAACTCCTTTCTTGTTTAGGGTTTTTAGGCTCAAAACCCTATAATATACATGCCCATAGATCAAAGGATGAACACACAGAAATGAACCATAAAACATAGAAGATAGAAAGGCAAATCATGCGACAACAGTGCAGACATAGAAACACAACAAGCAGAAAACAAAAAAAAAAATTTGGAGTTTTTTTAAGTAAAAATATTTTTTTGGGAATTTTTTGGAAAGTTTCAAATTTCGACAAAATTTTTTGGCATCGATTAAAATTTTCGGTGACTTTTTCAGCGTCGGTTGAATATCTGGCAGATTTCTTAGAATTCGATTGAGGATTCTGGCATCGATTGAATTTTTCAACGAACTTTTAGCAAACCAACCTAGATTTTGATGGGATTTTCAAAAGATTCAACTAGAGTTCATCAGGGATAGAGAGAGAGAGAGAAAAAAAAAGAGGAAGAGAGAGAAGGGGAAAGTGAAAGCTGAGGAAAAAAAATTGGGTGCTGCCTTTTATACCAACTTTAAAATGATGTCATTTTTGCATTTTAATTTAGCCTAAGATCCACGCATTTTACAGTTGTAGACATCCATTTATGTCTGGACCCATTAAGGTTTGGGCCCAATTGGGCCCATTAATGTTCGGGCCCAGTTAAACCTATTTGGGTCTAGGCCTAAGTGAAGAGCTTGTTCATTATCATCATTATTATTTTTATTATTATTATTATTACTAATATTATTATTATTATTACCACTATTATTACTTTTTTATTTTTATTTTGCTATTCTTTTTTCCTTCCTTGATACTTTCCTTTTCTATTTCAATCCACACGTGCATAATAAAATTGGGATCAGAATCCTTGGGTCAAACATAGGATCAAATTACTGAAATTTTGGACCAAAAATCATGCTAGACAGAATGCAATCCCAGGATTCAAGCCTGGGATTTATTCTGTCCATTTCCTAAAATCATTCCTAAGCCTACCTATAAATTGGACCAATTCTAACATTCAGGAACACACAAAAAACATAAAGAAAATTATTGGGGGAATTCTGGGAAAAGTTTGGTAGCAAGGGTTTTTGAGATTTGAAAATTGGAATTTTAGATTTGATTCAAAGTTCTTGTGGGATTTTAGGTTTTTGGAGGTGAATTTAAAGTTGTAAGAGGTTTAGGGAAGGTTTAGAATGATTTAGGATTTTTTTTGGTTTTTCTAGGTTTTTTAAAAAACTTTGAATTTTTCGGTGGAATTTTTTGATGAAGGTTGAAGTTTCCAATGAGATTCTAGTAAGATTTTCAAAATCCGGCGTGTTTTTCAAAAGCTGGTGGATTTTTTAGTTTTTGGTTGAATTTTTTGACGACATTCCTAAAAACTAGTGAGATTTTCAGTTTTCGGTTGAATTTATGAGTGGGTTTTCTAGAGAGAAGTCAAAAGTTTTTTGGCTAGAGAGAGAGAGGCTCTAGGGTTTTGAAGAAAAATGCTAAAGGGGTGCTTTCTATACCACCTCTACACGACGTCATTTTGGCCTTTTAGGATCTACGTGAACTTGACTTAGGTCCATGCACTGACCCTGGTATCGACCAAACCCGATTATAGGATTTCCCTTTTTTATTTTATTTTTATTTTTTGATTTCTATTTTGTTTTATTTTATTTTATTTTCAACCTATTTTTTATATTTTTTGGTTTTTTTAAATAAAGAAAAAGAGATAAAAAAAAGGGGAAAATATAAATATTTCTGTCATTGGTATCTCTAAAAAAAATTAAAAAAAAGTGAAAAAAACCTTTCGAAAAAAAAGGGAAAAAATTAAAAATATGCATTTGCAAATAATGACAAATTTTATCCTCTAAACTATTGGAGGATTGCTTTGAAGTGAGTCTTACCAAACTATTGGAAGGCTTCACCAATTTTTTTAAGATAAAATAAATTAATAAATCTAATTACGGAGCCTATACAGAGTGGGACACTAATCTTTATGAATACTCTTGAGGTGTGAGAATTATCCTAAATTGCTACCAAACTATTGGGACAATTTTAAGGTTGATTCTCAATACTAAATTATTTGGTAAAATTATAAAATGACCAAGGCTTGGATAATTCAAAATCAAACTGGTACCATCCTTTGGATGGACGCTGTGGGGGTACTACAACCTTCTTAAGGTGTAATCGACTCCTGAACCTAACATCTATTTTGTAGATCAGATTCAATCAGGTGGCCAATCACACTTAGACAAAAAAGATTTATGGCGATTCCTTTTATGCATGTCTAGCGGTAGGTCCACAAATCTATACGTTATGACAGTTTGACAACTCCATTGAGGACATTTGATAATCAAGCCAATAAATGATTTCTTATTATCCAAGCCTTACTTAATAAGTTTGAAACTATTTTATTCCCTTTTATTGCTTATATATGCTTTATTATTTATTTTCCTTTTCATTGTGTATACCTACTTATTTTTCATTGCTTATATTTGCCTAATTATCTATTTATTGTATATATCTGTCATTTATTTGCATGTGCATAACATAAGCCCTCCACCCAGGCACTACCCCTAGGAGAGAGTGAAGTACCTATGCCCTCCTAAGATTTCATATATTTGCATGGGCCTGCGAAACACTCCCACTCAAATTGAACCATTTTCGCTTATAGCCTATGATGGGTGAGGATTGAGGTGCCCTACTAGTCTGTAATGGACCATGATGTAGGGAACAATTTGGGAGCCTTTTATAATTAACCTAAACTACATATAGTTAACCTTAAAAGCCTAACCATAGATAGGGCCTTGTCTTCCCACCCTTTTATAAATAATCCAAAATTCTAGGTCATGTTGTTACCTTAATTGCTATGTTTACTATATGTTTTATTGAAGTGATTAACTAACCTCTTTTCCTTTTTTTATTTCTTTTCTTGCACATTCATGAACATTTTTATAGATTGTATAGTATTTTTGCCCTAAAGATTTCAATAAAAAACCTTCATGGATTCCACAGAATGTCAGGTTTGTACCTCATCTATGTTGTTTAAATGTGACTCTCCCATAGAGGTGAGGATGGAATCAGAAAAGAGGCAGCTAGAAAAAGGAGATTGTTTGCCACCTGGTCATATCCCTACACTATTAGGAGAAATCCACCTACTCTTCAAACATAATGATCTAAAATGCTTATTAGATATATGGAATGGTATAACCACTTTAAGGCACGAGACTTTTTGTGAGAAGTTTGGGCACATTGCACATCTCATGTCAGTAGAGGTTGAATACTCACTTATCAAGTTGATGGTATAGTTTTAGGATCTTTCCTATCAATGTTTCATCTTTAATGAGGTTGATCGAGTACCAACTATAGAGGAGGATTCAACTTTGGTAGTTATGCATTTACTGTATCCAGATAGAATATACATGAAGAAACACAAATCAGAAAGTCATAGAAAGCTAGGTTAAATGCTAGGAGTGGGAAAGGAAACCCTAGATTCATACATTCGAGAGAAAGGAAATCATAAGGGTATTCCTTAGGAGGTTCTCTAGGATTTCATTATCAAGCATCCAGATGATGATCGGGGAATGAATGCATTTGCTCTAGCCATATATGGGTTGGTCATCTTCCCCAAGGTCTTAAGACATATCGAGATAGAAGTGGTGGATTTATTTAAGCAGATTAAGAGGGGGTGTAATCCTTCACCAACTATATTGGCAGAAACTATCAGATCTCTAAATTTTTATAGGCAGATGGACAAAGCACATTTCACGAGCTACATACCCTTATTATTCGTATGGATGAAGAGCCATTTTGAATGCAAGAAAAGTGCCTTTACCAAACTTCATTTCTACACTTGAAAATCAATTAGGGAATTCTACCAGAGCATCTGACTAAAAGTAAAGACTCAAAAGAAAAGGAAATGTTTGCTACAAGGGCTCACAACTGATCAGATAAAATGGTTAGCTCCATGGATGTATAAGGAACCTATGTTGTATAAATGTGGAGATGAGACAAGGATCCCACTTTTAGGCTTATGGGGGTTAACAAATTATGCACCATTGATGGTAAGGAGACAACATAGAGCTGAATAGTTTACTCCTATGACTTATAAGCTCAGCTAGTTTGACTACTTATATGGGGAGCCTGAAACTTTTCAGAAGATTGATGGCATGATTAAGGCTTAGAAGAAGCCCAAGATAGTAAGCCCAGGGCCATTCACTAATTGAGTAACTCAGAGGTATCTGATTTGGAGAAATAAAAGGTGTTAGGAGATTACATTTATGACTCAAGATCATTATATATCGGGGAGCCAAGAGCCAAGCAATAAGCTTTTTTGGTTAAAACATGAAATAGAGAAGGACAAACTGAAGTAAAAAATTTTGAAACTATAGGGAGAAAAAAACTAGTGGCAAAATAAAGTAGAAAAATTAGAAATCCAAGTCCATAGGATTTCTAAAGAGTATATTAAGGCCCAGAAAGTTGTTAAAGAATGGGATGATGCCCTTAAAGAGCTGAAGGAGTTACGACAAAAGCATAAAAGGTTGCGCATACAAGTACACGTCAAAGAAATAAACAACACAGAGTTGATTCATGAAAACGAAGAGCTGAAAGAAGAGCATGACCAAATAGAAAATACTTTCATGAAAGTTAAGCAGGAGAATCAATGGCTTTAAGATTACATTCTGACTCAAACATCAAAGTTGCATGAACAAAAAAATCATGTCAAAATTCTCACGGAAAGGCACACAGAGCTATCTTATCAAGTGTGATGCGGCAAAAGAGAAGGGTTAGGAAGACAGAGGCATATAGAGCACCTTATAACTCAGATGGCAAGATTTTGATCCAAGCAAGCAAAATGGCAGAAAAGGCTAAGGCACTAAAAGCTTTGATTACACTAGTAAGGGAACATGGACAGAAGTTATTAAACTTCATTGAGGAAGCTAAAGACCAATATAAACAAGTTAGGTGTTTTTATAGAGGAACAATATTAAGTTTGATGTAAAATAGACTCCTATGGAATAAATGAAAGTTTCCTTTTGTTGAATTTCTTTTAAAGGGCAAATATGTTCTTTTCTTTTCTTCTTTTTTCTTTTCTTTTCTTTTTCATGCATCACACTCATTTATTCATTCATAACATTATCATTGAAATTTTTAATTGTGGTACTAAGGTGCAAGAATAGCTACACATCAATACAATACTCGGGCTCAAGCTAGAAAGATGGAATAGGACAATACATGCTACCTTGAAAAGATAGAAAAAGCCCAAGAAGCACTAGAGGGAAAGCTGAGCCAAATTCTAGAAGCCTTGAGAAAGGTAAATAAGGGAAAATCAATGGAAAAAGATACTTCACAAGAAGCTACTAACTTGACATATCCTTTAAGCTTCGATCCACAGCAAAATCAAATCACATCACTCTTCTAACCTCAACAGGCAACCTTTTTAAAATACAACCACCCAGGACTGACCTATGCACCAGGTCATAAGAATGTCCAAAGCTATGATAATCCTGTCTTTGTCAAAAAGGCAGTTGAGCCCATTCAACTCTCTACTACAGATTAAGTAAAAGAGAAAGAAAAGCATAGATAGTTATGCCCACGAAAAGTCTTAAAACTGATCAGGCCATGAGCAAGCTTGAAGAAATATTAAAAGTTGTAGAAAGAATGAATTTTTATTGATCCATAGATGCTGTCGGGCTTTGCCAAGTACCAGACGTAGTAGTGCCACCCAAGTTTAAAGTACCAGAGTTTAAGAAATATGATGGTACTAAGTACCCTATCACACATATCATAATGTATTGCCATAAAATGGTGGTGTATGCTAGTAATGAGAAACTACTTATGAATGTGTTTCAAGACAGCCTAACGGGATTTGCTGTAAGATGGTATGTCCAGTTGGATAAGACCTGAATAAAGACATAAAAGGATTTGACCCACTCTTTCATCAATCAGTATTGTTATATTATCGATATGGCGCCTGACTGCTTCTCTTTGCATGCAATGGAAAAGAAGGCATCTGAATCCTTTAAGCAATATGTCTAAAGATGGTGGATGTAGCTACTCAAGTACAAACTCTTTTAATAAAAAAAAAATTACTGTGCTATTTGTGAGCACTCTAAAGTCACCTTATTATGAGAGGATGATAAAAAATGCTACTAAGAACTTTGTTGATATGGTGATTTTGGGAGAGATTATTAAAAATGCCTTTAAAAATGGCAAGTTTGAAGGAGGTGAGTCTTTCAAAAGAGCACATAAGAAAAAAGAGAGTGAAACTTAAGTTATGAGTCTTGAAGGGTAGCAATTCAGAAGTTACTCTTAACCTACCTATCCTATATACCACTATACAGTGAACCATACCTCTGCATTTCCCTACCAATCAACCACTCGACCATCTTATTTATTTTCACCAAAATCTCCTGCCTATCCAATCAGTACTACAAGTAATACTAGGAAACCATAAACTAGGGAAAGGCCCACTTTTAATCCTATACACATAAGCTATATAGAGTTATACTAAGAACTCTACAAGAACCATCTAATTGCTCATGTCCCTGCCAAACAACTCAAACCTCCTTATCCCAAATGGTATGATGCCACCACCTATTGTGACTACCATTATGGAGTAATGGGCCATTATATTAAAAATTATTTTTCTTTAAAACAAAAAGTGCAACATTTGATTAAAGAGGGGTTGACAAGTTTTGATACAAGTGGGAGCTCAGCACCTAATGTTAGTGGGCATCCCTTATCCAATCATATAGTCAAAGCCCTAGACAAAGACAAAAAACATGCAAAAAAATGGATAAAAGAGATTAAAATGTCATTTAACCAGTTTTATGATGCTTTATATAAAGCTGGGCTAATACAACCAGTGACTCTATGCACTTACATAAGAGGATGCATCTCCAATCAAATGTGTAGGTATCACAGTGGAGCTTTAAGGCATTTTATTAAACATGTCAATAATTTCACTAGAAGATATTAAAATTAATAGACTTTTACCAGATAGAGTTATATGAGGAATCAAGAGCCTTAAAAAACATCAAAGTCGCTATAATAAATAGGTGGATGCCAAAACCTATCACTATATGTTGTAAGAAGAAGCCACAATCAACTGGGAGCAAATTTGTTCCTAAACTAATAGCTTTTAAAGTCTGCTACCTATTTTTTTATAAAGATAATAAAGCGGTGCCTTGTAGATATGAATGTGAGGTGATGACTCAAGGGCAGCAAAGGCCAAAAGCTGAAATTGCCAATATAACAGAAGTAAGGGACATAACTAGAAGTGGAAAATGTTATACTCCAAAAACCTTGGAAAAAATAAAAAAAAAAAAGAAAAAGAGAAGCAAACTAAATTAGAGATCCTAGAAAATGATACTTCAAAATCCATGCTTGAAAAAGAGGCTTGTGAATTTTTGAAGCTAATCAAGCACAGTGAGTATTCTATGGTGGAGTAATTGAATAAGATGCCAGGTATAATTTCTCTATTATAACTTCTTTTGAACTTTGAACCACATCGTAACACTTTGTTGAATCAAGCTTTTTGTGGCTCATAATGTATTTGTGAAGTATGTGAATCACTTGGTAGGAAATCTAGTGGTACCATATTACATCTCTTTAAGCGGTGATGAGATTCCACCTAAAAGTAGAAGAAGCACTAAGGAGTTGCACATCACTATCAAATGTAAAGGCCACATAGTAGCTAAGGTCTTTATTGATAATGGATCTGGTATTAATGTCATGCTAGTATACACTCTAGCCAAGCTATCCTTTGATATGTCCCATATCCAAGACAGTCAAATGATGGTCCGAGCATTTGATGGGACTAGGCGAGAAGTTTTGAGAGATGTTGAGCTACCCATCCAGATTAGACCATATATCTTTAATATGTCAAGGATGTATCCCCATCATGTAGCTGCTTATTAGGAAGACCATGGATCCACAAGGTAAGTGCCATCCCTTCTTCATTGCATCAAAAAAATCAAATTTAATGTAGAAGGGTAATTGGTGATTGTGGTCAAGGAAAAAGATTTACTAGTGACCCAACTTATAAATGCCCCAAATGTGAAAGCTGTAAAAGAATCATTGGAGTGCTCGTATAGATCCTTTGAACCTGTTAACACAGTAGGCGAAGGGCTCAAATTCAGTTGAATTATGGTCAATCAAATGGTTAATAAAGGTTGGAGTATCAGGTTCGATTTGGGCAAAAACCTGCAAGGGATAAGAGAGATTCCCAAGATTAAAGATTACAGTTGTAGATCTGGATTAGGTTATAAAATTTAAAAAAATGTAGAATGATAGTAGAAAAGCAAAGAAAGAATCCATGATCTTTCCCTATTTGAATGAAACCTTCATTCCTAAATGATACATGCACCAGAGAGCTAAAAAGGACATAAAAAGAGAACCAAAATGAGAATAAGCTTTTACTAAGCTATCCATTCATATGGTGGATGATGAAAGTCAATATGAAAAAGCTTGGGTTTATCCATGCCCACCAGGATACGAATTACAGAATTTAAGGGTCATTCAAATGCCTATTGTTTTTTATTTTCCTTCAATGTAATCATATCTCCTAATTGCTTATGCCCAAAAGCATTAGGATGAACTCTTATGTTTGGGCCTTTTATGTTTCATTATTTCAATAAAAGTAGAAGCATGCATTTTGTTCATTTCTTTCATTCCATTCATCACCCCATCAAAATTTCTTGCCAATACTTCCTATTCTATTAATTTTTAGGTCCCCAAATGAATGTGAAGATAATCATGACAATGATCCAGGGTTTAGCTATGAAAATTCAGTTAATACTGATGAACTTGATACTAAAAAAGATTCTGAAGATTACACTCTATCTCTAGATTTAATGAGGCTAATTAAACAGGAAAATAAATCTATCAAGCCTCATCAAGAAGTTGTTGAACTGATCAATTTGGGTGATGCCAAAAACAAGAAAGAAGTCAAAATTGGTACTTCACTCTCAATTATTGACCGTTAGCGGTTAGAGGAGTTGCTCCGAGAGTTTATCGATGTATTTGCCTGGTCTTACCAAGATATGCTTGGGTTAAATACCAAAATAATGGAACATAGGCTACCATTGAAGCCAAAATGCAAATCACTATTGCAAAAGCTAATAAAAATGAAACTGAAAATGCTATTGAAAATTAAAGAAGAAGTTAAAAAGTAATTTGATGCAAGCTCCTTGCAAGTGACCAAATATCCTGAATGGGTGGCTAATATAGTACCTATCCCTAAAAAGATGGAAAGGTATAAATGTGTGTAGATTATAAAGATCTGAATAGAGCTAGCCCTAAAGATAATTTTTTTCTGCCTCACATTGATACTTGGTGGATAATACAGCCTAACATTTGGTATTTTCTTTCATGGATGGATTCTCTAGCTATAATTAGATAAAAATAGCTCCAGACAACATGGAAAAGATCACTTTTATCACCATGTGGAGAATCTTTTGTTACAGGATCATGCCTTTTGGATTAAAAAATGCCAGGGCAATCTATCAGAGGGCCATGGTAACACTTTTCTATGATATGATACACAAGGAGATTAGGGTTTACGTGGATGATATGATTATGAAATCCAAAAAGGGAGAATATCATTCTGTCAACCTTAGAAAATTATTTGAGAAGTTGAAAAAGTTTTAGCTGAAATTGAATCTAGCCAAATGTATATTCAGAGCCAGGTCAAGGAAGCTGTTAGGATTTATAGTCAATGAAAGAGGGATAGAAGTGGATTTAAATAAAATTTGGGCTATCCATAATTTATCTCCACTAAGCACACAAAAAGAGGTTCAAGGTTTCTTAGGCAGATTAAACTATATATCCCAATTCATTTCTCAACTCACTCTTAAATGTGACCCTATAACTTCTTTGGAAGAATAATCCTGGAGAATGGAATGAACAATGTCAAGAAATTTTTGATAAGACTAAGTAGTACTTATCAAATCCTCTAATATTAGTACCCTCTGTTTTGGAAAAACCATTGATTCTATACATAATGGTATAAGAAGGCTCAATAAGATGCATACTAGGCCAACAAAATAAATCCGGCAAGAAAGAAAGAGCTATTTATTACCTGAGCAAGAAATTTATAGAGTATGAGTCTAAGTATTTATCACTAGAGAAAATGTGTTGTGCTTTGGCTTATACAGCTAAAAGACTCAGGCAATACATGTTTTACCACACAACATGGCTCATAGCTAAACTAGATCCCATTAAATACATCTTCGAGAAACCATCATGATCAAGAAGAATAGCAAGATGACAGGTGATGCTCTTTGAATATGACATAGTTTATATGAGCCAAAAAGAAATCAAAGGAAATGTCATTGCTAAATTCTTGGCAGAGAGGGCTGCTAACAATTATGAGCTCATGAAGCTTGATTTTCTAGATGAGGAACTAATGACCATTTTAGAATTAGAAGAAGATGATGATAAGGAAGAAACATGGTAGATGTATTTTGATGGGACCGTTAATGCCATAAGGCACAAGATTGAAGCAGTTTTAATATCTCCAACAGAACATTATTACCCTACTATAGCAAGATTGAATTTCAACTGTACCAATGATGTAGTATGAAGCTTGTGTCATAGGATTACATGCTATTTTGGATAGAAAAATTGAAACATTAAAGGTGTTTAGGGATTCAGCTTTAGTCATTTATCAGCTTAAAGGTGAATGGGAAACAAGGGATTCAAAGCTTATTCCTTATCACAAATATATCTTAGAGCTATGTAAACAATTCAAAACAATCTAGTTTGAACACTTACCTTATGAAGAAAATCAAATTACAGATGCCTTGGCCACCATAGCTGCAATGGTACGAATCGATGATATTACAAAAATTCAGCCCATTAAACTAGATATCAAAGACATACCAATATATTGTGCCAATTTGAAAGAGGAAAAGGATGGCAACCCCTGGTATTATAATATTATACGATATTTAAAGAATCAACAGTACCCAGATCAAGCAACAAAAAATGATAAGAAAATCTTGAGAAGGTTGGCTATGGGATTCTTCTTAGACGGAGAAGTTTTATATAAACAAGGTAAAGACCAAGTGTTATTACATTGTGTAGGCATTTTTTAGGCCAAAAAGATTATTGAAGAAGTTCACAGTAGCATATGTGGAGCACATAAAAATGGGCATCTGATGGCAAGACAAGTTATACGAGCTGGATATTACTGGTTGACAATGAAAAAAGATTACATCGATTATGCTCAAAAATGTCATAAATGCCAGATTTATACTAACAAGATTCATGCTCCACCCAGTGCTTTGCATGCCATAGCACCACCTTGGCCATTTTTTATGTAGGGGATGGATGTCATTGGGCCTATCACGGCAAAGGCTTCAAACGAAAATAAATTCATTTTTGTGATAATGGATTACTTCACTAAATAGGTCAAAGCTACCTCTTTCATAACCGTGACTAGATTAGTGGTATGTAAATTTATCAAAAAAGAAATAATCTATAGATATGGGCTTCCAAAGAGAATCATCTCAGATAATGCAAAGAATTTGAATAGTAAGATGATGCAAGAAGTATGTGTTCAGTTTAAAATCAAACACCACAATTCAACTCCATACCACCAAAAAATGAATGGGGCAGTAGAAGTTGCAAACAAAAA
Source organism: Durio zibethinus (assembly GCF_047325235.1). Lineage (NCBI taxonomy): Eukaryota > Viridiplantae > Streptophyta > Magnoliopsida > Malvales > Malvaceae > Durio > Durio zibethinus. The sequence goes on along the minus strand of NC_143169.1, from coordinate 3,644,396 downwards.
CATTAAAAGGATTTTGGAGAAGATGACTAAAACATACAAGGATTGGCACGAGAAATTATCTTTTGCTCTACATACATATTGAATTTTGATGTGCACCTTTACTGGAGCTACTCTTTTTTCCTTGGTTTATGGGATGGAAGTTATGTTGCTAGTAGAAGTAAAAATTCCATCTCTAAGGGTCCTAAGGGAAATGAGATTAGAAAAATTTGAATGGATTCAGGAATGCTATGAGAAATTGAACTTTATTGAGGAGAAGAGATTGATGGCACTATGCCATGGCCAGTTGTACCAAAAAAAATGATGAGAGCTCATGACAAAAAGGTCAGACCTCATCAGTTTTGAGACAGAGAGTTGGTGTTGAAAATGATTCTTCCAAGTCAGCATGATGATAGAAAAAAATAGACTCCGAATTAAGAAGGGCCTTATATGGTAAAAAGAGCTTTTTCAGGAAGAGCATTGATCTTGTCAAAAATGGATGGAGATGAACTTCCTAGTCTTATCAATTTTGACACAATAAAGAAGTACTTTGCTTGATTAAAAAAAAAAAAGAGAAAGTTCAAATCAAAAACCCAAAATGGTGGTTTGACCCTAAAAAAAAACCCAAAAACAAAAAAAAAAACATAGAAAAAAGATAGAAAAGTTCAATCCAAAAACCCAAAAAGGGTAACTTGGATCCAAAGAAAAAGGTTCTGATTGAAACTTTAAAAGGCAGCCTGAATTGACATCACTTGGGAAGGCATATCAGGGACAGCAAATTTCAAAGAGCTTTGAAGTGTTAGGGCATCAAGTTTTTAATTGAGTTTTTAAAAGAGATCCAAGATTTGTTGTCATGGTTATCTAATCATTTGTCTTGGGGCATTGCTACCCCAAATGGCTACTCCTAAATACTCTCATTTTATCTTTATACCATCATTTGTAATTTATTGTTTATCCAAATAAATGAAAGCCATCTTATTATTCTCTTAGTCCCATACATTGCTATTCCTCTTTATATCTTGCCATGAATGGAAGAAATGCATAACTTGTATCCTCATACTTTGAAATTAGGATAGCAGTTAATAATTGAACAAAATCATACTAAATAAGAGCAAAATGGCAAGATATAAAGAGGATTAAAGGAGACAAAAACCAAAGATGAGATCCTACTAAATAAAAGCAAAATGGCTTCCACAGCCCTCTTACGGAAAAGATAAATATACAGGCTGATGCTAAAAATGTGCTTCTAAGCTAATGAAAGATGGTTTCTTTGCCAGAGATGTGCCTTTAGGTTGATGAAAAATAGTTTTTTTGTCAAATATGTGTATTTAGGATGACTTTTTTGCTAAAATGTATAGTGAAGATAAATATTCCAAATAATGGAATATGGTTTCTCTGCTAAAGGTGTGCAAAAATGAGAATGCAAAAGCCTTAATACCACAATTGATGTTTCATTTACATAAGACATGCACTTGCACTATCCACTCATTTGATCTCGACTTAGGTTAAATCATCTTCAAACCCACGACATCAATTCGATCATTTCTTTTCAACCTTGACTCGATCTTGATTACTTTATTTTGACTTGCAGTATTGTCCCAATCATTTGATCTTGACTTAGGTCAGATCATTGTCAAATTCACAAATTAGTCTGGTCATTATTTTCGACCTCAACTCCGTCTTGGTCGCTTTATTTTGAATTGCGACATCATCCCAGTCATTTGATCTCGACTTAGGTCAGATCATCGTCAACCTTACAACATCAGTTCAGTCATTTATTTTCAACCTCGACTCGACCCTGGTCACTTTATTTTGATTGTGACATCGTCCTAGTCATTTGATCTCGACTCAGGTCAAATCATTGTCAGACTCGCGACATCAGTTCAATCATTCACTTTTAACCTCAACTTGATCCTAGTTGCTTTATTTTGACTCGCGACATTAGTCTAGTTATTTATTCAAATCGACTCCAGTCAGATCATCTTTAGACTTACGACATTAGTCTAGTTATTTATTTACGACCTGGACTCGATCTTGGTCATCTTTCGACTAGCAGTATCATCCTAGTCATCTGATCTTGGCTTCGATCAGATCATATTTTGACTCACAACATCAGTCTAGTCATTTATTTGATCTCGGCTCTAGTCAAATCATATTTTGACTTGCGACATTATCCCAGTCATTCAACATCGTCTCAGGTTAGATCATTTTGCTTTCGACTCGAGGTTCACCTTCGGTCAGTTTTACTCTCTAATTTGATTCAAACAGAACAAAAGCCTAGGTCTATGCATCATTTTTATCTAACAAAGATATGCAAAGAGAGGCAGCTATAGATATCCATTTATGTTCGAGTCCATTAAGGTTCGGGCCTAATTGGGCCCATTAAGGTTTGGGCCTAATTGGGCCAATCAATGTTCAAACCCAGTTAGGTCCATTTGGGTCCAAGCCTAGGTGAAGAGCTTGTTCATTATTATTATTATTATTATTATTATTATTATTATTATTATTATTGTTGTTGTTGTTGTTGTTGTTGTTGTTGTTGTTGTTGTTATTATTACCATTATTATTATTTTTTTATTATTATTTTTTTGTTCTTTTTTCCTTCCTTACTACTTTCTTTTTCTGTTTCAATCCACATGTGCATAATGGAATCGGGATCAGAATCCCTGGGTCAAACATAGGATCAAATTGCTAGAATTTTGGACTAGAAATCACGCTGGATAGAATGCAATCCCAGGATTCAAGCTTGGGATTGATTTTGTCCGTTTCCTAAAATCATTCCTAAGCCTACCTATAAATTGGACCAATTCTAACACTGAGGAATACACAGAAAACACAGAGGAAATTGATGGGGGAATTCTAGGAAAAGTTTGGCAGTAAAGGATTTTGGGATTCGAAAGTTGAAATTTTGGATTTGATTTGGAGTTGTAGTGGAATTTTAGGTTTTTGGAGGTGAATTTAAAGTTGTAACAGGTTCAAGGAAGGTTTACAATGATTTAGGAATTTTTTTGGATTTTTTTCAAAATTTTTTGGCTTTTTGTGGGTTTTTTGAAGAACTTTGAATATTTTGGTGAAATTTTTTGGCGAATGTCGAAGTTTCTTGTGAGATTCAGGTGAAATTTCTAGAATTTGACGTGTTTTCCAAAAATCAATAGGTTTTTCAATTTTCGATTGAATTTTTTGACGATATTCCTAGAAATCGATGAGATTTCCAGTTTTCGATTGAATTTACCATGGGGTTTTCTAGAGAGAAGTCAAAGGTTTTTTTGCAACAGAGAGAGGCTTTTGGGGTCTCTGAAGAAAAATGCTGAAGGGGTGCCTTGTATATCGCCTCTGCATGATGTTGTTTTAACATCTTAGGATTCATGTGAACTCGACTCAAGATCCGCGCGCTGACCTTGGTATCGACCCAACTCGATCGTAAGTTTTCCCATTTCCATTTTATTTTTATTTTTTGATTTCTATTTTATTTTATTTTATTTTCAACCTATTTTTTATATGTTCTGGTTTTTTTAAAATAAAAAAAGAGATAAAAAAAGGGAAAAAAATATAAATATTTCTGTCATTGGTATCTCTAAAAAAAAATAATTTTTAAAAACAATGAAAAAAAAAACCTTTCAGAAAAAAGGGAAAAAAATAAAAAATATATGTTTTAAATAATGACAATTTTTATCCTTTAAACTATTGGAAGATTGCTTTAAAGTGAGCCCTACCAAACTATTGTCAAGCTTTACCAATTTTTTTGAGATAAAATAAATTAATAAATCTGATGACAGAGCCCCTGCAGAGTGGGATACTAGTCTTCATGAATACTCTTGAGGTAAGAGAATTATCCTAAATTGCAACCAAACTATTAGAACAATTTTAGGGTTGATTCTCAATAATAAATTATTTGGTAAAATTATAAAATGACCAAAGCTTGGATAATTCGAAATCAAACTATTATCATTCTTTAGATAGGCGTTGTAGGGTTGCTACAACCCTCCCCAGACGTAACCGACTTCCGAACCTAACATCTATTTTGTAGATCAGATTCAATCAAGTGGCCAATCTCACCTAGACAAAAAAGATTGGTGATGACTTCTCTTATGCACGTCTAGCAGTATATCCACAGATCTATACGTTATGACAACCGCTGAGTGACCCGACCTAAGCGTTCAACCCGCTTTCAACCCATGTCCCTACCTTTGGCTTTAGCTAAACCGAGCTGTAAACCTAGCCGCTAAGCCGGGCCTCTAAGCTATCTTTTGAACTTGAAGCTAGCCCGCATCGAGCCGCTCTAGCCGAGCTATTTCATTTTTTTATTTTATTTTTTATTTTTTGGTATTTTTTACTTATTTATGTGTTTTTTTTTTAGTATTTTTGAATAATTAAATTTAGAAAAAGAATAAAAATAAAAAATAAAAAAAAATATTTTTTGAGAATAAGTATTAATTATCCAATGATAGAATTTATAGAAATTTCAAATGACAAATTTCTGTAAAATTTCTAGGTGAGGAATTTTGTCTAAATTTGTCCCACATGGTGGAATAATTTAGATAAAATTTTAATAAAAATAATTAATATTTATTTTCAAATAAAAAAATAAAAAATTTTGGTTGAAAATATTTGACAATTATCCAATGATGAGATTCTTAAAAATTTCAAATGGTAAATTTCTAAAAAATCTCTAAGCGAGAAATTTCTTTAAATTTGTCCCAAATTGTGGAAGAATTTAAATGAAATTTCAATAAAAAATAATTGTCATATTATTTTCTTTCCGAAAACAAAAAAAAAAAGAAAAAGGAGAAAAAGAATTTCTAAATAGGCTCAAATGGTGACAAATTTAGAAATTCCTAAAATTTAGAAATCCAATCAAAAAGAGAAATACAAGGAATTTCTAAATAGGCCCAAATGGTGGAGAATTTAGAAATTCAAAAGTGAAAATATTTTTAATTTAGCCCAAATGGTGAAATAACTAGATATATTTTCGACAAAAAAAAATTTTTCGATGACAGAACCTCTTCAAGAAAACAAATGGATCCTTGAATACTCTTGAGGTGAAAAAATATTTTTAAAAGTTCTGCTAGATTGATAGATAGTCTTAAAAGTTATTTCCAATATTTAATATAAAATTTTGAAATTATTAGAATCAATACCTTAGGATAAATTTAAAATAATATGGTACCATTCTTTGGATAGGCATATGGGAGTGCTATAACCTTTCCCACATGTAACCGAACTCTTGAACCTTATTTTGGTTTGTAGATCCGAACATATTCTTTTAGGACCCTTAGTCAAGCGTAGGAGCTCATTAAGAGGATAGATTCCTTAGGTGGCCAATCACACCTAGTTAAAAAGATTGGTGGCGACTCCATTTGTTAAGTCTAACTATAGATTTTTGAATATATATGTTATGACAATAGATGAAAAAGATAATTTTTTTCTTCACGCTTATAATTTTTTCAAGTCAGCTATAAGTCTTTCTAAAGTCTTTAATGTATCCATCTTTAATGTATACATTCCCCAATTAAAGATCATGGCTGGTATCCATAAAATTATTGTAATCGTCACCTTTTCCTTTTTTATTTTAAAAAAAAATAAAGGAAAATGAGTAACTTTTGACAAAACCCTTCTCTTGTGCCCAAAAAGAAGATCGCACCGTTATCATTGGATATTTGCATGTTTTCCCAGAAAATAAGAGTAGACCCAGGTCCAGTCCTACGCTCTAATAGTAATAAGCATGAATCTCATGTTTTTTAGCAAACCATCATAAAGACATGATCGAAAGAATGCTATAATTTTTGGAGGATTTGTGTCCAAATCTTTGGACTTAAAGATTGAGACAAATGTTCAAAAACAAACTATTTTCTGCAAAATTTCTTCAAAAAAATATTCATACATCATAAAACCATAAATTCATACATGAAATAAATCATATCATTTTTTTATTATTATTTTATATATGAATGGATTACAGCAGGAAATTTATTAGAAGTCCAAAATCATAAAATGGAAAATTTGTCAATTAGTCAATCATTGTAACCCATGTGAAATATCACACCAAAATATTGATGTGAAGACATGAACTTAATGCTTCTATGGCTCTCATTGTAAACTCATAAATTGACAATCAATAGAAGTCTGCAACATCTTTAACACGAAAAATGATAGTACAAAGGATATTGTTCATCAAAATTATAGAAATATAAATCCTTTTCACTTTTCTTTACTTGATCGGTGGTGGTTGAGGGAGATTAAAAGTGAACTATTGTGGTATGTAGAACTGGAGACTTAGCTTTTTCAAATTAGCGAAAGTAATTTTCAAAGTCTTTAAAGCTGTCTTCCATTACATTTCAAGTCTTCAAGTCTTCTCGAATAACTTACAAATTATTTAATTCAAAAGATGTTTAATTATTATATTTGAAGAAATGGTGAAATCTTGAAAAAGAGGGAAAAATAATAAAATAAGCAAAGTGTTTGTGCCGTGTTAGAAGGTAAAGCTTTTCTATCCCATTTGAGAAGTTAGTAGGAATTGCACATTTTAGTGAGTATTCTCATTTGATTATCTACTTAAATTAAAAAAATAATTAAAAAATATGTCATAATCTTTTAAATCCTAGTTAAAAAAAAATTATACTGTCTCAACAAGCAATCGGCTTCTAAATGAAACAAGGCTAAGATCGGCAACCCAAGGATTTCATATTGCCAAGATCGGCAACCCCATCTTTCTAAAGTCCTTAATGTTCCTTTTCATGCATTTGTTTTTCCTTATTCCATGCACGCGTTGTCTTTCTTTCTACCAAACACATTCTTTAATTCTCCACTTGTATATTTTTAAGTATTTTTATAAGGAAATCAGATAGACACAATCCACTAATTTCAACTCAATCTTTTAACATCTTCCATTTAATTAATTTCTACATAAATTAAATTTCATGTGTTGAAAATTTGGCAAAAGAAAAAAATAGAAAGTATATGTTTGGACAAGGAATTTTTATATATTCTAATAGAGTTTTAATTTTGTCAACTGTGAATTTCTTATTTATCGATGTTTAAAAAATCGACAAATATTGATAAAAGTTATATATATATACACACACACATATACAGCTATATGTGTGTGTATATATGTATATAGAGTATATTATATATAACATTTCATCAAATTAGCAAAAACAATTTCAATCGGATGCTAATTGATTATTCTACATCTTTTACATGAGAAAATTAGGATTAATTATTTTTTGTAATTATTCTTTTTGTTTTTTTGTAATTGTTCCCACAAATCACAAAAAAAATACTTTTTAATTGATACTTGTGATTACATGACATATTTATTTCAATATGCTTATTAATTGATGATTTTTGTTATAAATATTTGATTTTTTTCAATAATGTAATTACGTTGTATAATTTGAATAGAAGTGATATTTGTTAATTGGTTTGATTTTTTTATTTTGATTTTCTATTTTGTTTTATTTTTTGTTTTATTATTTCAGTTTTATTTATTTTATTTTATTGAAAAAAAAATAAGAAAAAAAAACTTTGACATGAATTTTTAAATTACAATTTATTTGTTTGCATGATATTTTGCATGGATTTTATTTATTTCTATGGTTTATTATGATTTTTTTTTGCATGATTTAATTATGATATTGTTGCATGATATTTATGATTTTTCTATGATATTTTGATAACACTTTTGTAAGACATTATTTTGTAAATAAATAAAAGAAATTAGAATTTGATTTGTTTTGTTAGATATTTAATGAATCTAACGGTGAAACCTCTTTAAGTGAACAACAAATTTATCTTAAATACTCTCGATGTAAGAAAAAAAAAATTTTTGAGCAAAACCTTAAAGACTTTTTTTCAATGTTTAAATTTTGAAATTAATAAGAGTCATCTTTGATTAAGACAAAATACAAGATATGCTAGTGTAAGAAAACTATATCAGATGTTTGCATCAAGCCAAATAAAGTGACATGTGATACTTGTATGAACATTTCTATTAGCTTTATGGATGTTATCAAAACATATAAATATAAATATTATACATATTTATATGGATGATGATTTTTTTTAATAGTGGATGATAATTGATAAATGTCAGAGTTTTAGATTGTGAACAAAAATGACATTTTTAAAAAAGTAGTGGATTGCAAATGAATTTTAATGGATGAAATTAGCTCAAGTATCAATTAAAATTTTTTTTTTACATGAAATGTACAATAAGAGATAAATTTCTTGTTATTCCATAAATCTCACCTTTTATTCATCTCAAGATTCAAACCTAAAACCTTGAATTAAAATCCTAATTTTGTTTGTTGGGATATGCCTTTTGATTTTAAAATAAACAAGGATGATAAAAGAAATATGTTGACACGTGAAAAATTTTAATCTTGAGTACAGAAATAACATCGAAACAGAATAGGACCATTAAGATAATTTCCATGTAATAGCCCATCTCCGATTATTCAAGGGAAAGACTGCACAAATTAGCTTAATTAATAGGAACTTCAACCTCCACTTTTAGGCCAGAGCTCCCAAAAACCTGTGCCAAATGCAAAGCAATGATGATAAATATATGGATTGTCTTCAAGGAAAGAACATTACTAAGCCATAGTATCATCAAAATTATGGTGGTAACACAAACAAGGGTGATAACCCTACTTCCCAATAGTTATTTGAAGCTGTTTGCTTCATTGTAGAAGATGTAAATATTTGTGAAGTCATCTGCTCTTACCAGAAGAGTCAAATTAGTAGGTTCCTAATACACTACCATATCTAGTAGTTTACGCAATCGATCTTATAGATACAAATTGCCACACCATATGAATCTGTTGCAAATCGCAGGTATAGGTTCAGAAAAAAGGAAAAATGCAAGCAACAATTAACCTCCCTTATATTTCAAGTGTCAAATTGGTTAAGTTCCTTTTACACACCAGCTTTAAGGTTTTAGTCACTCAACCCCATAGACACTGTCAAAATCTTTGCAAACAAGAGAAAAAATCATAATATTTTTGTTCCCATAATGCTGAGAATTGGTGCTTCCTTATTCGCCCAACAAAATATGGATCTTTAAGATAAGGTATCAAACCACTCAGACATGGCATAATAGTTATTGATCTTATCTAGTGTACAAGGTCCATGATTCAAATCCTCTCCTTAAGTTTTCATGTTCAATAGTACCAAAAAGGGAGATCACGCATAGAACCTAAAGATATATGGTCAAAAATAGGCTGAGTCAACACCATTGGTCTCTACTTCAAATTTATTACAGCCATAGAATCAATCAAGAGAAAGCATCATGATTTAAATTTTATTGAGCCAAGGAATTCTAGGGTAAGGTTGGTATATTCATCTGTGCATGTTATACAAAAGTAAGATGACTAAAAAAAAATATTCAGGATGATATTAGCTAATCGATTTTTGCTAGATTCCATCCTCCAAGTCAGCGCATCATTTATAACAAAAAAAGTGAAATTTCTTCCTAATTTTATTTTAAGCATCCAAAGTAGTGCCAAAATAATGAAATGGATTAGGAAACAATTTAAAAGTATTATTCTCTCTCTTGTAATTTAAGGATGCTTATCATAACTACGTATCAAGAAGTGGTTTAGCCTTTTCAAGACTCAAAAACCATTTATTGGTTACCTTTGCCATTTATGCCAAAACCCACTTAAGCTTATTGAGGTTGCATCATGTGAGGTTGTGTACTCTTGATAATGCAACAAGAAGAAACTGATAAGTTTTAATTGCTCTTGAGTTCTTAAACTAGTCATCTGAATTTGTGAAAATTCCAAGTTAAAATGGTTAACACCTTCCCAAACAGATCATCTTAAACTCCATTCTCTTATAAATATGAAAAGAGCATTGTACTACTTGTGAATTTAAACGAAAGACAGAGATAGAAAAAAAGAGTAGCCACTTCAATATAGCCAACCAGGGATGAAAAAGAAGCCATTTGAATATAGTTAACTAGGGATTGAAAGAGGCTTTTCACAAGATTTTAAACAGAGGTCTTATAACAAATGGCCACTTAAAATTCTCAAGGTGTCAAGTAGTCCCATTACAATATCTCATAAGAATACATCTCCTAAATGGTGCCATTAAAATACCCATTTTTTAGAGTATTTAGTCATACTACTGTCTAGTTCAAGAATATTTTTGCCTCTATTTCTTTTTTTTTTTAAATAAATTCTTCTCTTTGGTGGCACCAGTGGAATGAAAAAGAAAAAAGAAAAGTTATATCATTAATCGTAGGTCCTAGCCTCCAACTTTAAATTTATTGATTTCTCCCTTTCACTTATTTTTTTTTACCAGCCTTATAAATTAAACTGTTATGTAAAATAAAACATAAATTGATGGAAATTGTATAATTATAATAAATATAAAATAGAATGGAAAGCACCTTAATAAAGTCATCCAACATTAGGTAAGAGTCCCTCGAGTAACCTACTTCTTTCAAAAGTTGGGTCAAGACTTGTTGCAAGAGAAAGAACAAAAGAGTAAAATGTTTTATCACACACCATTCACATCTAAGTAATCTTACATGATGCTATCCTTAATAGAGAAACCATAAAACAATCTATCTCATTTAAAGTAATTTTATAACCAAAATTATGAGATTACAACCAAATGGAAATATTTAGTTCTAAATTATAAAATGATGTTGAACTTTGAAAATATTTTTCTATTACTTAAAGAAAATCTTAAAAATGTATAAGGCACCAGCAAAGAGTATCATATGATACAAACCACTTATCATAACAATTTTTCATCCATGGGAGACTCGATCGTTAGACTTGCTAAAAATTTTTGGAGTCATCACCAATCTTTTTTGTAGGGTGTGATTGGCCACCCAAAAATATCATCTTTTAATAAAAATCTTAAAATTAATTAAGATTTACTAAAAGAAATTTAGTTTGAGAAATCAGGATTGGATCCGGGAGTACAGTTACAAGTAAAGAAAGTATTAGTACCCTCATGTCATTCATTAGAGGAATGGTACCAATTAAATATATGAAATCCTTTAATTTTGATTATGTGATCTTTTTTATATTTAAATTTAATTTTTTAAAATTTATTTATGAAAAAAATATTTCTTTCTTGTGAAATTAACAATATTATAATTATTTTACATTTTATAAAATCTCTAACGCTTTAGCAGAATTTATAAAATATTTTTATTTAAAAAAATATTTTGGAAAAATTGACCAGTCACAACATTCTCGAAATCCCATCAAAAGATATTTTATTTGTTTATTAAAATGATTTTAGGAATATTTTAACTTTTTAGTGAGTTCCCAAAATTTATTAAATAAATTTTAAGGTTGTCCTGACTTTTCAACAAAATCCTAAAAATTTTGAAAATGTTTTAGGATCATTTTAACTTTCTGATGAAATCCTAAATAAAAATCATTCATATTTTTATAATTAAAGGATTTAATTAATTAATTAAATTTTATTGTCATTATTTTTATTAATTTGTTGTTATTGTTCACTGTTTATTATTTTATCTTTTTTTATTATATTATATTAAAAAAATTTAGATTATCTCGACTCATTGAAAAAATCTAAAAAATATTAATCTTTTACTTGTATTAAAGAAAATCGAACTCTTTCAATTTTCTAAAAAACATTCTTTTTGTAACAATATTTATTCAAAATATTAATTTTTATTATTTTATTATTTTTAATATTGTTTAACTAAACCTTTATTTTAGTAAAAATAATTTTGGATTATTTTAACTCTATGGTAAAATCCAAAAAATTACTTTTACTTGCAATAATTAAAAAAAAAACAAACTCTTTCAACTTTCTCTAAAAATTACATTTGAAATATTCTTTTAAACAATTTATCATTTTATTTTATTTTATTTTTTTATAATTATTTTATTATTTTTTAGCAAAAATTATTTTTTAAATTATCCCAACACTTTGGTGAAATTTAAATAACATTTTTGCTTGTAATAAAATTTTATTTTGTTTAAATAGTTATTATTATTATTTTGTTTATTCTTTTATTTTTTAATTAAAATCTTAATATTTGTTTTTTTATTGGTTATTGTTATTGATAATTATTTATTTTTAATATGAAAAAATAAAAATAAAAATATTATAAATTATAAAAATATTGAATGAAAGTAAAATAAAAATAAAATGGAAAAAGAAAAACTTACAAACGAGTCGGCTCACCTGGCAAGTCGGACGCGGATCTTGCATTGGTCAAGCCTAGGTCAGTACACCCAAAATGGTGTCATTTTGGCGCGCCTATAAAAGGCCTATTTCTGTTTTTTTTTTCTTCTTCACCAACAGTTGTGGCAACCCAAATTTCAGCTGGTCACTACCGTGCATCAACTGTCTTAATCTTCAATGGCATTGGGAAATTTAAACCCAACCCAGTTTTCGATCCCATTCCCATATTTTGATTGCCGAAAACTTCAAAAGTCATCAAAAAAATTCAAATTTTTTAGAATCCGATGACCCAAAAAAATTTTTCAAAAATTCTTGAAAAATCCCAAATTTATCTTTTTTTATTTTTAAACACTCTTTCAAAATCAGATTTTTCAAAAAAAAAAATCTTAAACCTTTTAGATTGAAATTTTCATTTTATGGGGTCTTTTTTGTTTCTAAATTTACTTTTTTTGTTTTTGCTGCTTGTTCTTCTTTAAGATAACTGTGGTGTTTTTTTTTTAATAGCTTCTATGTTTCTTGTTTCCTTCTTTTTCTTTTTTTTTTTTGTAGAACCCCTAGGCTTCCCCTTTTTCTCTCTATTTTTCTCACATTCTGCTTGTAAGAATTGGCTCTATTTATAGAGCCTCTAGGATTCAAATCTCATATCTTCTAGGATCTTTAGTGAAAAATTTTGAAAGCCTATCCGATGACTTTTGATCATCGGATTTCAAGCTATCAAGTTAGACAGTGCAAGGGAGAAAGGAAACCACTGTAGCAGCTTGATTTTAACTGCCAGAGTTGAAACCAAATCTCTTTTTTTTTTTTTACCTTTTTTCTTTTTTTATTGAGTTTCATCAGTCAAAGCATGAGGTATCTTGCAACAGTTATTAAATGTCATTCTTTAATAGCAACTAGAGATGTTAATCTTACCCATATCTAATAAAAAATATAATTTTTTATCCGAATAAGGATAGAGATGGATATTATATTATGAGTACAGAGATGAAGATAGGTATGATTTTAAATTTTTATAAGATACGAGAATGGAAATAGTTAATATAACACCTATTTCGTACCTGTACCCTACATATATATATCTAATATATAGATTTTTTATTAAATAACATAAATTATTATTTTATAAAAAATAAAATTAATATATTTTTATTGAAAAAAAATATATTAATATATATATTTATAAAAAATTACCAAAATATACAAGATAAAAATAAAATAAAGCTAAAAAAAATTTAGTTTTTAGTTTTTTTTTTAAGCTATGGGTATGAAAATTACCTATACCCATTAAATACCCACAGGGATGAAGATAAAAAATAAATTTAAAATATTGTACAGAAATGAGTATAACATTAAAATCCAGAGATGAAAATGAAGAATACTCTACCTATCCATACCCTACCCATTATCATCTCTAATATCAACTTGAATCTTAAAATTTTAAGGATTGTATTTCAAGCTTTAATATTTTTCTATACTTATTTACCTTATTAACCAAAAGCATAGAAGTGATGGTAATAGGAACAATGGGAGCTTGGCCCTCTCAAAATTTTTATAATCCCTTTATATATATATATATATATATATTAAATCTATTTAAATTGACTGTAAAATTAAGATTCTTAATTTTATTTTTTTGGTTTTATTACTTAATCTTATATATTACAATTTAAGAGATGTTCAAAATCTTATTTATTATACCCAATAATCATTATTTGTAAATTCTTAAAACTAAGAGGTTTATCACAAATGTTGAATCATAATCCTGTGGGCTTAATAAAATTTAAATTAATTTTTTTAGAGTTTTCACGAAACTCTATTTCCAATAAGTATCAAATGTATTTCTTTTTTCTATTTTTGGTGGAAGAGATCGAAGCTTAAGGGCTTTAGGAAAAGATAAATTGCAAAATTAAAGAATTGAACTCTAATTTGGCATGAATCCATTATATGAAAGTTAGGTAAACTATTTGAACTAAGCCCTACGATCTTTTTTCTTTGTGAGCTTATTTCAACATTTCCTCTTCATATCATTTTTCACTTTTATTTTTACTTTAAATCTTTATATTGTCATAATTTTTTCCAACAAAATTTTTAATCTCAAATTTTTATTACATTCTGTTAAAAATATATTTAGTTTTCTTGTTTTGATAAAATATTTAATAATTAATTTATTTGTAAATCTTTTTTGTTTTAATTTTTAATTGCCAATTTTTTTTAAAAAAAAATTTATATTCCATTGATAGAATACGTAATTAGTAATTCTACCTTTAATTATAAATCTTATCTTTGTTAAAAAATACAATGTTGTCTGTAGACACCGGTTTTGTCCGGATCTACTGTTTTTTTTTTAATAATAATAATATTTAACAAAACAAACAAAAAACAAACAAATAAACAAACAAAAGAAACAAAAATAAAACAAAAGTCAAGGGGTTGGTTCGGCGCCGAACTGGCCCGACCAACTACCCGATCAGCCTCCCGACAAGCCACCAATCACGGACGGTAGGTATGATTTTTCAGTTGAAAAATGAGATTCAAATCTCAGAAAATCTGAGATTTGAATCTCAACAAGCTCTATAAATAGAGCTTGCAAACCAGAAAACGGAAAAAAAAAAAAGAAAAGAAGAAGGCAGCTTCTGTAAAAAAAAAAAAAAAAAAATTTTCTGCAAAAACACACAAAAAAAACAACAGTCCCCTGGAACGGGGAACCCAGCGCCAGAAAGCCACCTGAAAAAAAAAAGAGAGAGATCAGCAGATTCAAAAAAAAAAAAAAAAAAAAAGAGACCGAAACTTTGAGCCACGATCTACGTCGATCAGGGCTGTTTCCGGTAAAAAGGACACCGGATCTGGAAAGATCGCGTCGAAGAGAACTTCCAGAAGAATTTTCACTTTTCCCGGTCATCGGAAACCACCGTCCAAGACTGCCGGCGGCGAGCCAGACGGCGGCCGGCACGGTGCTCCGGCAACCGACCGGCGACCCTCCCCCAGAGCTCTCTCTCTCCCTCTCTCCCTCTCTCCCTTTTTTTTTCTGAAACAGAAGCCAAATGAACCAAAAAAAAAATCTTCAGCTATATATAGTAAAGCAAAATCTCAAAACGACGTCGTTTAGATAAAGACCCAAAACGACGCCGTTTCAGCCAAGGAGGATCCGCGCGTCAACCCGCGACCCGACCCGGGGTCCGCGCACCCGACCCGCGACCCGCTGCCTTTATCAGCTCTGACCGGTCTGATTAGACCGAACCGAACCGCCGGACCAAACCAACCAGATCGAACTGAACCGCCGGACCGAACCAACCAGACCGAACCGAACCGTCGAACCGAACCAGGAGTTGACCGGACCGTTGACTGGTCCGGTTCAGGTAAAAAAAAATTTTTTTTTTTGAATTTTTCTTATTTTTTATATATTATTTTATTAATATTTATGCATATTAAAATATCTATATTTGTTAGACTAATTAATGAAATTGTGGTTAAATAATTTTTTATATAATTATGTTAATTTTTAGAATAAACTTTAAAAACAATAACAAAAAAAATAAATTTAATAATAATACTAAAGTAGTAAAAAAATGAAAGAAAAAGGAAATTTTTATCCGACGATGAGATTCAAAGGTATTCCGAGTAGTGATGCCTACGAAATCTCTAGGTGAGAAGATTTTTTTTAAAATACTACCAGCGTATTGGAGTATTTATAAAAAATTTTCAATACAGTAAAGATTTTCTTTTTTTAAAAATAATAAATAAAAATTGATTAATAAATTAAAATATAACTAATAAAAAATAAGAGAAGAGGAAATTTTTATCCGATGATGAGATTCAAAGGTATTCCGAGTAGTGATGCCTACGAAATCTCTAGGTGAGAAGATTTTTTTTTAAGTACTACCAGCGTATTGGAGTATTTATAAAAAATTTTCAATACAGTAAAGATTTTCTTTTTTTTAATAAATAAAAATTGATTAATAAATTAAAAATATAAGTAATAAAAATAAGAAGAAAAGAAATTTAATCCAATGATGAGATTCTAAAGGTATTCCGAGTAGAGATGCTTTAAGAAATCTCTAGGTGAGAAGATTTTTTTTGTAAAATATTACCAGCGTATTGGAATATTTATAGAAAATCTTCAATATGATTAAATTCCTTTTTTTCTTCAAAATTTTAATTAAAATTAATAAAATTAATAAAATTAATAAAATTTTTGAATGAGAATAAAATGTGTGCATAAACACGAAAATATTTTGTATGGCATGCATAACATAATTTCTTACGAAAAGTAAATTTAGACCTCCAAAGATGAGATTCTAAAAGTATTCCGAGTAGAGATGCTTTAAGAAATCTCTAGGTGAGAAAGAGTTCTTTTAATGTTACCAACGTACTGGAACATTTTAAGAATTATTTCAATAAAAAGGTTTTGATTTATTTTTCTCGAGAATAATTTTAATAAATAAAAAATCAAAGAAATTATTTTTCGAATACTGAAAATAAGACTGTTTGTATCAAAATCAAAGGATAACACGTTGTTAATTGGTACCGTTTTTTAACGGGCGTTGTGGGGGTGCTAATCCTTCCCCACGCGTAATCGACTCCCGAACCCAGACTGTTTCGCAGACTGTAAAATTATCTTTTTAATAAATTTTAATTAATTTTAAGATTTCATTAAAAGGATATGTTTTAATAGGTGGCCAATCGCACCTAGCCAAAAAAGATTGGTGGCGACTCTGTTATTTTTTATTTCGTTTCCAAATTCGTCGGGCGGACACAAAACCGTTACGACATTGTCACAATAATAATTTTATTTTATAATTTTATTAACTTTTTTATTAGTATATTATTTTCATATATATTATTAAGTATGATAAAATATTTAAAAAAAAAAACATGAAATAAAGTATTTTGAATATTATTATTTGATTCTAAAACTAAATGTTAAGATTTATCACTACAAAATAGATATATATCCAAAAATATTAACACTTAAATTCCCCTTCATCCAAAAAAGCAAAGAAAAACACTTATATTCTCTATCTATTTACCAATTTCATTATGATAAACCAGTTGAATTAAACTTCAACTTCGGATTTCTTTCTTTATTTAATTAGTAGGAGTGCAGCAAGTGCTATATAACTCAGAAATTATCGAAGTGAAACTAGTTTTGGTAGTGCCAATGTGATTCTTAAGTTTAAAAACTAGTTTTCAATGAGTGTTTTGAGTCCTATATTAACATGTATCACGCCCCAGATCTGTTCCCATGGAATCTTAGCTTTTAAATTGCGTAGGAAAATGATTGTGGAATTTTTTTCCAGGCGGAGTTGCGGAAACATAAGCATGTGGGAAGACATGATTGCAATGTTTTTTTTTTTTCTTTATACATTTGCTCTTTGAATGGGAGAAGGTAGTGTAACGAATTGAGAAAAAAGAAAAAACTTGTTTGTAATTCATTCGATGTACGTGTTTGGACTGCTTATAAATTATAATTCTACACTTATCAACTGTTACCCTTAATTTGTGTTCTCTTCATGATTCGAAATATTTATGTTATTACAATGTATATAGTGTGAATTGTGTTAATTAAAATATTAAATTAATTATTTTCAAATGAGTTTAAGGAAATACATGAAGTTCTATTGACATCGATTTACGGGTAAGTTCCTTGAGGAACCTATGTAGAAACTTATTTTAGCGTAAATTACGTAGGAGTTTCCTTTGAATTGCTGAGCTAGCTTGACTATTTTATCAATCAACTTGGTGTGTTCAAAGTTATCATCTCGAGTCAATAATAATATTATAAAAAAGCTTGAAAAAGAAAGCATCATGTCTGTAAAAAAAAAAAAAACATATATCTTTTCTTTTTTTGATTAAGCCCTACAATATCTTTTCTTTTTGAGCTTATTTCAACTTCTCCATATCATTTTTCACTTTTATTTTTATTTTAGATTTTTATGTTGTTGTATTTTTTTAACAAAAAAATCATGTTAGGTTTACTTTAGGAAACGATAGAAATGCACCTTAATTTTTAATCTCAAAATTTTATTACATTCTTTTTAAAATACATTTAATTTTCTTGTTTTGATAAATTATTTACTAATTAATTACTCGTGCATCTTTTTTATTACAATTTTTAATTGCCAAAAAATCAAAAAAAAATTTATAATTCAATTATAGAATTTGTAATTAATAATTCTACCTTTAATTGTAAATCTTATTATTGTTAAAAAATATAATATTGTCACAATAATATTTTTATTTTATAATTTTATTAACTCGCCTTTTTTATTAGTATATTATTTTCAAATATATTAATATATATATGCTAAAATATATCTTTTAAAAAAAATAAAATAAAGAAATTTATATATTATTACTTGACTGTAAAATTAAATGTCAAGATGCAAAAGAATATATATCCTAAAATATTAACACTTAAATTCTCTTTCATCCAAAAATAAATAAATAAAAACATTTAAATTCTCTATCTATTTACTAATTCCATTATGATAAACCAGCTAGATTAAACTCCAACCTCAGATTTATTTCTATGTATAATTAATAGGAGTGTAATTACCCTAGTGAAACTAGTTTTGGTAGTGTCAATGTGATTCTTAAGGCTAAACACTAGTTTTCAACTAGTATTTTAGGTCCTAAATCACCCTGGATCACGCCCCAGATCAAGCCCCATGGAATCTTTGCTTTTAAATTGTGTAGGAAAATGATTGTGAAATTTTTGACGAGTGGGAGTTGTGGAAAACATATGCATGAGGGAAGACATGATTGAAATATTTATTTGATTTTTTTTCTTCATTAATCATTTGTTCTATGAGTTTTTGGAATACGTATAAAATACAATTGTATATTTTTGGACAACTTATAAATTATAATTGTACAATTATAAATAGTTATCCTTAATTTATGTTTTCTTCATAATTTGAAATATTTATGTTATTACAATTTGTATAGTGTGAATTGTGCTAATTAAAATATTGAATTAATTATTTTGAAATGAGTTTAAGTAAATACATGAAGTTTTATTGACATTACTTCTGGGGTGCGTTCCTCCAAGAACCTATGCAGAAACTTGTTTTTGAGTAAATTATGAAGGAGTTTCCTTTGAGTAAATTTTGGTATGTTCAAAGTCATCATCTCGAGTCATAAAAAAGTTTGAAAAATATGGCATCATGTCTGTGGAAATCATTTTGGCAGACGCAAAAGGACTTAACTTTTGGAATCCCACTCTAGTAAGAAGAAAGAAAATATCCGGAGCAGAGGGTAAACGTGTGGAAGAAGGTCCTATTACTGTATAATTTGATAACTCAATATTGAAGTTGAAACTTGAGGCCAATTGATGCGTTGCACGTATATCTTATGTATTCATATAAAGCTTAGCTTGAGCGCATGCAGTTGTAGCATCAAATTTCGGGCAGAAATTAATGGCTAGGTGTAAGTTGGGCTCGCTTGACTGATTTATCACGCAAACATGGTGCGTTCATAGTCATCATCTCGAGTCAATGAATGTTGCAGACTTGAACTAAAATGAATGTTGCAGACTTGAACTAAAATGAAAGCGATAAATATGACAGACGAAAGGACTTACTAATTTGTCTTTGGATGTCCTTAAAATCTGAAAAGGAAGACTTTTGGAATCCCACCATAAATACTAAGAAGAAAGAAAATATCCCGGAGCAGAGGACAAACGTGTGAAGCAAGGTCGGATTACTGTATGTTTTGAGGCTTGACGCCAATTGATGCATTGCACGTATATCTTATGTTTTTATATAAACCTTAGCTTGAGTGCATTCGTGCAGTAGCAGCATCAGATTTCAAAACAGAAATCAATGGCTATGTGTAAGTTGTTTTTATTATTGTTGTTGGTCCAATTCCATGAGCATCAAGCTTGCTATGAAGAGGAGAGGAGGAGTCTATTGAAAATCAAGGCATACTTCCAATCAAATGGGTATGCAGACTATTTTCTTCGACCTTCATGGGGTGAAGATGATCCAGACTGTTGCCGTTGGGAGAGTGTCAAGTGCGCTAACACCACGGGTCATGTCATTGAACTTTCTCTTGGCAATGTAGGCGAAAGTATTTATGGAGAACCCTTACCATGTATGCTTAACCAATCTATATTCCAGCCATTTAAGGAGTTAAGGATTCTCAATTTAAGTTGGTATGGGATTAATCTGATTCAGAAGGAAGGTATGCTGCTAAATGCTATATAACATAGATCTTGCTGAATGAATGTGTACATTAATTAACAAATTGCTACAATTTCATTGTATTTTTTAAATTTATTTGACTAGTTAATTTGCTAATTGTAATTATACATATATATTATTTGTTACAGGTTTAAGTGATTTGTTGAGACTGCAAAAGCTTGAGACTTTGGATCTTTCTGGTAACTCTTTTTCAAATAACTCTTTACAGTCCTTAAGTGCTCTCACATCACTTAAAAATTTGATTCTACGTAACAATTACGTGGAAGGATCCTTTCCTGTCCAAGGTACGTCTAATATTTGTTATTAATATCATATTAAATATTAATTTGTTTTGATTTTTAGTGTAATTAAATTAAGATTTTTTTAATACGATATAACAGAGTTACTAAATAATATTAAATAATAAATTTTTTATATGTATTGTATTTAAAAACAATGGAATATTTAAATAATTAACAAAATTTGCCATAAATAATATATTTAAAGTATTTGAAAGCCATATATATATAATATAGTTGTTGGAATGTGTTAATTTCTTTCATATAAATGCCTAGACACCCGCATATACTACGTACATGTTTAGTTAGTTATTTTAAAGTGTTGTCAAATACTTATGAATAAAAAGTATAGTCAAAGATTTAATATAATTTTATAATTTTTTAACAATAAACTTGTCATTTTTTATTTTAGTATTAATTACAAAATTTAACATAAATAATATATTTAAAGTATTTTTAAGCCATATATTTAGTATATTTCTTGCATTTATTAACTTTTTTCATATAAATGCCTACACATCCACGTATACTACATAAATGTTTAATGGATAAAACTTACATGAAGTTTAATAGGTGGAGTTTGTGAAGTTTATTATCAAAAATAAATAAATAAAAACTTTAATAAAAAATCTGAACTAATAAATTAATAAAGCTTAATGTAAAAATTAATAATATATAAAAAATTATTAAAAATATTATTTATAATTTAAATTTGATTAATACTTATTCAACAATAAAAATTCTATCAATATTTTTACTAAAAATATTTATTTAATAAATATATCAAAATTTGTTAAATTTTTTTCAAAATTTACATATTTAATATATGTGATGAAATCTTTCAATCTATCAATTTTGATTTTTAATTTTAGTTTTTATTTACTTGTTTCTAATAAAAAAATTTCACAAACTCTACCTATAAAATTTCATGCAAGTATTTCTTCATGTTTAATTATTTATTTTAAAGTGTTAGTCAAATACTTATGAAAAAAAAAGTAGTCAAATATTTAATATAATTTTCTAATAATAATTTTTTATATTTTTATTTTAGTATTAATTAAGAAAAGGTTAAGTGCAATATGGCACGTAGAATACCCACATATCAAAAGTCTTAAAAATAATTAGAAAAAGATAACATGAGCAACAACTTCAAGCTTGCAATTAGCTCTAATGTTTTTAAAAGCATTATTTTACTTTTATTTTTTAAAATAAAAAATTACCAAATGCATTTATTTTTTGTTATTGTTATTGAAAGGAGAAGAGAGCCCCGTTTGAAATTTAATTCAAATGTTGTTTTGAATGGGATTCTTGTTGGTTATTGAATATTATTTTCGTGCAGAATTATCTGTTTTGGAAAACTTGGAGTTTTTGGATTTGAGCAGCAACTATCCAAGAGGTTCTCTAACAATGCAGGGTAATCTCTAAACAAGTTTGAATTTTGCATTTTCCTCGGTTGGCTTTTTTCTCTTCAATGCTCTATTATTTCTCTTTTTCTTTCTCTAATTATTCAAATAAAGTATGGTATGATGATAGTTGAGTGTTGACAATCATTCTTTACAATTTTTTAGATTTAAAAAGGTTATCTAAACTAAGAAAGTTGGAGTACTTGGATCTGAGTTTCAATAGATTCAACAAAGATATTATGAGATTATTGGTATTTCTACCGTCCCTCAAATCTCTCTTTCTGAAAATGGCATGGAAGGGTCCCTTTATGTATATGCAGTTCCAAAGAAATTTATCTATAACAAAAACAAATCTCTCTTGTATAACAAAAAGCCAAGTTAAAGATTACAAAGGATTTGAATACCTAAATTGTTTCCAAAGCTTAACATTAGCACAAAATAAGGTGAATTCCAAAAACCTCTCCCAAGACCTCGAAATTGTTTAAACCCAAAGTCTCTCATAGGTCACAACTTCCTCCTCCATTCTATCATGGCTTGTTGTATGCTTGAGTTGTTGTTCCCAAGGTCATTTTTGTTTCTATTCTACTTTGCTGAGTTTGATCTTTCTACTTAAGGAAGATAGGTTTGCAGACTTTGGCTTTGGTTTTATTCATTAAATTTTTACGTAATTTTTTTTCTTAAACATTATTTGCTGCTGAAAATATGAATTTGAGAAAGGATTAAACATTCATTTAGCTCCTGTACATTACATTTTCTGATAATTTAGTAGTTAAAAATACAAAATTGTAATTAAAAATTTGAACTTGCATTCCATTAAACATTTTGGTCTTTGGACTATTTTCGTTAATTAAGCAGTTATCATAGATGAAACATCTAATAAAATCCTAACACATGTAAAAAATCTTTAGTTATCACCAAATCATTCATTGCTATGGTAAAAAAAAAAAAAAATGTTAAAATTTCTAAAAAATATGAAAAATTTTATAAAAATTTTCCAAAAATCAAAACAAAAAACTAAATATTTTGATTTAAATAAAATGTTAAAATTTGAATAAATAAAAAAATAAAAAAATAATTTTTACAAAATAAAATCTTTAATTTATAAAAATCTATTATACTACATTGATCTAAAACAAATCAAGGCCGATCTACACTAGGATATTCGATCGACTCTAACGGTCCCATGCCCCTTCTCCTTCCCTTTTCTTTCCTCCTGTTCAATCCTTCCCTTCTTTTCTCTCCTCTATTCTTTCCCCTTTTTAAAAAAATTTTTTAAAAATTTTGTATTAAAAATTCAAATTTTAATTGTTTTTAAAAGATTTCAATATTTTAAATATTTTTGACATTTATAAAATTTTTTAAAGCAATTTTGAATTTTAATAAAAATTCATATTTTTTAAATTTTTAATAAAAATTATAGATTTTAAATTTTTTGGATATTTTAAATGATTAAGTAAAAATTCAAAGATTTTTCTAAAACTTAATTTACTAATAAAAAAAGAAAGTTGGCTACATATATATATATATATATCGTTTGACATGTAACCAATGAAAATGGATAAAAATTTTGGAATTTCAAATACAATTTGTACATTTTTCGACATGTCTTTTATAAATATTTTGTTTCTTGAGATTAATTAATATTGCTACAAATTGTATGATAAAAAAATTTTGACATGCGAATGCATGTCTATGTGTCACTGACCTAAGGAAGAGTCTTGAATCTCACATCGAACATGATAAGAGGGTCACTAGGGTATATAAGGGTTCACACCACTTCCGTCTTGTGAGGTGCCTTTTGTAGGACAAAACCGTGAGGCTATGGGGGCCAGAGCGGATAATACCTCACAAGGGTGTGAACCGTGACGGTCAGGCTGATCCGAGATATCGAATGAGTGGATGTCCAGGTCTCAGAGTCACGCGAGTTCGGAGCTTAAGTCTCGACCCATGACAAGTGGTATCAGAGCCAGCCTTAAACCGTTCGATCCACGTCAAGCACCTCAAGGGAGGCAGGCAGGGTGGTCAGCCTTCGTGACGAGGACGTCACGAGGTTGGGTGCGGGAGAATGTCACAGACCTAAGGAAGAGTCCTGAATCTCACATCGAACATAATAGGAGGGTCACTGGGGTATATAAGGGTTCACACCACCTCCGTCTTGTGAGGCACCTTTTGTAGGACAAAATCATGAGGTCAGGGGGGCCAAAGCAGACAATACCTGACAAGGGTGTGAACCGTGACAGGAAGGCTGATCTGGGATGTCGAAAAGGTGAATGCTCAGGTCCCGGAGCCGTGCGGGTACGGAGTTTAAGCCTCGACCCGTGATATATGCACGTTGCTAAAAAACTCTGCAATGTTTCTTTTGATACATGATATTATGCAAAGCTACTTAAATGCATAGTGATAGCTAACTTTTCAAAAAAATAAAATTTTCATTATAAAATGTTTATAATCTTATAAAAAATTATTAATGTTATAAATTATTTTTAAATTATAATAAAATATTTAATGTAGTATTTAAATTATAAATATATTAATTAATATGATATTTAAAAGATTATTTATCTATCACATATATAATTTAAGAGTAATTACATTAAAGGTGTGTATCACATTAGTTAATAAATTTATAATTCAAATATCACATTAGAACCTTTTGAAATTTAAATACTAAATTAAATTTCATAATATAAATATCATATTTTAATTATTATCTTTTCTTTTTTTATTATTTTTTTCTTTTTTTTTCTTATTCGATTCAGCTTGACAGGATCTAGTGCATTAAATACACTACCACCAAAGTTCAAAATGACAGCGGTTGCTACCACCGGCAAGCACGCTACCTAAATTGACAACATGGATTTTAGGTTGAAAAATGAGATTCGAATCTCAGAAAATCTGGGATTTGAATCTCAGAAAGTTATATAAATAGAGCTTGTTATCTACAAGAAAGAGGAGGATAAAAAAAAAAGCTTTTAAAAAAAATAGATTAAAAAAAAGTTTTACCAGATAAAAAAAACCATTATGCAAAAAAAAAAAATAAAAAACAGTCCCCTAGAATGGGGAATCCCACGCCAAAAAATAATACTTGTAAAAAAAATGAGTCAGAATAAAAAAAAAAAAGGGAAAAGGTTTTAGCCAAAATTTAGAAAGCAAATCTAGGAAATTGGTTACTCTTTTTGCTAAAAAGAATTTCAAATCTATGTTCAAGGGTTCGAGAAAAGTTTGTGGGTGATTTTTGAGATTTTTCGATCACATGTGCGATGACGATGATCGGTTGGTCCCATTGGGTTTTTGTTTGAGAGACTAAGGGAGAAGTTTTTTTTTTTGGAAGAGAAAAGAATAACTGAAAAAAATTGGACCTTTTATATAGACGGTTAGTATTGAAATGATGTTGTTTCAATAAATGTCCAAAACTATGTCGTTTTAAGCCCTGAAGATCATCGCGTTAACCCGTGACTTGACCTGGGATCCGCGCACCCTATCTGACGATCCGTTTCTCTTTTAGCCTTTGACTGGTCCAGCTAGCCCAATTTAGATCGAACTGAACCATTCCTAAACTAATCGCTCTAACCAAATCGAATCACTAACGTCAGATCAAACCGTCAATCTGACCATACCTGCATTGATCGAACCATTGAAAAATCCGATTCAGATAAAAAAAATTTTTTTTGAATTTTTATATATTATTTTATTAATATTTATGCATGTTAAAATATTTATATTTATTAGATTAAGTGATGAAATATTTAGTAAATTTTTTTAAATTTTGTTAATTTTTAAAATAAACTTTAAAAATAAAAAAATAAATTTAATAATAATACAAAAAATAAGAAAAAAAATTTTTATCCGACGATGAGATTCAGAGGTACTCCGAGTAGTGATATCTACGAAATCTCTAGGTGAGATCTTTTTTAAAATATTATCAGTGTATTAGAGTATTTATAAAAAAAATTTCAATACAATAAATTTTTTTTTCTTATAAAATAATAAGTAAAAATTAATTAATATATTAAAAAATAATAATATAAATAAGGAAAAGGAAATTTTATCCAATGATGGGATTCTAAAAGTATTATGAGTAATGATGTTTTACGAAATCCCTAGTTGAGAAAATTTTTTTTTTAATATTACTAGTGTATTGAAATATTTTAAAAAAATCTTCAACATAATAAATTGTTTTTTTTTAAATTTCAATTTAAATTAAAAAAATTAATAAAATAATTAATAAATTTTTTTTTTAAAAAAATAAAACATGTGAATCAACATGGTAATATTCTACATTGCATGCATGACTTTTTTACGAAAAGTAAATTTGAGCATACGAGGATAAGATTTTAAAGTATTCCGAGAAGCGATGCCTAAGAAATCTTTAGGTGAGAAAAAATTCTTCTAATGTTATCAATATACTGGAACATTTTAAGTGTTATTTTAATAAAAAGGTTCTAATTTATTTTTCTCAAATATAAAAAAATAATTTTTATTAAATAAAAAATCAAAAAAATTATTTTTCAAACACCGAAAATAAGATTTTTTTATCAAAATCAAAGGATAAAATGTAGTTAATTGGTACCATTTTAAACGGGCATTGTGAGGGTGCTAATCCTTCTTCATACGTAACCGACTCTCGAACTCAAACTGCTGTGCAGACCCTAAAATTATTTTTTTAATAAATTTTAATTAATTTTAAGATTTCATTAAAAAGATATATTTTAATAGGTGGTCAATTACACCTAATCAAAAAAGATTGGTGGCGACTCTATTATTTTTTATTTCGTTTTCAAATTCGATGGACGGACATAAAATCATTACGATAATTCCAACCATTTAAAGAGTTAAGGATTCTCAATTTAAGTTCGTATTGGATTAATATGATTCAAAAGGAAGGGATGTTGCTAAATGCTATATAACATATACCCTGCTGAATAAATATATGTACATTAATTAATAAATTGCTACAATGCAATAATATTTTTTAAATTTATTTGACTAGTTAATTTGATAATTATAATTATACATATACATAATTACAGGTTCTAATGGCTTGTTGAGACTGCAAAAGCTTGAGACTTTGGATCTTTCTAGTAACTACTTTTCAAATAACACTTTGTGGTCCTTAAGTGCACTCACGTCTCTTAAGAAGTTGAGTCTAAGTGACAATCACATGGAAGGATCCTTTCTTGTCCAATGTATGTCTAGTATTTGTTATTAATATCATATTAATAATAAATAATAATATTAAATAATAATTTTTGGATATGTGTTCTATTGTTTTAAAATAAAAAATTGATATATTTAAATAATTAACAAAATTTAACATAAATAATATATTTAAAGTATTTTAAAGCCATATATATAATATAGTTATTGCAATATATTAATTTTTCATTTTCCTCGATTTTTTCTCTTCAATGCTCTATTATTTCTACCTTTTATTTTTTAATTATTCAAACAAATTATGGTATGATGATAGTTGAGTGTCATTCTTTACAATTTCTTAGATTTAAAAAAGTTATCCAAACTAAGAAAGTTGGAGTACTTGGATCTGAGTTACAACTACTTCAACAAAGATATTATGAGGTTATTGGAATTTTTGCCCTCCCTCAAATTTCTCAAGCTTTTTTGGAATGACATGGAAGGGTCCCTCTCTGACCAAGGTATGTATATGCAGTTCCAAAGAAATTTATTCTATAGCAAAAACAAACCTCTTGTATAACAAAAAAACAAGGCAAAGATTACAAAGGATTTGAAAACTTAAATTGTTTCCAAAGCTTAACATTAGCACAAAATAAGGTGAACTCCAAAGCCTCTCCCAAGACCTCAAAATTGTTTCACCCCAAAGTCTCTCATAGGTCACAACCTCCTCCTCCATTCTACCATGGCTTATTGTATGTCATAACATATAGATCGAAGGATCTATCGCTAGACATTGACTTAAGGAGTCGTCACCGATCTTTTTTGTTTAGGTGCGATTGGTCACCTAAGGAATCTATCTTTTCAAGGAACCCCTAAGCTTAAAGGTCCGTAAAAGAATAGGTTCAAGTCTATCAACTAGAACAAGGTTCAAGAGTTCGGTTACGAGTGAGGAAGGTTATAGCACCCTCACAACGTCCATTGAAAGATGGTACCAGCTTAATTTCATGTCATCCAATAAGCCTTAAAAATTTATCAAGTAATTAACTATTGAAAATTATTCTCAATTGACTCTAATACTTTTAGCAAAAAAATTGAGAAAACTTTCTCACCTCAAGAGTATGCAAGGAAACTACTATTTCACTTGCAGAGGCTCTATCGTTGGATTATTTAACATTAAAAAAAAATTCAAGAAACAAAAAGGAAAAGAAATAAAATGAAAGAAGAAAAAAAAATGATTCAGCTTTAGATATAAATTTTTTTCTTCAAAAACTCAATGTTTTTTGTATAAGAAATATTGATACTTGCAGAGGCTCTATTGTCGGATTATTTAACATTAAAAAAAATTCAAGAAACAAAAAGGAAAAGAAATAAAATGAAAGAAAAAAATATGATTCAGCTTTAGATATAAATCTTTTTCTCTTCAAAAACTCATTGTTTTTATACAAGAAAAATTGATACTTAAATTGATACTTGCAGAGGTTCTATCGTCGGATTATTTAATATTAAAAAAAATTCAAGAAACAAAAAAAAAAAGAAAAAAATGATTCAGCTTTAAATATAAATCTTTTTCTCTTAAAAAACTCATTACTTTTGTACAAGAAAAATTGATACTTTCAACTTTTTCTCAAAAACACCCTTTTTTATAAAATTATTTTCAAAGAAAATTGATACTTTCAACTTTTCTTCGAAAATATTTTTTAGAAAAACTTATTTTCAAGGAAAATTGATACTTTCAACTTTTTCTCGAAAATATTTTTTAGAAAACTTATTTTCAAGAAAAATTGATACTTTTAACTTTTCCTCAAAAATATTTTTTTTGGAATTTTATGTAAAGGCAATCAAAAAAATAAAATAAAATAAAGTAAAATAAAAATAAAAATAAAATAAAATAAGGAATACTAAATAATTCTAATATAATCAATAAATAATAATAATAATAAATAAAATAAAAATATATATATATAAAAAAAAAAAACCTTAACGATGCTTTGCTTGAGTGGCTGGGATCGGCTCGAGGAAGAAAAAAATGGCTCGAAGAACAAGGCTCGCGAGCGCGCAGCTCGGCTTGGCTCCAGAGGAAGCTTAATATGCGGGTCGTTGGACTGGGTCGCGATCGGGTAGGGTCAAATTTTGGCAAAATGCGCAGATCCTGTGGGTTTACTAACGCTAAAATGACGTTTTACGGCACTATAAAAGGCTTCAACCTCTGTTTTTTTGTAGAGTGCTTCTTTCCTTCTCTCTTTTCTCCCCATTTTTCTCTTCCTTCTCTTTAAAAAAATTAAGAACATCAGTTGAATCTCATCAGATTCTAAAAAATATTATCAGAATTTGGGTTGTTCGTCTGAAGTTCACCGAAAAGTTGATCGATTTTTGGAAATAGTACATCAAAAACTGGGTAGTTGGTCAAAAAATTCAATCAGTGCCGAAAAATTCATCGGAATCTAGAAATTTTTCAAAAATTTTCAGAAAAAAATTCGCTTAAAATTCTCCAAAATTTTTAAAACAAATCTGAAATTGCTTTTGACCCTTTTGAACACCCTTTTTTCTTTTTTTTTTTTGCTTTTTCTTCATGTGTGTTTCTGTGTTTTTTCTTTGTGATTTATAGATCTATTTACAGGGATTGATCAGAAAAGTTTCTGATCAATCCCAATTTCATCTTGGATTGGGATTCAATCTTTGAATCCAATCCAGATTCTGATTGAATCCTAAATTCACGGTAGAATTCTAAAAAATTTTTTTACCCTAATCCCAGCCGCAAGGATAAAAATAAATATATATATTAATAGATAAATAATAATATATGAATAGATAAGTAATAATAAAAAATATATATTAATAGATAAATAATAAAATATGTTAATAGATAAATAATAAAAAATATGTATTAATAAATAATAATAGTAATAATAAATAAATAAATAAAAATAAAAATGCAAATGGGTTTACCTATTTCGATCAAGCCCAACTGATCCGAGCTTGGACTAAATTGAGTGTCTACAACTGCCCCTCTTTGCTCATTTTCTGTGAAATAGAAATTGCGCTAAGACGTAGGCGCACATTCAAGACTCCATTCGACCTTTTTTTTGTGTTAAAATTTTGATCAAAGCTTCTTTAAGCAGAGGCTCAACGACTTTGAGAAACATAAACAAAGCTCCTCTAATCAGAGGTTCAATGACTTTGGAAAATAAATGGCTCCTCTAAATAGAGGCTCAACGACTTTGAAAAATAAATGGCTCCTCTAAACAAAGGCTCAAAGACTTTGAAAAATAAAAAGCTCCTATAATCAGAGGCTCAACGGCTTTGAATAATAAATAAAGCTCTTCTAAACAGAGGCACCACAACTTTTGAAAAATAAACAAAGCTCCTCTAAACAGAGATACCACAACTTTGAAAGTAAATGCCCCTTGACAATCATGTCCAAAGGAGTTAAAAATCGTATTTGAAGGAATTTCAGGAGATTATGCCTAAAGGTCTTACAAATCAATCCTCATACCAAGAGATATCCTATTTCAAGGATTAGAAATTTACCTGACAAGCTTTTTCTCAAATTTGAAAATGTCTTCACATTTGTCTTCTCTATGTGAGATTTTGGAATACCTCTATTTCTTGAATTTATGCACTATATTTTCTTGAATGTAGTATATGCTATGCAATGCGTGTGAAATTCAATACATGCTATGCAAATGTTGGCTAATTAATTCTTATTTAATTGTGGTACTCAAGTTTTTCAAGCCCTTTTCTTGGGCCTCGAACCCTTGATTCTTCAAAGACCAAGTTACACTATTCTTCTAAGATCGAGCCAGTGTAACTCTCAATCATCTCTTCCATTTAATTTGCACATTCTTTCTGTAAGAAATTTTTTTCCAAATTCAATGTCCTTATCAAGAACTGAACATCTCGATTTTACCTTTATCACTCTTGACTTTTTCAATGTAATGTAAAATCTTTTATGCCATTGTTCATTTATCAATCATTATTTCAAACTCAAAAAGTAAGAATGCATTTGCACATTTCTTCCATTGTAAGGTATTAAGAAGAAAAGAATAAGAATGGTTGGGAAACAGTCAACAGGAGAGACACACAAATAGTGAAATAAAATGTTTTTTATTAACAAAAATATTGGCAAACTTTAGCCAAGAAAGAATTACAAAAATAGGCATAAGGAGACAATGCCCAAAAATGAACAATCGGACAATCATGATGTTGAACTTTGAAAATCTTTTACTGTTACGTAAAAGAAATTCTTAAGAATGTATAAGGCACCAACAAAAAGTATCATTTAAAGCAAACCACTAAATCACTAGTCCTTAGATACTAGCCACTTACCCACTCAAATGCATACTTTTAGCAACAAACAACCTACTTGAGACATCTTTAAAGAATTTTCTTATTAAAGCAAGTAATTCAAGTGAAGCATTTAGTGTATGTTTATATTATCATAAATTAAGTCATTCTATGTAATATTGTTCTTTAAAAAAAAATCACTCATAAAGGTAAACTCATTAGAAGTGTGTGAATTTCAAAAAGAATTGGCACATTTCAAGAGAGATTATTAAAATAAAGTGGATTCTCAAATTGTGAATACTAACATAAACGACTCGAGAAAATTTTGGTATTCAAAACTAAACTTTAATTGTTCATTTATAGGTGTAGAAGCGTTGCTACTAGGTAAATTCAAGCAAGAATAATTAATGGTACTTTGATAGTGAATGCTTAAAGCACTTGATCGGGAGCAAAAGTCAATTAAAGGACTTTAAAGCCCAAATGTGGAGAAAGTGCTGCATTTAGAGAGAACATCAAAAGTCAAATTGAGGGAATTAGTTCATCATTGATTTTAATTTTACCATTATTGGTGCTAATCTCACTTTCATCACTATTTTCAATTTTATCAAAACCAATCTCATCACTCATATAAACGAACCTTTAATGAAGATGAAACTTTTTTGCTTCTATTTCCATTTGTATTGATGGTTGTTTTGCTTTGGTTATCTAATAAGTAATATAGCCTAGGAAGTTTATCTTTTAGGGGTTCGTTATTATGTTTAGTTTTGGGTCTTAAGACCTCTGTTTTGGATTTTTTTTTGGTACATAGCCATGAGAGAAGGGAAAGAAGGTCTTGATATTTTTGTTCAAAATCAAGCGAAATCAAGATTTTTATATCTGTCTAAGATACTATTTTGGACTATTCTTTTACGCTTATGAGAAATCTTTTTTTATTATCTCCTTTTGATATCCAGAGACTCTATCAATTAATTGTTCTTAATTAGCCAACCTCTCTCAAAATTGTTTAGGTTAGAATGTTAGATAAGATAAATCAATTACATATGGAAAACTAACAAGTGAAAAAAAAATTAAAAAATGCATGCAAATATACAAACTTACCTTGATCAGAAAGGAACCCCTTCATGTCATTGTTAGAAATAAATCAACTTAAGGCCTTAAACATTTTCTCTGGAGTCACACTAGCCTTTGTTAAGAATCTGCCATGCTTGTAGACACCCAATTTGGTCCAGGCCCGGATCAATTGGGCCTGGTCCAAATGGGTAAGCTCATTTTTTTTTCATTTTTGTATTTTACATTTTTATTTTATTTATATATATATTTATTATTATTATTATTATTTTTTATAAATTTTTCTTTTATTTTTATCTTATGTATTTATTATTTATTATTTATTATTACTATTTATTAATATATATATCCTTATTATTATTATTACTTTTTTTTCTGTTAATATTTATATATATTTATCTGATTATATATTATAATTTATCTATTATTTATAATTTATCTATTAATTTTTTGGTTTATCTGATTATTTATCTATTAATTTTTTTTTATTATTTGATTTTTTTATTTTTTTATTTTTTTTTGGCTAAAGATTGGATTGGGATTCAATCAGAGTCCATATTGGATTCAATGATTGAATCTCAATCCAAAAAGAAGTTGGGATTGTTCAGAAACTCTTATGATCAATCCTTTTAAAAGGACCCTCGAATCAAAGGAAAAAATGGAGAAAAAAACAGAGTTACTGGTTGAGAAAAAAAGGTACACAAAAGAGATTTGAAAGCTGAAAAAGGGTTTAGAGGCATTAGAAGAGCTTTAGGAATCGGTGGGAAATTTTTGGAGATTTTTCTGTGAATTTTTTTCTGGAAATTTTTGAAAATTTTCCAAATTTCGGTTGAATTTTTCGACGAAGGTTGAATTTTTCGGCAACTATTCCAGCCAATTTTGAAGTTTCCGTCCAGCTGCCTAGTTTCCGATAAGAATTTCCAGAAATCGACCAACTTTTTCGGTAAACTTCTGACGAAAAACCCAGATTTCGATGAAATTTTCAGAATTCGATGAATATTCAACCGGAGTTCTTCAGGAATTTTAGAGAGAAAGGAGAGAAAAAGAAGGAAGAGAGAGAGAGGGAAGGCTCGGTCTACTAAAAAAATGAAGGAATCAGCCTTATATACCTTCCCAAAATGATACCGTTTCTGCGTTAAGTAACCTAGAGGATCCGCGCGTTTTGCCAAGATCCGACCTGAGCATCGACCCGCTTTCAACCCGCGCGTGACTCACCTCTCTGAGCCGTTAGCCGAGCCTAGCAGACACTCCGAACCGCGTCTCCGAGCCGTTTTTCTTCTTTAAGCCGAGCCAAGCCATTCCAGTTTTTTTTTTCATTTTATTTTTATTATTATTATTATATTATTATTATTAGGTTTGCTTAGTTTTTTTATTTTTATTTATTTTATTTTCTTTTATTCGTATTTTCATTTTATTATTTTATTTTCTTTAAATAGAATTCAAAAAATATTTTTGTGGAAAAGTTGAAAGTATCAATTTTCTTCGAAATTAAAGTTTCCAAAAATATATATATTTTTGGGGAAAAGTTGAAAGTATCAATTTTCCTTGAAATTAAAATTTCAAAAAAAATATTTTTGGGGAAAAGTTGAAAGTATCAATTTTCCCTTGTACAAAAGCAATCATTTTTCTTTTTTTCTTTTTTTATTTCCTTTGAATTTTTTTTAATGTTAATTAATCCAACGATGGAGCCTCTACAAGTGAAACAGTAGTTTTCTTGCATACTCTTGAGGTGAAGGGATTTTCTCAATTTTTTGCTAAAAGTATTAGAGTCAATTGAGAATAATTTTCAATAGTTAATTACTTGGTAAAATTTTAAGGCTCATTGGATAACACGAAATTAAGTTGGTACTATCTTTTGATGGGTGTTGTGAGGGTGCTACAACCTTCCTCACACGTAACCGAACTCTCGAACCCTGTTTTGGTTAGTAGACCTGAACCTATTCTTTTAGAGA
Organism: Durio zibethinus; assembly: GCF_047325235.1. Lineage (NCBI taxonomy): Eukaryota > Viridiplantae > Streptophyta > Magnoliopsida > Malvales > Malvaceae > Durio > Durio zibethinus. The sequence continues at coordinate 3,609,918 of NC_143169.1, read as the reverse complement.
CCCTTAAACTTAGGTGTGCCCTGAAAGGATAGATTCTTTAGGTGGCCAATCACACCTAGATAAAAAAAGATTGGTGGTGACTCCTTAAGTCAATACTAGCAATAGATCCCTAGATCTAGACGTTATGACAGCTTGGCGACTCTATTAGGGACCCTGAGAGTCAAGCCAGCAAATAAATTTATGTTATCCAAAAGCCTAATAAAATTGAACCTTTTTGTATATGTGTTATTATTCATTCATGTTTATTTAGTTTATTAATTATGTCATTCATATGTATGTGCATAACATGAGCTTTATACCCGAGCTCTGTCCCTTTAAGAGGGAGTAAAGTACCTATTGTTTTCGTGAGGTCTAATGCCTCCGTAGTGGCTAGCGAAATACTCCCACTCAAATTGAATCATTTTCGCTTGTAGCCTGTAATGGGTGAGAATTAGGGTGCCCTACTAGTCTGTGATGGACAAAGATGTAAGAAGCAATTTGGGAACCTTTAGACTCTAATCTTAAACCACATAGTGAACCTTACGAGTGCCTAAGCTATAGATAGAGCCATCACTCTTCCCTTTTAGAATTGACCAAAAGCATAGGATTCATTCCTCCTATTCTGTGTGATAATTAAATTTACTTAGTTATTTGTTTATTTCTTTTTTCTGGGCATACTAACCTTTTATCTCATTTTTTTGCATTGGTTCATGCTCATATCATATAGTTGCATAAAGAACATTTGCTTAAAAGACGGTCTTCAACAAATTTTTTTCATGGACTCCAATGAACGACTAGTTTGCTCTTCATCCGTATTAGCATCTTGTGAGACACCCAATGAAGTAAGAATCCAATAAAAAAAGATTCAACTGAAGATGGGAGATTGTTTACCAATTGGATATGATTCTACTCTGTTTCAAAAATCATCTATCCTCCTTAAACATAATAATCTAGAGGATTTGGTTGATATTTGGAAGAGGATGAGTCTGTTAAGATAAGAGCAGTTTGGCTAGAGACACGGTCATATAGCACACCTTCTAGCAGTAGTTGTTGATGATCAACTAATCAGAGTTGCAGCATAATTATGGGATCTTACATACAAGTGTTTCATCTTTAATGAAGCTGATATGACTCTCACCATCAAAGAATATTCGATTTTGTTGGGTTTGCACCTCAAGGCTCCTGATAAGATATATGTCAAAAAACACAAGTTAGGATTTCGTAAGGGTTTGGCTCAACTCATGGGGATAGACAAGGAAATTATGGATTCTCATACAAAGAAGAAACAAGAACAAGTTTGCCTACCTTAGAAGTTCTTTCATGAGTTCCTAGTGCAACATGTCAATGAAGAACGGGGGTTAAATATATTTGCCTTGGCCATATACGAAATGATGATCTTCCCAAAGGTTTTGGGTTATATTGAGATAACGGTGGTTGACTTCATCGAGAGTGTGATCAATGGCTGTAATCCTTTAACGGTAATATTAGCATAGACTGTCAGATCTTTGAGCTACTGTCGTCGAAATGGATGGCGCTTTATATGTTACATATAGTTATTGTACTTATGGATGAAAAACCATTTTGAATGGGGAAATGGTGCTTTCTCAAAGCTTTATATCTGTAATTGAGCTCCGATCAAGGAATTTTGTAAAAGTGGGTGGTCAGAACAAAAGTCTAAAAAGGAATGGATAACTTTCCTACAAAAGTTGACCAGCGCCAAAGTGAGTTGGTTGGCCCTATGAATAAATCGTGAGCCTATGTTGTATCGATGTGGGGATAATACAGTGGTCCCACTTTTGGGTTTATGAGGAGTGACAAATTATTCACCACTCCTAGTGAGAAGGTAATTTGGAGGAGAACAGTTCATTCTTATGACTTATGGGCTTCATCAATTAGATTTCTCTTATAGTGAGCCTAAAGCATTTTAGAGGATGATTGAGATGATTAAAGCATGGAAAAATCCCCAAAGAGTGAGTCCTGGACCATTTACTGATAAAATCACTCCAGGGTACATGGTTTGGAGAGCGAAACGAAGACAAGAAATGGTATTCACTTATAAAAGCTTTCAATCACCAACAGAAGAAAAACTTGAAGAGACACCATCAGAATTAGAGCTCGCAACAAAAGAATTTGAGTCTGAAAAGGGTAAGTTAAAGCAAGAAATCCAGAAGCTTCAAGAAGAAAAAGCCCAGCAGAAAGATAGAGCTGAAAGTCATGAAGTTAAAGTTCACAAGATTTCTAGAGAATGTGATACAACTATTTAAGACCTAGCAAAGCTACACCAAGAGCATAAAAGGTTATGTGTGAGAGAAAGGGCCAAAGAGATAACCATTGTCGAGCTAACTGAAGAAAATGCAAGATTGAAGTAAGAGTATGCTGAATTGGAAGAAGAAAGTACCCAAGTACAAATAGAGAGTAACATGCTAAACAGTTATCTGAGTAGGCTAAGGCAAAAGTTGAATGAACAAGAAGACCACATTGCTGCATTGGTTAGGGAGCATAGAAAATTATCATACCAAGTCTGGTGTAGTAAAAAGGAAAACTTAGGAAGACAGAAATACATCGAGCACCTAATGACCCAAATCTGTAAAGGGGTATGCAAGGCAAGAGAGATGGTGAAAGAGGCAGAGGCATTGAAACAAGTGGTGACACCAGTAGAAGAACATGGACAGCGACTGTTGAACTTAATTGAGGAAGCCAAGGCCCAGTATGAACAGATCAAATAATTTTATGGTTATAATTCTAGGATGATAAACTAAATGTAGATAAAAGTTTTTTGGAATAAATGAAATCTTTTAGTTGAATACCGTTTTTAAGACAAATGTTCTTTGCATACATGCATTTTTCATTCATTGCATTTTCATGCATTACACTTAATAAACTAACCATATGATAGTCATACAAATTTACTAATTCTAAGACATGGTACTCAAGGTTCAAGGATAGCTCCATCTAGCGAGAACCCTGCCCATCGATACAACACAAGATCTAGAGCCAGACAAATAGAGCAAGAAAATTCTCACAAATTTGAAAAGATAGAAAAAGCATAGGAGAAGATTGAAAATGAGTTAAGCAAGATTCTGGATCTCTCAATAAGCTGAATAAAGGAAAATGAGTTGAAGAAAATACAAGCCAACAAATTCCCCCATTGCAAAAAGTGGCTGACCCTTTGTATCCTCTAGGTTTTGGCCTACCTAAAGTCCAGTCTGTTCAAGAGGTTCCACCGTAACGCTTCACATATCCAACATATCCTAGAATATCGTCGGCTTCCAACCCAGGGCATTATAATAGCTACGTAAATTCTGTCTTTACTGAAAAGGTAGTAGAACCATTTTTTGATCTAGATGATTTGAAAGAGAAGGAGAAAAAAAAGATAAGAGTGGAAACTCAGGAAAGCTCAAAGATTAGTATGCTAGAACAAAGGCTACTGGCTATGGAAGGATTTGGTTTCTATGGTTCAGTTGATGCTCCTGGGCTCTGCTTAGTCCCTGATATGGTCATTCTTCATAAGTTCAAAGTACCAAAATTTGAAAAATATGATGGTATGAAGTGCCCCAAAACCCACATCACCATGTATTGTCAAAAAATGGCAGCTCATGCTCATGATGAAAAACTCTTGATGTATGTCTTTCAAGATAGCCTTACAGGCTGAACGGCTAGGTGGTATGTTCAGAAAGACAGAACCCGCATTTGCTCTTGGAGTGATATGGCTCATGACTTCATCAATTAATATCAACATATTATCGATTTGGCCCCTGATCATTTGTCTTTACAGAACCTGGAGAAAAAGGCAAATGAGTCTTTTAAAAAGTATACCCAGAGATTGAGGGATATAGCTTCTTAGGTACAACCTCTACTGACTGAAAAAGAAACCACAGTGTTATTTGTTAGCACTTTGAAACCCCTTTATTATGAAAAAATGATAGGGAATGCAACAAAAAACTTTACTGATATGGTAATTTCAGAAGAAATTATTGAGAGTGATATCAAGAATGACAAGCTGAAAGGAAATGAAGCATCTGGCAAGAGAGTCTCGAAGAAGAAAGAGACTGAAGCTCAGGCTGTGAGCTTTGATAGACAGCAATTCGGGGGTTATCTACCCTACTCACCACTAGGATACCTACCATATTATCCTACTATAAATAACACTTCCCCTTGCCCATACCAACCATTTGTACAGTCACCTTACCCCTAAACATATCAAACCCCTTCTAGGCCTCAAAATACTATATACAGTTCTAATACTCAGCCTACCCCAAGACCCTAAAATCACTCAACTAACCCCATTGGTCGTTCACAAGAGCAATAAACTACCCGTGAGAACCTGTGTTTGACCCAATTCCAATTACTTATATAGAATTATATAAGGAGCTTTACAACAGTCATTTGATTGCTCCTAGTAAATTGGAACCCCTCAAGCCACTTTACCCTAAGTGGTACGATCTCACAGCCCACTATGACTACCATTATGGGATCGTTGGTCACTCCACCGAAAATTGCACCGCTCTGAAACATAAAGTGCAATGGTTAATCAAAGATGGAATGATTTGCTTTGATATAGGAGGGGTGACTGCACTGAATGTTAGTGGCAATCTCTTGTCGAATCATAGTGTGAATGCTATAAGTGAAGAACATGAGCACCATGTGAAAAAAAAAAGTGGCAGATATTAAGACACCTCTCAGCCAACTGTTCGATATTCTATGGAGAGTTGACATGATACAACTAGTAAGACCACATAGCTATCATATAGCATATATAGCTAGTATTAGTTATAAGTATCATAATGGGGCAATAGGCCATTCCATTGAAACCTGTAGGTAGTTTAGGTGCAAAAACTCTTAGATTCATATCAAATGAAGGTTTATGAAAGAAGAAAAAACTTAAGAAGTGTTGAGGTGTCTATGACTAATAAGCCTACAAAGCTGTTTCCAAAGCCAGTGACAATTCATTATGGGAACAAGCCAAAGTCTATCATAGACAAACTCATTCTCACGTTGATAACTTTTAAAGTTTCGACTCCTTTCCCATACAAGGATGATAAAGCTATACCCTGGAGATATGACTATGATACTATAGTTTATGGGCAAGAAGATGATGTCTCCAAAGCTGACACTTCCAATATAACTGGTGTAAGAGGCATTACCCGAAGTGAGAGGTACTACACTCCAGAAATGTTAGAGAAAGCTAGAAGAGAGAAGGCCAAAGAAGAAGAAGGATAAAATAATCCTGAAGTAAAACCTGAAGAAGATCGTTCGAAGTCGGTATCAGAAAGAGAGATTTGTGAATTCCTAAAGCTAGTAAAACATAGTGAGTATTCAGTTGTTTAACAGTTGAATAAAATGTCAGCTCGAATCTCATTACTATCACTGTTATTAAACTCAGAGCCACACTAAAAATACCCTGCTGAAAATGTTGAATCAGGCATACGTGGCATATAATATATCTGTTGAATATGTGAATCACTTGGCTGAAAATCTAGTCATGTCGAATCACATTTCATTCAGCAATGATGAGATTCCCTTGAAAGAAAAAGAAAATGCTAAGGCTCTATATATCACGATCAAGTGCAAGAGCCATATCATAGCCAAGGTTCTTATTGATAATGGCTTTGCTATCAATATCATGCCTATGTCAACTTTGGTGAGGCTACCTATCGACTACTCTCATATGAAGAACAGTCAGATGATTGTGAGAGCTTTTGATAAGACCAAAAGAGAAGTCCTGGGGGATATCGAGATGCTTTTACAAATCAGGCCATGTACTTTTAATGTGAAGTTTCAAGTAATGAATATCTCTCTATCCTACAGCTGTCTATTGGGAAGGCCATAGATTCACATGACAAGAGCTGTGCCCTCTACCTTGCATCAAAAGATCAAGTTTAATGTAGAAGGTCAACTAGTAGTGGTAGTTGGGGAAGAAGACATGCTAGTGACCCAACTATTGAATACTCCATATGTAGAGGCTGTCGAAGAAGCATTGGAATGCTCTTATCGATCTTTTGAATTGGTTAATTTTATGGGTGAAAGATTTAAAAATCAACCTTTTTCAAAGATAGTGATGAGCTAAGTCATCAATAAGGGCTGGTATCCTGGATTAGGGCTAGAAAGAACTTACAGGGAATAAAGGAACCCCCGACGGTAATAGACAATAGCGACAGGTTAGGCCTAGGCTATAAGATGACAGAATGGGAGGTCAAAAGAAGGCTAGCAGGAAAGACATCAAGACTAATGGTTATCCCACATCTGTATGAGACTTTCAGACCTGGAAGATTCATGTACCTAGATATAAGAAAAAGTGTGGAAAATATTTTTGCCCAGTTAACCATTAATGCTGTTAAAGATGAAGTAGGGTTTAATCAAGAGAAGTGGGTTCACCTTTGTCTGCTAGATTATGAGCTGAATAATTGGAGTGCCATCGAGATGCCTGTGACTTTTGAGACTAATACAATGTAATTGTAACATCCCAATAGCTATTACCCAAGGCATTGGGGTGATCTTTTTTGTTTGGGCCATTTATCATTTATTATTTTTAATAAAAAATAGGAAATATGCATTTTCATTCATTTCTTCTTGTGTCTTCATTATTTTCATCTTTCCAAGCACATCTTGCCAACATATCCCATTTCATTCAATTTCAGGTCTTTAAATGAACATGAAGATGATCATGATAACAATTAAGAGGTTAGTTTTGAGAATTCAATTAACACTGATGAACTTAACAATGAAGAGAATTCTAAGGAATATGTTATGCCTTCGGACCTAATAAGATTGATTGAATAAGAAAATAAGCCAATTGAGCCTCATCAGGAGATAATTGACTTAATGAATCCGGGAGATGAAGAGAATAAGAAAAATGTCAGAATTGGCACTTCACTTTCATCAGGAGATAGACAACGATTGGCAGACCTACTTCAAGAATTCGTAGATGTATTTGCTTGGTCTTACTAAGATATGCCAGGGTTAAGCACGAAGATAGTGGAGCATAGATTGCCTTTTAGGCTAGAATGTAAGTCAGTTCAGCAAAAACTGAGACGAATGAAGCCTGAAATGCTACTAAAGATCAAGGAAGAGGTGAAGAAATAATTTGATGCAGGTTTTCTACAAATGGCCAAGTACCCAGAGTGGGTAGCCAATATAGTACCCGTTTCTAAGAAAGATGGAAACATACAAATATGTGTAGACTATCGGGACTTAAATAAGGCTAGTCCAAAAGATAACTTTTTTTTGCCTCATATCAACACACTGGTAGATAATACGACTAGGCATTCAATTTTCTCTTTTATGGATGGTTTCTCAGGGTATAATTAGATAAAAAAGATCACTTTCGTGACTATGTGGGGAACCTTTTGTTACAAGGTCATGCCTTTTGGGTTAAAGAATGCTGGAGCAACATATCGAAGGACAATGGTAACACTCTTTCATAACATGATGCACAAAGAGATCGAGGTGTATGTAGATGATATGATTGCAAAGTCTTGTGAAGATGAAGATCATGTCACCAGCCTCAGAAAGCTATTTGAGAGGTTAAGAAGATTCCAACTCAAATTAAACCCAGCCAAGTGCACCTTTGGGGTAAAGTCAGGGAAGTTACTGGGCTTTATGGTCAGTAAAAGAGGAATTGAAGTTGATCCAGATAAGATACTGGCCATTCAAAATTTGTCACCTCCTAACACATCAAAAGAAGTTCGAGGTTTTTTAGGGAGATTGAACTACATTTCTCGATTTATCTCTCAGCTTACTTACAAATGTGATCCCATATTTAAGCTTCTCCATGAAGATAATCCTGGAAAATGGAATGAGAAATGTCAAGAGGGGTTTGATAAAATTAAGTAATACTTGTCGAACCCTCCAGTGTTGATGCCACCTGTACCAGGAAAACCTTTAATTTTATACTTAACTGCATATGAAAATTCAATAGGATGTGTGCTGGGGCAGCAAGACGAGTCTAGCCGAAAAGAGAGAGCTATTTACTAACTGAGTAAAAAGTTCACAGAATATGAATCTAAGTATTTCTCATTAGAAAAAATGTGTTGTGCATTAGTGTAGACTGCCAAAAGACTCAGACAGTATATGCTCTATCATACCACATGGCTCATAGCAAAATTAGATCCAATTAAATATATCTTCGAGAAGCCTTTTTTGTCTAAAAGAATTGCTAGATGGCAAGTAATGCTATCGAAATATGATATTATATATGTGAGCCAAAAAGCAATAAAAAGGGATGTTATAGCAAAATTTCTTTCAGATCATGCTATCGAAGAGTATGAGCCAATGAAGTTAGAATTTTTTGATAAAGACCTAATGACTATTTTTCAACTGGAGAAAAGGGAGCATGAAGAAAAATGTTGAAAAATGTACTTTGATGGAGCTGTCAATGCCTTGGGACATGGAATTGGGGTAATTCTGATCTCTCCAGAAGAATAATACTATCTTGTAACAGCAAAGTTAAATTTTAATTGCATAAATAACATTGCTGAATATAAGGCATGTGTCATGGGTTTACAAGCTGCTATAGATAGAAAAGTGAAAGCATTAAAAGTGTTCAGAGACTCAGCTCTAGTTATATATCAATTGAAAGGGGAATGGGAGACGAGAGATTCAAAACTCGTTCCATATCATAAGTATATTCTAAAGTTGATGAAATAATTTGAAGATATCCAGTTTGACCACTTACCTCAAGAAGAGAATTTGATCGTTGATGCATTGGCTACTTTGGCTACAATGATTCGAATTAATAACAATACTGACATTCAACCCATCAAGTTAGATGTTAAGGATATACCAGCTTATTGCTCTAATGTAGAAAAAGAAGAAGATGGAAAGCCCTGGTATTACGACATCCTATAGTATATTAAGGATCAACAGTACCCAGTTCAAGTAACAAAAAATGATAAAAAGGTCATCCGAAGATTGGCTATGAGCTTTTTCCTAGATGAGGATGTTTGGTACAAAAAAAGTTGAGATCAAGTATTATTGAGGTGCGTAAGTAAGACTGAAGCGAGAAAAATCATTGAAGAGGTGCATGATGAAATATATGGGGCACATACCAGTGGACATATGATTGTGAGATAGATCATGAGAGCAGGATATTACTAGTTGATGATGGAGAATGATTGCATTGACTATGCTCATAAATGTCATAAATACCTGATATATGCTGATAAGATTCATGCTTCGCCATCTGCTTTACATGTTATGGCACCACCATGGCCATTCTCAATGTGGGGCATGAATGTCATTGGTCCAATCACCCCAAAGGCTTCTAACGGGCACAGATTCATTTTTATGATGATAGATTACTTCACAAAATGGGTAGAGGCAGCGTTATATGCAAGTGTGACACGATCTGTGGTTTGCAAGTTCATAAAAAGAGAGATCATCTATAGATATGGACTTTTAGAGAGAATTATTTTAGACAATGCCAAGAATCTAAATAGTAAGATGATGCAAGAAATATGTGCTCAATATAAGATTAAGCATCATAATTCAGCACCATATCGTCCGAAAATGAATGGAGCAGTTGAGGTAGCCAATAAGAACATAAAAAAGATTCTGGAAAAGATGACTGAAACTTATAAAGATTGGCATGAGAAGTTGCTATTTGCACTACATGCATATCGAACATCAGTTCATACCTCTACTGGAGCAACCCCATTTTTTTTAGTTTATGAGATGAAAGTTGTACTACCAGTGGAAGTAGAGATCCCATCCTTGAGGGTTCTAAAAGAAATTGACTTGGAAGAAGTTGAATGGATTCAAGGACGCTATGAACAATTAAATTTCATAGAGGAAAAGAGATTGACTGCACTATGCCATGATCAGCTATATCAAAGAAGAATGATGAAGGCTCATGATAAAAAGATTTAATCCCGTCACTTTCGAGAAGAAGAGTTGGTCTTGAAGAGAATCCTCTCAATCCAGCACGATAGTAGAGGAAAATGGACTCCGAATTGGAAAGGGCCATATGTGGTGAAACGAGCTTTCTCGGGTGAAACGTTAATATTGACTGAGATGGATGAAAATGATTTACCCCATCTTATAAATTCTGATGCTGTGAAGAAATACTATGCTTGAAAATGAAAATGAAAAAAAATGAAAAAAGAAAATGAAAAAAAGAAAAAAAATGAATGAAAAAGGAGGACTCAAGGTGAAAACCCTAAAAGAGCGGTTTGAGTCATAGGAGGTTTATCTAAGTTGAAAACCTAAAAAGGCGGCTTAGATAAGGAGAATATAGTATCAAATTTGAAAATTCGTTGGCATGGAGACTAGCATATTTAGAGGAGCTCCAAGTTGTTAAATACATCAGAGGGTTGAGTTTTTTCAAAAAAACCTTGAGATATATTATCATGATTTTTCGATTGTTCATTTTTGGGCTTTGTCCCCTCACTTATCCTTGTAATTCTTTCCTGGTCAAAGTTTGCCAACACTTTGCTAATAAAAGACATTCTATTTGTCTTTTTTTTTTATGACTATTTCTTAACTATTCTTATTCTTTTCTTCTTAATACCCTATAATGGAAGAAATGTGCAAATGCATTCTTACCTTTTGAGTTTGAAATAATAATTGATAAATGAATAATGGCATGAAAGATTTTTACATTACATTGAATAAGTCAAGAGTGATAAAGGCAGGATTGAGATGTTCAGTTCCTGATAAGGACATTGAATTTGGAAAGAGATTTTTTATAGAAAGAATATGAGTGGAAGAGATGATTGAGAGCTACACTGGCTCGATCTTAGAAGAGCAGCATAATCTAGTTTTTGAAGAATCAAAGGGTTCGGGGCTCAAGAAAAGAGCTTGAGAAGCTTGAATACCACAACTGAATAGGAGTTAATTAGCCAACATTTCAATAACATGCATTGAATTTCATATACATTGCATAGCATATACTACATAAATTCAAGAAGTAGAGGTATTCCAAAATCTCACATAGAGGAGATAGATGTGAAGACATTTTTAAATTTGAGAAAAAGCTTGTCAGGTAAGTTCCTAATCCTTAAAATAGGATGTCTCTTGGTATCAGGGTTGATTTATAAGACCTTTGGGCATAATCTCCTGAAATTCCTTCAAACACAATTTTCAACTCCTTTGGACATGATTGTTAGGGAGCCATTTATTTTTCCAAAGTCGTTGAGCCTTTGATTAGAGAAGCTATTTATTTCTTCTAAAAGTCGTTGAGCCTCTGATTAGAGAAGCCATTTATTTCTTCTAAAAGTCATTGAGCCTTTGATTAGATGAGCCATTTATGTTTTTCAAAGTCGCTGAGCCTCTGATTAGAGGAGCTTTATTTATTTTTCAAAGTCATTGAGTCTCTGATTAGAGGAGCTTTGTTTATCTTTCCAAAGTTGTTGAGCCTTTAATTAAAGGAGCCATTTATTTTTCCAAAGTCGTTAAGCCTCTGATTAGAGGAGCCTTTATTTATTTTTCAAAGTCGTTGAGCCTCTGATTAGAGGAACCATTTATTTCTTCTAAAAGTCGTTGAGCCTCTGATTAGAGAAGCCCTTTTATTTTTTTAAAAAAAGTCGTTGAAGCCTCTGATTAGAGGAGCCATTTATGTTTTTCAAAGTCATTGAGCTTCTGATTAGAGGAGCTTTATTTATTTTTCAAAGTCATTGAGCCTCTGATTAGAGGAGCATTGTTTATTTATCTTCAAAATCGTTGAGCCTCTGATTAGAGGAGCTTTGTTTATCTTTCCAAAGTTGTTGAGTCTCTGATTAGAGGAGCCATTTATTTTTCCAAAGTCGTTAAGCCTCTGATTAAAGGAGCCTTTATTTATTTTTCAAAGTCATTGAGCCTCTGAATAGAGGAGCCATTTATGTTTTTCAAAGTCGCTAAGCCTCTGATTAGAGGAGCTTTATTTATTTTTCAAAGTCATTGAGCCTCTTATTAGAGGAGCAATGTTTATTCATCTTTAAAATCGTTGAGCCTCTTTTTAGAGAAGCTTTGTTTATCTTTCCAAAGTTATTGAGCCTCTGATAGAGGAGCCATTTATTTTTCCAAAGTCGTTAAGCCTCTGATTAGAAGAGCCTTTATTTATTTTTCAAAGTCGTTAAGCCTCTGATTAAAGGAGCATTGTTTATTTATTTTCAAAGTCATTGAGCCTCTGATTAGAGGAGCATGGTTTATGTTTTTCAAAGTCGTTGAGCCTCTGCTTAGAGTAGTCTTGATCAAATCTTAAACATAAAAAAATAAAAAAAAGGGTCGAGTTGAGTTTTGAATGAGTGTCTACGTCTTTGCGCAATTTTTGTTTCATAGAAAATGTGCAAAGAAGAGCAGCTGTAGACACCCAATTTGGTCCAGGCCCGGATCAATTGGGCCTGGTCCAAATGGGTAAGCCCATTTTCTTTTTTCAATTTTGTATTTTATATTTTTATTTTATTTATATATATTATTGTTATTATTATTATTTATATATATTTTTCTTTTATTTTTATCTTATGTATTTATTATTTTTTTATTTATTATTACTATTTATTAATATATATCCTTATTATTATTATTACTTTTTTTTCTGTTAATATTTATATATATTTATCTGATTATATATTATAATTTATCTATTAATTTTTTGGTTTATCTTATTATTTATCTATTAATATTTTTTTTTATTATTTGATTTTTTTTCGGCTGAAGATTGGATTGTGATTCAATCAGAGTCCATATTGGATTCAATGATTGAATCTTGATCCGAAGAGGAGTTGGGATTGATCAGAAACTCTTTTGATCAATCCCTATAAAAGGACCCTCGGATCAAAGGAAAAAATGGAGAAAAAAAAAGAGTTACTGGCTAAGAAAAAAAGGCAGACAGAAGAGATTTGAAAGCTGAAAAAGGGTTTAGAGGCGTTAGAATAGCTTTAGGAATCGGTGAGAATTTTTTGGAGATTTTTTTACGAATTTGTTTCTAGAAATTTTTGAAAAATTTCCAGATTCCAGTTTAATTTTTCGACGAAGGTTGAATTTTTTGGCAACTATTTCGGTCAAGCTTGAAGTTTTCGTCCAGCTACCTAGTTTTCGGTAAGAATTTTCAAAAATCGACCAACTTTTCGACGAACTTTTGACGAAAAACCCAGATTCTGATGAAATTTCCAGAATCTGGTGAATATTCAACCAGAGTTCTTTGGGAATTTTAGAAAGAAGGGAGAGAAAAGAAAGGGAGAGAGAGAATGAAGGCTCGGTTTGCTAAAAAAATGAAAGAATCAGCGTTATATATCCTTCCAAAATGATGACGTTTCTGCGTTAAGTAACCTAGAGGATCCGCGCGTTTTGTCAAGATCCGACCCGACCCGAGCGTTGACCCGCTTTCAACCCGCACATAACTCACCTCTCCGAGCCGTTAGCTGAGCCAAGCCGACACTCCGAGCCGCGTCTCCAAGCCATTCCCAGGTTTTTTTTTTCATTTATTATTATCATTATTATTATTATTATTATTATTATATTAGGTTTGCTTAGTTTTTTTATTTATTTATTTTCTTTTATTCGTATTTTCATTTTATTATTTTATTTTCTTTAAATAGAATTCAAAAAATATTTTTGAAGAAAAGTTGAAAGTATCAATTTTCTTTAAAAATAAATTTTCAAAAAGGGTTTTTTGAGGAAAAGTTGAAAGTATCAATTTTTCTCGAAATTAAAGTTTCCAAAAAATATTTTTGAGAAAAAGTTAAAAGTATCAATTTTTCTTAAAAATAAATTTTCAAAAAGGGTTTTATGAGGAAAAGTTGAAAGTATCAATTTTCCCTTGTATAAAAGCAATCATTTTTCTTTTTTTCTTTTTTTATTTCCTTTGAATTTTTTTTAATGTTAATTAATCCGACGATGGAGCCTCTGCAAGTGAAATAGTAGTTTTCTTGCATACTCTTGAGGTGAGGGGATTTTCTCAATTTTCTGCTAAAAGTATTAGAGTCAATTGAGAATAATTTTCAATAGTTAATTACTTGGTAAAAATTTAAAGCTCATTGGATAACACAAAATTAAGTCGGTACCATCTTTTGATGGGCGTTATGAGGGTGCTACAACCTTCCTTACATGTAACTGAACTCCCGAACCTTGTTCTGGTTAGTAGACCTGAACTTATTCTTTTAAGGACCCTTAAACTTAGGTGTTCCCTGAAAGGACATATTTCTTAGGTGGCCAATCACACCTAGATAAAAAAAGATTGGTGGTGACTCTTAAGTCAATGTCTGACGATGGATCCTAGGATCTAGATGTTATGATAATGCTATAGATGATCCTTTATTTTCTTTAACATTTTTTTTCTGTTCCACTCTTTTTAAGCTTCTTTTCAAAATTCTGCTTGATCTATGATACTACATCAGAAAATCCATCAAATTACCATTCATGAATTTCTAAGACTTCTTAAGAAAATTGAAGTTAAATCAGATTTCCAAAGAGCCTTTTTTAGTTCATCAATAAAGAATGATATTTTCGGAGAATCCCTTCTTCCTTTAATGGCTTTCTGAAAGGGAGAGTTTAAAAGATTTGCCTTGTCTTATACGAATACTAGCGAATAACATGAGTAAGAATGGTGCAGCTTGGTTTTGTTTGGTTTAAGGAAAAATCTCATAACAAATCAAAATTTTTGACACCAAATTAATCCTAATTACAATGAAAACCAAACCAACCAATTGAAATAATTCAATTTAGTTTGATTTCTTATTTGGTTTAGCATATTTAACATGTCAATTTTTTTTAAAAAAATTAAATATTTTAAAAACAAAAGAATAAATATTTAGATATTTTATCATTTAAAGAAAATTTTAAGGACTGAAGAAAGCTTATATAATATTTAAATAAAAATATTAATATATAAAAACTTATAAAGATAATATAACAAAAATACTAATGTAAATATATTGGATAAGATTTGATAAGCATAGATGCATGAGATTATTTTAATATAAAAAAATTTTTATTGAATTTTAATTTTAAAATTCAATTTAAGTCATTAAAACATTAATATCAAAATATATTTTAATATTTAATAACAAATTTAAATAAAGCGGACCTAAACATATTTAATTTGATGGGCTTGCCTGAACTAGTTGGCTTGGTTTGGTCATGACACTTCTATTTTAAACTTCTCTTCCAACTTTAAAATAGATGACACACCAAAAGAAATGCACTTCTGAAAACATACATTAAGTTTCACAAGTCAAAGCATGAGGTATCTTGCAGCAGTCATTAAACGTCATTATGTAATATCAATTAGAGATGTTAATCTTATTCATATTCAATAAAAAATATGATTTTTTATCTTAATAATGATACAGATGGGTGTTATATTATGAGTACACATATGAGAATGGATATGATTTTAAATTTTTAGAGGGTACGAGGATGAGGATAGATAATATAACACCCATTTCGTACCCGTACTCGTACCCTACATATATATATTTATATATATCTAATATATAATTTTTATTAAATAATATAAATTAAAGTTAATATATTTTTATTGAAAAATATATATTAACATATATTTATAAAAAATTACCTAAATATACAAGATAAAAATAAAAAAAGCTAAAAAATTTTAGTTTTTAGTTTTTTTTAAGCTATGGGTATGAGTATTACCTATACCCATTAAATATCCGTAAAAATGAGGATAAAAATAAATTTAAAATATCTATTGGATATAGGTATGAGGATGAATATAACATTAAAATTCATAGATTGAAATGGAAAATACTCTACCTACCCATATCTTACCCATTTACATCTCTAATATCAACTTAAATCTTAGAAATTTAAGGATTGCATTTCAAGCCTTAATGTTTTGCTATACCTATTTACCTTATTAACCAAAAGGATAGAGGTGATGGTAATAGGAACAAAGAGGGCTTGGCCCTCCTAAAATTTGTGTGTGTGTGTGTGTGTGTATAAATATATATAATATATTTAAATTGACTTTAAAATTAAAATTCTTAATTTTATTTTTTGGTTTTATTACTTAGTCTTATATATTACAATTTAAGAGATGTTCAAAATCTTATTTATTATACCCAATATTCATTATTTAAGATTTCTTAAAACTAATAGGTTTATCAGGAATTTTAAATCATAATCCTGTGAGCTTAATAAAATTTAAATTTTTTTTTAGAGTTTTCAACAAAAACTCTATTTCCAATAAGTACCAAATCTTTTTTTTTCTTTTTTTTTTTATACAAGAGACCGAAGCCTAAAGGCATTAGAAAAAGATAAATTGCAAATTTTAAAAATTGATCTCTAATTTGACATGAATCCACCGTACGATAAGTTAGGTAAACTATATGAACTAAGCCCTACGATCCCTTTTCTTTTTGAGCTTATTTCAACTTTTCCTCTACATACCACTTTTCACTTTTATTTTTACTTTAAATCTTTATATTGTCATAATTTTTTTCCAACAAAAAATTATATTGGATTTAATTTAGGAAAAGATAGAAAAACACCATAATTTTTAATCTCAAATTTTTACTATGTTCTTTTAAAAATACATTTAGTTATCTTGTTTTGATAAAATATTTAATAATTAATTTATTCATACATCTTTTTTATTTTAATTTTTAATTGTCAATTTTTTTTAAAATTTATAATTCATTGATAGAATGCGTAATTAGTAATTCTACCTTTAATTATAAATTTTATTATTGTTAAAATATAAAATGTTGTCATAATAATATATTTATTTTATAATTTTATTAATATTTTTTTAGTATATTATAAAATATTTTTTTTAAAGAAACATAAAATAAAGTATTTTGAATATTATTACTTGACTCTAAACTAAATGTTAAGATCAGTCATTGCAAAAAAGATATTTATCCTCAAATATTAAAATTTAAATTCCCCTTCGTCCAAAAAAGAAAAGAAAAACACTTAAATTCTCTATCTATTTACCAATTCCATTATGATAAACTAGTTGAATTAAACTTCTACTTCGGATTTTTTTCTTTGTTTAATTAATAGGAGAACAGCAAGTGTCATATAACTCAGAAATTAGCCAAGTGTTTAAAAACTAATTTTCAAAGATTGTTTTAGGTCTTACATCAACACGTATCACGCCCCATATCTGGCCCCACAGAATCTTAGCTTTTAAATTGTGTAGGAAAATGAATGTGGAATTTTTGTTCAGGGGGAGTTGCGGAAAACACAAGTATGCGGGAAGACATGATTGTAATGTTTATTTGCTTTTTTTTCTTTGTACATTTGTTCTTTGAATGGGAGAAGGTAGTGGAGCGAATTGAGAAAAAGGAAAAAAAACTTGTTTGTAATTCATTCGATGCACGTGTTTGAACTACTTATAAATTATAATTATAAACTTATCGATTGTTACTCTTAATTTGTGTTCTTTTCATGATTTAAAATATTTATGGTATTTCAATTTGAATAGTGTGAATTGCGCTAATTAAAATATTAAATTAATTATTTTCAAATGAGTTTAAGGAAATACATGAAGTTCTATTGACATCAATTTAAGGGTGAGTCCCTTGAGGAACCTATGCAGAAACTTGTTTTAGCGTAAATTATGTGGGGGTTTCCTTTGAATTGCTGAGATAGATTGACTAATTTATCAATCAAACTTGGTATGTTGAAAGTCATCATCTCGAGTCAATAATAATATTGTAAAAAAGTTTGAAAAAGACGGCATCATGCCTGTAAAAAAAAAAAAACATGTATCTTTTCTTTTTTTTTGGATTAAACCCTACAATATCTTTTCTTTTTTAGCTTATTTCAACTTCTCCGTATCATTTTTCACTTTTATTTTTATTTTAGATTTTTGTGTTGTTGTATTTTTTTAACAAATAATCATATTGGATTTACTTTAGGAAAAGATAGAAATGTACCGTAATTTTTAATTTAAAAATTTTGTTACATTCTTTTAAAAATACTTTTAATTTATTTGTTTTGACAAAATATTTAATAATTAATTTATTCATGCATCTTTTCTATTTTAATTTTTAATTACCAAAAAATCTAAAAAAATGTATAACTCATTGATAAAATTTGTAATTAGTAATTCTACCTTTAATTGTAAATCTTATTATTGTTAAAAAATATAATGTTGTCACAATAATATTTTTATTTTATAATTTTATGAACTCATCTTTTTTATTAGTATATTATTTTCAAATATATTAATAAATATATGCTAAAATATTTCTTTTGAAAAAAATAAAATAAAGTAATTTACTTGACTCTAAAATTAAATGTCAAGATGCAAAAGGATATATATCCTAAAATATTAACACTTTAAATTGTGTGGGAAAAGGATTGTGGAATTTTTGACGGGTGGGAGTTGTGGAAACAAATGCATGAGGGAAGACACGATTGCAATATTTATTTGATTTTTTTTCTTTATTAATAATTTGTTCTGAGAAAATTTTTGGACTGCTTATAAATTATAATTGTACACTTATAAATAGTTACCTTTAATTTATGTTCTCTTCATGATTTGAAATATTTATGTTATTAGAATTTGTACAGTGTGAATTGTGTTAATTAAAATATTAAATTAATTATTTTGAAATGAGTGTAAGTAAATACACGAAGTTTTATTGGCATTAATTCAGGGGTGAGTTCCTGGAGGAAGCTACGCACAAACTTGTTTTTGAGTAAATTATGAAGGAGTTTCCTTTGAGTAAATTTTGGTGTGTTCAAAGTCATCATCTCGAGTCATAAAAAAGTTTGAAAAGGATGGCATCATGTCTGTGGAAATAAACATGGCCGACACCAAAGGACTTAACTTTTGGAATCCCACTTTAGTAACAAGAAAGAAAATATCCGGTGCAGAGGGTAAACGTGTGGAAGGAGGTCCTATTACCGTATATTTTCATTCCCCGGTACTATCGAAGTTGAGGCGCGAGGCATTGAAATATTTATGTTTTTACAATTTGTATTGTGTGAATTGTGCAAATTAAAATATTGAATTAATTATTTTCAAATGAGTTTAGGTAAATACATGAAGTTTTATTGACATGAATTCAGGGGTGAGTTCCACTAGGAACCTATAACTATGTGGGAATTATGTAGGAGTTTTCTTTGAAAATTCAAAATAATAATAAAAAAAAAAAAAAACAGAGTTGCATTTAAATTGCTGGGCTAGCTTGACTTATTAATCACTCAAACTTGGTATGTTCAAAGTCATCATCTCCAGTCAATAATAATGTAGAAATGTTGAAAAAGATGGCATCATTTTTGTGGAAATAACTATGCTAGACACGAAAGGACGACTTTTGGAATTCCACTACACTAAGAAGAAAGAAAATATCCGAAGCAAAGGGTAAACGTGTAGAAGAAGGCCCTATTACTGTATAATTTGATAACCCAATATTGAAGTTGAAACTTGAGGCCAATTGATGCATTGCACGTATATCTTATATATTTATATAAAGCTTAGCTTGAGCGCATGCAGTTGCAGTATCAAATTTCAAACAGAAATTTTTATAAACCCTTTGTGTGTGTGTATATATATATATATATATATATATATATATATATATATAATCTATTTAACTTGACTGTAAAATTAAAATTCTTAATTTTATTTTTTGGCTTTATTACTTTATCTTATATCTTATAATTTAAAAGATGTTCAAAATCTCATTTATTATACCAAATAATTATTATTTATAAATTCTTAAAACTAAGAAATTTATCATAAATTTTAAATTATAATCCTGTGAGCTTAATAAAATTTAAATTAATTTTTTTTAGAGTTTTCAACGAAACTCTATTTCCAGTAAGTATCAAATGTTTTTTCTTTTTTTTGGGTACAAGAGACCGAAGCCTAAGGACTTTAGGAAAAGATAAATTACAATTGTATATTTTTTGACTACTTATAAATTATAATTGTACGGTTATAAATAGTTATCCTTAATTTATGTTCTCTTCATAATTTGAAATATTTATGTTATTACAATTTGTATAGTGTGAATTGTGTTAATTAAAATATTGAATTAATTATTTTGAAATGAGTTTAAGTAAATACATGAAGTTTTATTGACATTACTTCAGGGGCGTGTTCCTCGAGGAACCTATGCAGAAACTTGTTTTTGAGTAAATTATGAAGGAGTTTCCTTTGAGTAAATTTTGGTATGTTCAAAGTCATCATCTCGAGTCATAAAAAAGTTTGGAAAAAATGGCATCATGTCTGTGGAAATAAATATGGCAGACGCAAAAGGACTTTAACTTTTGGAATCCCACTCTAGTAAGAAGATAGAAAATATCCGGAGCAGAGGGTAAACGTGTGGAAGAAGGTCCTATTACTGTATAATTGGATAACCCAATATTGAAGTTGAAACTTGAGGCCAATTGATGCGTTGCACGTATATCTTATGTATTTATATAAAGCTTAGCTTGAGTGCATGCAGTTGTAGCATCAAATTTCGGGCAGAAATTAATGGCTCGGTGTAAGTTGGGCTGGTGCGTTCATAGTCATCATCTCGAGTCAATGATAATATTGTAAAAAAGTTGAAAAAGATGGCATCGTGTCTGTGGAAATGAATGTAGCAGACATGAACTAAAATGAAAGCAATAAATATGACAGACGAAAGGACTTCTAATTTGTCTTTGGATGTCCTTAAAATCTGAAAAGGAAGACTTTTGGAATCCCACCATAAATACTAAGAAGAAACAAAATATCCCGGAGCAGAGGACAAACGTGTGAAGCAAGGTCGGATTACTGTATATTTTGAGGCTTGACGCCAATTGATGCATCGCACGTATATCTTATGTTTTTATATAAACCTTAGCTTGAGTGCATTCGTGCAGTAGCAGCATCAGATTTCAAAACAGAAATCAATGGCTATGTGTAAGTTGTTTTTATTATTGTTGTTGGTCCAATTCCATGAGCACCAAGCTTGCTATGAAGAGGAGAGGAGGAGTCTATTGAAAATCAAGGCATACTTCCAATCAAATGGGTATGCAGGCTATTTTCTTCGACCTTCATGGGGTGAAGATGATCCAGAATGTTGCCGCTGGGAGAGTGTCAAGTGCGCTAACACCACGGGTCATGTCATTGAACTTTCTCTTGGCAATGTAGGCGAAAGTATTTATGGAGAACCCTTACCATCTATGCTTAACCAATCTATATTCCAACCATTTAAGGAGTTAAGGATTCTCAATTTAAGTTGGTATGGGATTAATCTGATTCAGAAGGAAGGTATGCTGCTAAATGCTATATAACATAGATCCTGCTGAATGAATGTGTACATTAATTAACAAATTGCTACAATTTCATTGTATTTTTTAAATTTATTTGACTAGTTAATTTGCTAATTGTAATTATACATATATATTATTTATTACAGGTTTAAATGGTTTGTTGAGACTACAAAAACTTGAGACTTTGGATCTTTCTGGTAACTACTTTTCAAATAACTCTTTGCAGTCCTTAAGTGCTCTCACATCTCTTAAAAAATTGATTTTAAGTAACACTCGCATGGGAGGATCCTTTCCTATCCAAGGTACATCTAATATTTGTTATTAATATCATATTAAGTATTAATTTGTTTTGATTTTTAGTTTAGTTAAATTAAGATTTTTTAATACTTTGTAACAGAGTTACTAAATAATATTAAATAATAATTTTTTGATATGTATTGTATTTATAAAAAAAACTGGTATATTTAAATAATTAACAAATTTTAACATAAATAATATAATTAAGGTATTTTAAAGCCATATATATATATCATATAGTTATTGGAATATATTAATTTCTTTCATATAAATGCCTAGACTCCTGCATATACTACGTACATGTTTACTTAGTTATTTTAAAGTGTTAGTCAAATACTTATGAATAAAAAGTATAGTCAAAGATTTAATATAATTTTGTAATTTTTTAACAATAAACCTGTCATTTTTTATTTTATTATTAATTACAAAATTTAACATAAATAATATATTTAAAGTATTTTTAAGACATGTTTAGTATATTTCTTGCATTTATTAACTTTTTTCATATAAACGCCTACATATCCACATATGCTACATAAATGTTTAATGGATAAAACTTACATGAAGTTTAATAGGTGGAGTTTGTGAAGTTTCTTATCAAAAAAATAAAAAATAAAAATTTTAATAAAAAATCCGAACTAATAAATTAATAAAGCTCAATGTAACATATATCCTGCTGAATGAATATGTGTACATTAATTAATAAATTGCTACAATTGCATAGTTTTTTTAAAATTTCTTTGACTAGTTAATTTGATAATTGTAATTATACATATATATAATTACAGGTTCAAATGGCTTGTTGAGACTGCAAAAGCTTGAGACTTTAGATCTTTCTGGTAACTACTTTTCAAATAACTCTTTGCAGTCCTTAAGTACACTCACGTCTCTTAAAAAATTGATTCTATCTGACAATGACATAGAAGGACCCTTTCCTGTCCAAGGTACGTCTAATATTTGTTATTAATATCATATTAAGTATTAATTTATTTTGATTTTTAGTGTAGTTAAATTAAGATTTTTTTAATATAATATAATAGAGTTACTAAATAATATTAAATAATAATTTTTTGATATTTATTGTATTTAAAAAATGGTATATTTAAATAATTAACAAAATTTAACATAAATAATATTTTTAAAGTTTTTTAAAGTGATATATATAATATAGTTATTGGAATATATTAATTTCTTTCAAATAAACGCCTAGACACTCACATATGCTACGTACATGTTTAGTTAGTTATTTTAAACTGTTAGTCAAATATTTATGAATAAAAAGTGTAGTCAGATTTATTGTAATTTTATAATTTTTTAACAATAAACTCGTCATATTTATGTTTTAGTATTAATTACAAAAGTTAACATAAATAATATATTTAAAGTATTTTTAAGACATATATTTAGTATGTTTCTTGCATTTATTAACTTTTTTCATATAAGCGCCTATACATCCACATATACTACACAAATGTTTAATGGATAAAACTTACATGAAGTTTAATAGGTGGAGTTCGTGAGGTTTCTTATCATAAATAAATAAATAAAAATTTACTAAAAAATCTAAATTGATAAATTAATAGAGTTCAATGTAAAAATTATTAATATATAAAAAAATTATTAAAAATATTATTTATAATTTAAATTTGATTGATATTTATTCAATGATAAAATTTTTATCAATATTTTTATTAAAATATTTATTTAATAAATATATCAAATTTTATTAAATTTTTTTTCAAATTTTACATGTTTGATCTATGTGATGATATCTTTCAATTTATCAATTTTGATTTTTAATTTTAGTTTTTGTTTACTTATTTCTAATAAAAAACCTCATGAACTCTACCTATAAAATTTTATGTAGGTATTTCTCCATGTTTAATTAGTTATTTTAAAGTGTTAGTCAAATACTTATGAAAAGCAAGTATAGTCAAATATTTAATATAATTTTTTAATTTTCTAATAATAATTTTTAAAATTTTTATTTTAGTATTAATTAGAAAAGAGTTAAGAACAATATGGCACGTACAATACCCACATATCAAAAGTCTTAAAAATAATTAAAAAAAGATAACATGAGCAACAACTTCAAGCTTGTAATAAACTCCAATGTTTTTAAAAACATTATTTTATTTTTATTTTTTTCAATAAAAATTTTACCAAATGCATTTATTTTTTGTTATTGTTACTTAAAGGAGAAGAAAGTCCGGTTTGAAATTCAATTCAAATGTTGTTTTGAATGTAATTTTTGTTGGTTATTGAGTATTATTTTCGTGCAGAATTATCTGTTTTGGAGAACTTAGAGTTTTTGGATCTGAGCAACAATTGGCTAGGAGGCTCTCTAACAATGCAGGGTAACCTCTATACAAGTCTGAATTTTTCATTTTCGTCAGTTGATTTTTTCTCTTCAATGCTCTATTTTTTATCCTTTTCTTTCTCTAATTATTCAAATAAAGTACGGTATGATGATAGTTGAGTGTTGACAATTATTCTTTACAATTTCTTTGATTTAAAATGGTTATCTAAACTAAGAAAGTTGGAGTACTTGGATCTGAGTTTCTATAGATTCAACAAAGATATTATAAGATTATTGGAATTTCTACCATCCCTCAAATCTCTCTATCTTTCTGAAAATGGCATGGAAGGGTCCCTTTGTGTATATGCAGTTCCAAAAAAATTTATTCTATAACAAAGACAAATCTCTCTTGTATAACAAAAAAACAAGGTAAAATTACAAAGGATTTGAAAACCTAAATTGTTTCCAAAGCTTAACATTAGCACAAAATAAGGTGAGTTCCAAAACCTCTCCCAAGACGTCGAAATTGTTTCACCTCAAAGTCTCTCATAGGTCACAGCCTCCTCTATGCTACCATGGCTTGTTGTATGCTTGAGTCGTTGTTCCCAAGGTCATCTTTGTTTTTATTTTGCTTTGCTGAGTTTGATCTTTCTACTTAAGGAAGATAGGTTTGCAGACTTTGGCTTTGGATTTATTCATTAAAAGTTTTACGTAATTTTTCCTCTTTTTTTTTTTTTGCTTGAACATCATTTGCTAGTGAAAATATGAATTTGAGAAAGGATTAAACATTCATTTAGCTCCTGTGCTGTACATTTTCTAATCATTTACTATTTAAAAATAAAAAATTGTAATTAAATATTTGAACTTGCATTTCATTAAACATTTTGATCGTGGGACTATTTTTGTTAATTAAGCAACTATCATAGACAAAACATTTAATAAAATCCTAATACATGTAAAAAAAATGTTTTGTTATTACCAAATTATCCATTGCTATGTCAACAAAAAATAAAAAAGATAAAATTTAAATTTTCTAAAAAATATGAAAAAATTTACAAAAAATTTCAAAAAGTCAAAACAAAAAACTAAACATTTGGATTTAAATAAAAAGTTAAAATTTGAATAAATACCAAAAAATAAAAAATGATTTTAAAAAAATAAAATCTTTTATTTATAAAAATCTAATATACTACATTGATTAGGACTATCAAAGCTGATCTACACTAGGATACCGGATCGACTCTAACGGTCTCGTGCCTCTTCTCCCTCTTTTCTCTCTCTTCCCATTCAATGCTTCCTCTCTCTCATCCATTCTTTCCCTCTTTTCTTTTCTTTTTGAATTTTTTTAATTTTGTATTAAAAAAATCAAGTTTTAATTTTTTTAAAAAGAATTTTCAATATTTTAAATATTTTATAAATTTATAAATTTTTTCAAAGCAATTTTGAATTTTAATAAAAAATCATGTTTTTTTAATTTTTAATAAAAATTTTAGATGTTAAATTTTTTGGATATTTTAAATGATTAAGTAAAAATTCAAATTTTATTTCTAAAACTTAATTTACTAATAAAGAAAGAAAATTGTCTAAGGATGGATATATATATATATATATGTCGTTTGACATGTAACCAACGAAAATAGATAAAAATTTTGGAATTTCAAATATGATTTGGACATTTTTCTACATGTCTTTTATAAATTTTTTATTTCTTGATAATAATTAATATTGTTACAAATTGAATGATTAAAAAATTTTCACACGTAAATGTATGTCTATGCACGTTGCTACAAGACTCTGCAATGTTTCTTTTGATACATGACATTATGCAAAGTTGCTTAAATGCATAATGGTAGATAAATTTTTGTAAAAATAAAATTTTTATTATAAAAATTTTTTAATCTTATAAAAAATTATTAATCTTGTAAATTATTTTTAAATTATAATAAAATATTTAATGTGATATTTAAACTATAAATATATTAATTAATATGATATTTAAAAGGGTTATTTGTCCGTTACATACATAATTTAAGACTAATTACATTAAAAGTGGGTATCACATTAATTAATAAATTTATAATTTAAATATCTCATTAAAATTTTTTAAAATTTAAATATTAAATTAAATTTCACAATATATTCCAACCATTTAAGGAGTTAAGGATTTTCAATTTAAGTTTGTATTGGATTAATATGATTCAAAAGGAAGGTATGCTGCTAAATGCTATATAACATATACTCTACTGAATGAATATATGTACATTGATTAATAAATTGCTACAATTACATAGTACTTTTGAAATTTATTCGACTACTTAATTTGATAATTGTAATTATACATATATATAATTACAGGTTCTAGTGGCTTGTTGAGACTGCATAAGCTTGAGACTTTGGATCTTTCTGGTAACAAATTTTCAAATAACTCTTTGCGGTCCTTAAGTGCTCTCACATCTCTTAAAAAATTGATTATAGGGAACAATGACATAGAAGGATCCTTTCCTGTCCAAGGTACGTCCAGTATTTGTTATTAATATCATATTAAGTATTAATTTGTTTTGATTTTTAGTGTGGTTAAATTAAGATTTTTTTAATAGTTATAACAGAGTTACTAAATGATATTAAATAATAATATTTTTTATATGTATCAAATTTTTTAAAAAAATTAACAAAATTTAACATAAATAATATATTTAAAGTATTTTAAAGCCATATATATAAAATATAGTTATTGCAATATATTAATTTCTTTCATAGAAACGCCTAGACTATCACATATACTACGTACATATTTAATTAGTTGTTTTAAAGTGTTAGTCAAATACTTATGAAAAGAAAGTGTAGTCAAAGATTTAATATAATTTTACAATTTTCTAACAATAAACTCGTTATATTTTTATTTTAGTATTAATTACAAAATAAGTTAAGAGCGATATTTTGCATAGAACACCCACATATCAAAAGTCTTAAAAATAATTAAAAAAGATTGTGAGCAACAGCTTCATGCATGTAATAAACTCCAATGTATTTAAAAGCATTATTTTTATTTTTATTTTTTACAATAAAAAAAATTACTAAATGCATTTTTTTTTTTTGGTTATTGTTACTGAAAGGAGAAGAAAGTCTGATTTGAAAATCAATTGAAATGTTGTTTCGAATGTAATTCTTGTTGGTTGTTGAGTATCATTTTCGTGCAGAATTATCTGTTTTGAAAAATTTGGAGTTTTTGGATCTGACCGGCAACTTGCTAAAAGGCTCTCCAACAATGCAGGGTAATCTCTAAACAAGTTTGAATTTTCCATTTACCTCAGTTGTTTTTTTCTCTTTAATGCTCTATTATTTCTCCTTTTCTTTCCCTAATTATTCAAATAAAGTATGATTTGATGATAGTTGAGTGTTGACAATCATTCTTTACAATTTCTTAGATTTAAAAAAGTTATCTAAACTAAGAAAGCTGGAGCACTTGGATCTGAGTTCCAACAGATTCAACAAAAATATTATGAAGTCATTGGAATCTCTGTCGTCCCTCAAATTTCTCAATCTTTCTGATAATAGTATGGAAGGGTCCCTCTCTGACCAAGGTATGTATATGCAGTTCCACAGAAATTTATTCTACAACAAAAACAAATCTCTTGTATAACAAAAAAACAAGGTAAAGATTACAATGGATTTGAAAACCTAAATTGTTTCCAAAGCTTAACATTAAGCACAAAATAAGGTGAATTTCAAAACCTCTCCCAAGTCCTCGAAATTGTTTCACCCCAAAGTCTCTCATAGGTCACAGCCTCCTCCTCCATTCTACCATGGCTTGTTGTATGTTTGAGTTGTTGTTCCCAAGGTCATCTTCGTTTCTATTCTACTTTGCTGAGTTTGATCTTCCTAGTTAAGGAAGATAGGTTTGCAGACTTTGGCTTTGGTTTTATTCGTCAAAATTTTTACGTAAATTTTTTTTCGTTGAACATCATTTGCTACTGAAGATATGAATTTGAGAAAGGATTAAATATTCATTTAGCTTAAACACTATACATTTTTTGTTAATTTAATACTTATGGAATAAAAATCTTAATTAAATATCTGAACTTACATTTCATTGAACACTTTAGTTTTAGGGACTATTTTCGTTAATTAGGTAGTTGTTTGGACAAAACATATAATAAATTCCTAACACATGTAATAAAGTTCAATAATCGTCATATTATTCATTGTTACATCAACAAAAAATAAAAAATGAAAAATTAATTTGAAATTGCTACAAATGTTTTAAAAAATATGAAAAATTTTATAAAAAATTTCAGAAAATTCAAAACAAAAATTAAATATTTTGATTTAAATAAAAAAAGTTAAATTTTGAATAAATACAAAAAAATAAAAATTTTAATAGATAAAAATCTAGAAGAAATGAGTCAGATCAACACTAATCCAGGGCAAATCAAGCCCGATTTGCCCCAAGCTAGCCAATCGACTCTAACAGCCACTTGCCCCCTCCCCGCTCCCTTCTCTCTCTTTCCTTTCAATCCTTTCTCTTTGTCCCCGATTCTTTCCCTTTCTCTTTTTTTTTTGTTGAATTTTCTTTTTTAGTGTTGTATTAAAATCAATTTTTAATATTTAAAAAAGTTTAAAATATTTAAAATATTTATAAATTTTTTAAAAGTAATTTTGAATTTTAATAAAAAATAATATTTTTTAATAAAAATTTTAGATTTTAAATTTTATTTATATTTAAATGGTAAAGTAAAAAATTCAAATCTTTTTCTAAAACCTAATCTACTAATTTAGTAAAAATCAAAGTTGTTTACGGATAATTATTATAAAAAAAAAAAAGTTGTCTACGGACATATATAGGTCATTTGAAACATAACTAATGATAATGGATAAAAATTTTGAAATTTTTAAATACGATTTGAAGTTTTTAAATAAGCACAATGCACTGTACTCCTATACACCTTTCTTTTATACATTATAGATTTTTGAAGTTTTGAAGGTTTAGTTGTAGTTGTAGGCAGATCCTTTACAAGTGTTTCCAATACCATTATTTATTTTTGTTTATTTGGTGATAGATTTGAAGTCTTCAACAAAACTGGAGATATTAGATTTGAGTTTTAATAATTTGGTTGGGAATGTTCCTTCTACGGTAAGGGAACTGGCTTCGCTTAAGGCATTATCTTTGGCAGGGAATGGTTTTAATGGCTCTTTACCAATTCCAGGTAATACTTTTAGTTTGGTGCAAAAAGAATAAAAAGGGCTTAAATATATATACTAAAAGGCATGTACCGGATATATATATATAGCGATTAAATTGTTTTTTTTTTTTTTTGCAAAAACAACAAACTTTAATTAGCATTGAATTATATATAATGTTTTCATGTAAATATTCCTCTAAATTTCTTCCTTTGCCAGGTATATGTGAACTAAATAGACTTCAAGAGTTGGATCTTAACGGTAATAGTTTTGAGGGAATCATTCCCCAATGCCTAAACAATATGACTTCTCTTCGTCTCATTGATCTTGGAGGCAACCATTTTGAAGGCTCATTCAAATTTAGCTTATTTATGAATCACTCCAAGCTTAAGACAATCATGCTTCCTTGTGATGGTGACAAATTGAAGATAGATGCAGACCATCTACATCAAAGCCCATTGTTTCAGTTAGAGACGTTAAAACTCTCTAACTGTAATCTGAAAAACACTCCTCAATTTCTCCTTTACCAGTATCGAATAAAAGCAATTGATCTCTCTTACAATAACTTGAGTGGTATGTTCCCTACCTGGTTAGCTGAAAACAACACTGAGTTGGAACTTTTAAATCTAAGGGAGAACTCTTTTTCTGGTCAATTTCATCTCCCAGCAAATTCTACGAGAGAAATTCAATTGGTTGACGTCTCCAGCAATCATTTCAGTGGGCAACTTCAAGATGACTTCGGAAAAATATTATCAAATGCAATGTGGATTAATTTGTCCAATAATCATTTTGAAGGTGATCTCCCATCGTCAATTTGTGTCACAAGCAAGTTACTGGTATTGGATTTGTCTTCTAACAATTTCTCAGGAGAAGTACCTAAGGAGTTACTTACATGGTGCACCAACTTGAGACTCTTGTGGTTATCACATAATAAATTTCATGGTGAAATATTTTCTTCCCATTTTAAATTGAGTCAGCTATGGTATCTCGAGTTGAGAAACAATCAGTTCACAGGTAGTCTATCTCTACCAAACAATGTTGAACTTTGGTCATTAATAGTTTTTGATATCAGCAACAACCGAATAGAAGGTGAAATTCCTAGTTGGATTGGTAATTTGACAAGCTTACAAATACTTTCTCTGAACAAGAATTTATTTAGAGGCCAGTTTCCTTGTAAAGAGAAACTTTTCTCAATGGAATACTTGGACCTTTCTCACAACCTTCTCAGGGGACCCTTGCCTTATTGCTTTAATCAGAATGCTTTAAAGCAACTTAATTTGGAAGGGAACCAATTCTGGGGATCAATGCCAAGTGAACTTTTCAATTTCTCGGCTCTGAAGGTGTTGAATCTTAAAGATAACAACTTGTCTGGCAGTATTCCCTACAATATCAATGGAAACCTCCCTAGCTTGAAAGTCCTTTCATTAGGGAATAACTATCTAAAGGGTTTAATTCCGGAGTTGCTCTGTCAATTGACAAATATAAACACTTTGGATCTTTCCAACAACTGTTTCTCTGGGCCAGTACCTCAATGCTTCTATAATATCTCCTTTGGAAAGATCGAGGCAAAACGTGCTATCCTCAATTCACCAGAATATAGTATTGATTTCGATGTTACTGTACCTTATACGGTACATGGAAATCTCTTAAAATATATCTCTGATGACTTTGAGTGGTATTCCGCTTACAGAACACGATTTGAGTTTGATTTTGTCACTAAAAATAGGTTTGACATTTACAAGGCTGGCTTTTTATATTTGATGTCCGGACTTGATTTGTCATGTAACAATCTAACAGGGAAAATCCCAGTAGCATTGGGGAACCTATCCTCAATTCATGCATTGAACTTGTCTCACAATCGATTAGTAGGACCCATTCCAATTTCTCTTTCAAAGCTCGTTGAAATAGAAAGTTTGGACCTTTCCTACAACTATTTGAGTGGGGAAATCCCATCGGAGCTGACCAACCTTGTGCGTTTGGAAGTCTTCAATGTGTCACACAACAATTTATCCGGTAAAATTCCATCCACCAATCAATTTTCAACATTTGAAGAGAGTAGTTATGAAGAAAATCCATTGCTTTGTGGATGGCCATTAAATAAAAACTGCACCAACCCTCCGACACCATACTTGCCAATTGTTCCTTCAGATGAAGCACAAGGGAAATGGTTTGAAGTTGATTTTATTGCCTTCTACGCAAGCTTTGGTGCAACATATCTCGTGTTCTTGTTGAGTTTCGTGACTGTTCTATTCATCAATCCTTTTTGGAGGAGAAAATGGTTCCATTTTGTCGAGAATTTCCTCTCTTCCAGCTATTATTTTGCTTATGATAGTCTAGGCAAATTATGGAATTAGCTATGTTTGTAATTTCCATAAATGCTTGTAATTTGTCATGACTCTTGAGTCTTTGTTAATGCTTACAAATATTGGGAATTGTTCCAAGTTAGTTTTTCAGGTAAACAATCTCTTCCACAAAGATTTGCCAAGATCAAATTTAAATGTTGTCCACTTGACCTTTAAGAATCACATATTCAACAAATTTTGGCATATTTTCATTTAGCATTATTATATTATTAAAGGAAAACTTTTTTTACCCCATCCAATCAAGGGCGGAGCCAAATGAAACCCTCACTGGGAAAAAAACTATGTATTTTCTAGATAAAGTTTAAAGAGTTTTCATTGTCACAACTAGTTTTTATGTTCCTTTCTAATCATTTTATAGCATACGTCTGTTAAGCATTAAACTTAAAATCAATTGACAGTAAGTGAAAGAACTCAACCTGAATATAAAGTTATAGGAAATTGAAAATTTATTAGATGGATGATAACCCACTTTAACAGGCGCCTATCACGTGTAGGTGAAGATGAAAAAAGTCTTTCATGTGATAAATTGAGAAAAAGCAACAAAAAAAAATTCTGACTTTGATAACATATTAAACATCTAACCTAAAACCAATTGGCAGTAAGTGAATGGGTCTAACCTAGATATAAGATTATAGGAAATTGAAAATTTATTGGATGTTGGATAATCCACTATAACAATGTCTAAATATCATTTTCTTAAATTGAAAAATGATTTGTACAAACTTTGATAGTATTTTCAAATAAAGAAATGTGTATAGATATGTTTGATTTTATACTATATATTAAATTTCAAGACATGCAAAAATAACAAGATGTCGAAGCTAAAGGTGTAAATAATACACTTGTACTTGTAAATTATTCGAGTTCAACTCAAATAAAATTCGAATTCGATTCGATTATTATTGAATCGAACTCGAATTCGAGCAGCTTAATTTATGAAGTAAATCAAATTCAACTATCCTAATACTTCACTCCAACGACTTATGAGCTTAATCAATTTTTTTTATTTAAATATATATTTTTATTATTTTAATTAAAATTTTATAATTTTACCCTTATATATATATATATATATATATAACCCTAAGCACTTTAACTCTTTTTCTCAAATCTCATTTGCTTTTCCTTTCCCTCAATCTCCCTTTCAACGATGTCTTTGTTCTCTCTTTTCCCATCTCATCCTAGCAATCACCCTTTTCCTTTCTAGCACTCTTCCTTAATGCCTCATTTCAACATAACTGTTTGTAAATTGAGCATGTTGTATCTACATGCCTACCCTTACCTTCAATTAACATCAGTTTACATAGAAAAATCAAAAGCGTCAACTCCAAATATGAACTACTACTGCACATTTGAAGGTTGAGTGAGTAATTTTGCTAAACCTTTAGCTACGCCCCTTGGCTAAAAAATAGCTACTGAATGTTGTTTATTTCTACTTTAACTACTTAACGGAAAAAAAAAAGAAAGTGTTTGAATAATATATGCCAATAATAGTGCTTGTTTTAACGCTTCTTTTTTTTGTTTACAATTTTAATATTGCCTTAGTGAAACTATTGTTATCTTGATATTAGAACTTTCGATTTTTTATGTTGAGGAATTTTTGGATTTGGTTGTTTGAATTTAATTGGTTGAGACTTCTAATTTTTTTTATGTTTAGAAAAATTTTTAATTTGATGTTGAGTTTTTTATATTGTTACGATATTATTTTGAAAATATCATTATTTAAAAAAAAAAACATCTCAATTTAAGTTTTAGTTTAAATTTCAAATCAACTAATTGTGTTTTACGATCAAGCATATTAATTAAATTTCTAAATTTTTATTAGGTAATAAGTTAATATCGAATGAGTTCGAATTTTATCTTGAATCGAGTTTAAGCTTGATAAATAAAACTCGGTCAAATTTGAATCAAGTTTCAAACTTCAATATTTGAGTCGAGCTCGAGCTCAAACTCAAGCCCAAGTATTGTAGTTTACTTACTCGGCTTAACTCAACTTGATTATGTCTTTAGTTGGAGCTTTAATATGTATTTTACTCTTATTTTATCTTCTATGTTTATTTGCAAAATTTCTCAATTCACTTTAACAAAAAAAAAAAAAAAAAAGATAAAATTTCATTAGAAGTTAAATCGTTTCAAGATTTTGTTGTTGTTGGTAACAAATTTTCTTAATTGGTTTCTTATGCATTTGTAGTTTCTTATAACATGAAGATAATATTTTATGCTTCCAACCTAACATTTATCTGATGTCTTACTCATAAAATTGGTGTTTATTATTTTTTTTATAATTTAATATAGTT
The DNA here is from genome assembly GCF_047325235.1 of Durio zibethinus. Taxonomy (NCBI): domain Eukaryota; kingdom Viridiplantae; phylum Streptophyta; class Magnoliopsida; order Malvales; family Malvaceae; genus Durio; species Durio zibethinus. The sequence continues at coordinate 3,576,361 of NC_143169.1, read as the reverse complement.
AAATTAAGCCCTACTAGATGAGAACTTTAGCCATCCCCCTCCCGTATCATGCTTATCTTTTCACTTTCCTATTGAAAAGGCTCTTTTTCTTAAGAAAAGGTTGTATAAAACAATTATGCCATGTTAACGTATTTTTTTTATTGAAATATATCATTTAATTACATTATTAAAAAATGTCAATTATTTATTACATATTATATGTGATAATTAAATAATAAATATTTATTTTAATAAATTAATTAATTATTTTATAATAATTAATTAATTTTTTAATAATATTATTATATGACAAAATTTAAATGAAATATATATATAGATATATATATATATATATATATATATATACATATTGACTTGATATAATTGTCTTATGTAATATTTTCTCTTCACCAAAAGTCTTTCTCTTTTTGTCTAAGCTAGTGATTTTTTTTAGCGTTTTTGGAAAAAAAAGAAAAAAAAAAACAGATGTCATCCATTCCTCCAATCTTAAAAAATGGTTTTTTTTTTTTTTTTGCATAATTTCACTCTTTTATCATTCCTCGTGGAACCAAACTCTTCTACCTATAGATAATCATTTTTTTTTTGTGGGGGGGGAGGGGGGACTTTCCTACTTCATGGCAATGGCCTTTGATTTTCAACTATAAAAAACAAGAAAAATTTTATAAAAAAAATTTAAGTGAAATTTCTTAAATTTTTTATTAAAAATATTTCAATAAAAACTAAAATCAAAATTAATAAATTGATAAAATTCAATTAGAGGATTAATACTATGTATAAAAATTATTAAAACTATAGTTTATAATTCAAAGTTATTGAGTATTTATTCAACAATAAAATTTTTTTCAAATTTTTTATTTAAAATATTTATCTAATTTCAAATTTTGCATACATAATTTTTGTAATAAAATTTTTTAATTTATCGATTTTAATTTTTAATTTTAATTTTTATTAAATCATTTCGAATAAAAAAATTTCACAAACTTTATTTAAAAAATTTCACTTAAATCTTTCCCTTAGAAAAAAAAAATCAAGGTAAAAGCGCCAAGGGATAAGCCAGCTTCAAAAAAAGACTAAAGTATTCAAGAAAAGAAAAGAGAGTTTGATATTTGAGAGCTAAAGAAATTGTTACTATAAATAATATAATAATTATAGAATTAAATACTATAAATAATTAGATTGTTGACTTGATTTACTGATTAAAAATACAAAAAAAAAACCTTAAAATTTTAATAAAAATCCAAAAAATAACAAAACTATGAAAATTTAATAAATATATAAAAAATTAAAATTTTAAATTCAAAAAAAGAAAAATTTTCGTAATGTTTAAAAAGCTTTTTACAATTTTTTTAAAATTTTTAAATTGTTTTCAAAAAATTTAACTTTTCTTATTTTCAATTTTTTAAAGTCAATGAATCTTTTTTTATTTTAAGAAAATTTTATTTTTATTAAAATTTTCATTTTATGAAATTTTCAGAAAATTTTTTAATTTTAGATTTTTATTAAAATTTTGAGTTTTTTTATTTTTTAAATGTTAATAAAATTTTTAAATATTTCTGTTTTTTTTTTAATATTTTTTAAAAATATTTCTAATTCTTTGAAAAAAAATTTAGAAAATTTTTTTGAATTTAAAAAAAAATTTTCTTTTAATGTTAATATGAAAATTGATGATTTGGTATTGGTTGAACTACTTGACACGTGTTAGCATCTTATTGGATGTTCATGTATGTCAACAAATTAACTAACAACGTTGATCTTAAGTACCAAAGTAAATGATGGAATGAAAGTTTCAATACCAAACTAAAAGTTTTATTTGTTTGGAAACCAAATGACAAAAAACGTATGGTATATGGGCCATATTTATATTTAATCTTTCTTAAAATTAGATTTGACAAGTTCAAATACAATAGGAAAATAATATGATAAAAAAATAAAAATAATATGGTTTGAAAGTTTAATAAAAAGAGTTAATAGCACACATGGTTCTTAAACTTTAGGCTAGATTTTATATTGGTTTCTAATTTTGAAAAGTTCTAATTAAATCCTTAATTGTCCAAATGTGTGTCAATGTGATCTCTCTATCTGCTAAATCATCTAAATTGATGACAATTCCTACATGGCATGACACATATTCTTCCAAACTTTTATTATGTGAAAATTTTTAATGTCCACTAAGCAAATAAAAAAGCAACAGACACTTTTGCAATGTCTACTAAAAAAATAAACCAGCTAAAAAAAAATCTTTGCAATTTTTTGGGTTTAACTGAAATTGGTAATTTAGCACATTTGTTATTGCAAAAAATGAATACCAAAAAAATAAGAAAAAGTATATTAGTGAGTTGCCTTAGAATTCAGAACCCTCCACGAATGAGTTATCAAAACTTCTTAAACTATATGGAAATCAAATCTATACCCATTTATCCAAATTATATCATAAAATAACTTATTAAAGAAAATCTATTTCTTTTTGCATTTCACTAAATAGAATTTAAAGCTAAATCATTCAAATAAAAAAAAAAAAAAAGAAAATACCTTTTTTTCACACGGTGAGTAGGCATATTCCATGTGCATCCATAAGAACAATTTCACCCTTATCATGAGGGTCAAGATACTACAAATCGACTAGGAAGACTAATAAAATGGTGAAGCCATCGTTGGTGAAGAAAAGAGAAGTTTTGAAAACAGTGAGATGCCTTTTTTTTTTTTTTCATAAATATAACCACCATCCATGACCAAATATGCTTTTATTTTATTCCCCTGCAATACTATTAACCCTTCTCTTCTTTTTCTTGTTTAAACTTTCCCTCTTTTAAAATCAAAGGCCTTCGATTTGGAACAAATAAGACGACAACAACAACAACAACAACAACAACAACAACAACAACAACAACAACAACAACAACAATAATAATAATAATAATAATAATAATAATAATAATAATAATAATAATAATAAGACTCTTCTCTCTTTTATAGTAAAACTTACTTTGTTTTAAAGGTTTTTTTTTTTTGTCTTGTCAAAGTTTTTTTTTTGTCTTGTCAAAGTTTTTTTTTTTTAGTCTTTTCCCTTTTTTGTTTTATAATTTATTTAAAAACTATAAAAATTTCACGTAATCTATTTAAACAACAAAAAAATTCACATAATAAAAGTTTTAAAAGATTATGTGTCATTCTATGTAGAATTTACAATCAATTTAGATGATCTAACAAATGAAAATATCACATTGACATACGTTTAAGTAATTAAAGACTCAATTAAAAATTTTCAAAGTTTAGGGACTAATATAAAATCTAACCCCAAACTTAGAGATCATACGTGCTATTACTTCTAACAAAAATCATATATGAGTGGAAAAAATTAAAAAAAAAATTCATATTTAATGTGCCAACAAAAATTATGATATTATAATTTTTATGTGTTTATATGTGTTTAATTCAAAATAAATATACATAAATACAATAAGAGTTTGGTTTAGTGATAAGGAAGAAACTTTAAAACCATGAGATCTCATGTTCAAATTCAATTATGTATGGATTTGTTTCAACTTAAGATATAACTTGTTTAATTATATTCTAGTTTATTGATACATTTATTTGTTTGACTATACTTGTAATTTAAAAATATATATACACCAATACATGAGGTTAGGTTTTGCTACCTAAGTAGGCTTTACTCTTTAGGACGTTTCGGAAGAAGACGTGAGGCCCGCTCTCTCAGGAAGATCGGGCTTGACAAATAATAAGTTCAAAGTTCAAACCACATCCAAGCTGGACCGAACCAGCCCATTGGACAGCTCCCTACAGTTTGGAGTTGGGTCTTCCGAGCTAGAGATGGTAAAGTTGGTTTTCGACTCCATCTTCATGTATGCAAAGAAAACGCGACGTAGCTTCACACCTCATGTCTATATCATCCTTCAATCACAGAACTCCTTCAATTCCTTTTTCTCCCCGTCTCTCCCCTTCAGACACTGCAATAACCACCTGCCATCTGTCACCTCGCCACCGCCTTCCGCTGCCGCCTGGTGTTCTAGACACAAAGGTATTTATTCCCAACTTTAATTTCGACTTTCTTTCTTTCTTCCTTTTCCTTCTCTAGCATAGCTTCGTTATTGAATGCACGGAAAATTTTAGGTTTTTATGCTTTATTACTTACGCAATGGATTTTTTTATTAAACCTTTTCGCCGTAATCAGAACATCATTGTTTAGGGTTTTTTTTTTGGGTAATACAGAAAAATAAAAATGGAGGAAGATGATGATTACGTTGAATATATTCCGGTCGCGAAGCGCCGAGCCATGGAAGCTCAAAAAATCCTACAAAGGAAGGGCAAGTCTTCTGCACTTGAAGATGAAACTGAAAAATCCAATCTTGTTGAAGTAAAACCTAGTTTACTCGTAAAAGCAACTCAGCTTAGGAAGGACCAACCCGAGATCAGTCAAATGGAACAAGTTGTACAACAAGAAAAAAAGATGATTGAACATTTATCCAATAGGAAAACGCTTATGTCAGTCCGAGAACTGGCGAAAAGGGATTGCTTATACATAACTCTTGTTGACTGGATGGAAACCGCCTCTGCATATTCGAAAGATATCCAAAAAGGATAGGGATCTGATTCGAAAGCAATGACATATTGTTATTGATGGGGATGATATTCCTCCTCCTATTAAGAATTTTAAGGATATGAAGTTTGTGGATCCAATATTGAAGAAGTTGAAGGCAAAGGGAATTGTGCAGCCAATTCCTATTCAAGTTCAAGGCCTACCTGTTATTTTGTCTGGAAGAGATATGATTGGTATTGCATTAACGGGGTCAGGAAAAACACGTGTTTGTGCTTCCGTTTATTATGATTGCATTGCAGGAGGAGAAGATGATGCCAATACTTCCAGGAGAAGATCCTTTTGGGTTGATTGTCTGTCCTCCGAAAGAGCTTGCTAGGCAGACATATGAAGTCGTGGAGCAGTTTTTAGTACCTATGACGGAATCTGGGTATCGGGTATCTAGAACTTAGACCCTTGTTTTATATTGGTGGCGTTGATACGAGGTCTCAGTTGGATGTTTTGAAGAAGGGGGTTCACATTGTTGTTGCCACTGCTGGGAGACTGAAAGATATGCTTGCCAAGAAGAAGATGAATTTAGACAATTGCAGGTATGATTTTTTTTTTTTCAACGCTTTTGGTAACACCATTGTCAATTAGCTAACCTGCTAGTTTTAGTCTCATGATCATGAATTCAATATATATTCGATTCAATATGCATTTGACAGGATCAGAAATTCTAAATGCTATAGACGCTTGGTGTGGGGACCAAACTACTATTACTTTGGTTTTGCCATTTTATTTGTTCTCACATGTTTAAATATCTCTCTGTACTTTTGCAAATATGTAGTGCTATTCGTTTCTTTATGTATGGTGAAAACATGTAGTGTACTTTAATTCTGCTTTATGTTGCAATTTTTCTTGCGTTTCTTTTCAAAGATATTGTATGGTGTCAAATCTGTCACAGTGAGCTTAACTTTGGTTCGTTTGTTAATTTCTTAGCGTTACATTTATTGGGAAAAGGCTTTGTACTTCCTTTTGGTTTTCTTTGTTATTAATTTTGGTTTGCATTTATTGATTGTTTGTACTTTTGCTTTTATGTAATCTTAGGTGCTTCTGCATTTTTTTTAATATTAGCACTTAATTTCAAAGTTAGCAACTGTGTTGAATCTGTTGAAGCTGGCTTTTTTAACCCCAAAACATAGATTATATGTATGCCTTTTAAACTTTTTTCCCTCGAGATAGATAATGATACTCAAGCAATTGGTTTTTCTTCTGTAGGTACTTGGCATTGGATGAAGCAGATAGACTAGTGGATTTAGGCTTTGAAGATGACATCATAGAAGTGTTTGACCACTTTAAAGCTCAAAAGCAAACCCTTTTGTTCATGCCTAACAAAATTCAGAACTTTGCCAGAAGTGCTTTAGTAAAGCCAGTTATTGTTGATGTTGGAAGAGCAGGAGCTGCAAATCTTGATGTGATTCAGGAGGTTGAGTATGTGAAGCAAGAGGTGAAGATTGTTTACCTCCTTGAATTCCTACAAAAACCCCTCCTCCTGTTTTAATAGTTTGTGAGAATAAGGCTGATGTGGATGACATTCATAAATATCTCCTCTTGAAAGGAGTTGAAGCTGTGGCTATTCATGGAGGCAAGGACTAAGAAGAGAGAGAGTATGCCATTTTATCCTTTAAAGCTGGCAAGAATGATGTCTTAGTTGCAACTGATGTTGCATCAAAGGTTTTGGATTTTCCTGATATTCAACACGTGATCAATTATGATATGGCTGCAGAAATTGAAAACTATGTCCTCCATATGATAGGACGAACAGGAAGATGTGGTAAAACAGGAATTGCAACCACATTTATAAACAAGAATCAGAGTGAGACAACCCTTCTTCATTTTAAGCACTTATTACAAGAAGCCAAACAGATGATTCCACCTGTCTTAGCTCAGCTCAATGATCCAATGGAAAATGTGGATGCAATCACCAATGCAAGTTGTGTAAAGGGTTGTGCTTATTGTGATGGGTTGGGGCATCGAATCCAGGATTGCCCCAAGTTAGAGCATCAAAAAAGCATGGCCATTGCAAATTCTAGAAGGGATTATTTTGGGTCTGGTGGTTACAGAGGAGAAATTTGATTTGTACTTGTAAGTACCTTGAACTCTTTTTGGTTTGTATCAAACATAAAGAATATGGTTTGTAGCGCCTTAATGCCAATTGTATTTCTTCTTTGACGTGAATTAATGCAAAGTTCAATTTCAGAGAAAATCGAATCATGCCCTTTCTTGTTTGTGTAGTTGTGCTTATTTCATCTCATTCATGGAGACTTTTTGTTTTGGGGAAACTTTGCCGCAGTTTGCTTTTTTTATTTTTTTATTTTTTTTGTTTTAGTGTATCTTTATCTCTATGTGCTTGTTTTCCAATATGATTAATAGTAAATAATGATATGAGAATCAAAATTTATATGTAGTTAGGCAACAAGGATATAATTACCTCTGAGCTTTTGTCCAAGTGATAGAGAGAAGGTGAAAATTGGGGGAAAATCTTAAAGTTATTGTTACTTCTGGAATAGAGTTTCTCAAGATTGGAAATTACTTGAGTATTCAAAGCCCTTTAAAATGATGGTAGTTTACAAAATAACTCGTATAAGTGGATTGTGTGACTCTGACCGAGAATTGCTGATACATTGGCCTTACATATGTTGCTAATTATTTACTGTCACTAAGGTTACATAAGTTGCTAATTATTTATTGTCACTAAGGTTAGGAAACATGAAAGGGGAATAGTATAGGTATATCATTGATTTAAATAGCGTTTGCAACATGATATAGCGGCCAGTATTTAACAATAATGCCGGTTTTCGTCACTATTATTAATCGCAATGGAAGTGTAAATCATCATTCATAGAAATAGTCGTATATAGCATTTGTAAATAATGGTATAATAAAAAATTACAGGTATAACTAGATGCTAAAATCATTATTTATCTTTTTTTTAATATATTTATGAATTTTATAACATATTAATTTTGAGATATAATTAAAATATATGAAAAAATTTATTTTAATCTGTAAATATAAGATTAACATATCATAAATTATTTTAAATATCATAAATTATTTTAAATATCATAAATAAATAGTATTATATTAACCTATTCTATGATAAATTATGAAAATTTTAAAAAATTTCACAAACGCAATAAACATGATTACCGTTATTTCATCTATTATTTTCATAATTGTGATAAATATTACGCCACCGAAAATGTAACCGCGATTGCTTTTTAAATTCCTAAGATGTATGATGTATGCTTCTAAAATGTGTTTCTCTCGAATGATGCATACAGTTAGCCCATCTCTGATTATTCAGGGGAAAGATTGCACAAATTAGCTTAATCAACAGGAACTTCAACCTTCATTTTTAGGCCAGAGCTCCTAAAAACCTATGCCAAACACAAAGCAATGATGATAAATATATGGATTGTCTCCAAGGAAAGAACATTACTAAGCCATAATATCATCAAAATTATGATGGTAACACAAACAGGTATGACCTTGCTTCCCAATAGTTATTTGAAGCTAGCCATTAAAAGAAGCTTTAGCAACATAATAACATACGGATCCTATAGACCCTTTATGCAATTTCTAAATGTTTCTTAAATCGCATCAGAATATTAGCATGTTTACTTCATTGCTGAAGATGTAAATATTTGAGAGGTCATCTGCTCTTACCGGAAGAGTCAAATTGTTAGGTTCCCAATACACTACCATCCCTAGTAGTTTACGTAATTGATCCCATAGATGCAAATTACCATACCATATGAATTTGTTGCAGGTTGCAGGTTCAAAAAAAGGCGAAAATGCATGCTACAATTAACCTCCCTTACATCTCAAGTGTCAAATTGGTTAACTTCTTTTTACACACTAGCTTTAAGGTTTCAGTTACTCAACCTCATAGACACCAGCAAAATCTTTGCAAACAAGAGAAAAAATCATAATATTCTTGTTCCCATAATGCTGAGAATTGGTGCTTCCTTGTGTGCCCAACAAAATATGGAACTTTAAAATAAGGTATAAAACCACTCAGACATGGCATAATAGTTGTTGATTTGAGGTCTTTTATCTAGTGTACAAGGTCCATGATTCAAATCCTCTCCTCAAGTTTTCGTGTTCAATTGTACCGGAGAGGGAAATCATGTATAGAACCTAAAGATATATGGTAAAAAACAGGCTGAGTCAACACCATTGGTCTCTACTTCAAATTTATTACAGTCACAGAATCAATCAAGATAAAAACATCATGATTTAAATTTTAAGGAGCCAAGGAATGCTTGCCTAGGGCTGGTATATTCATCCATGCATGTGATACAAAGTAAGACAACTAAAAACAAAATATTTTGGATGATATTAGCTAATCAATTTTTGCTGGATTCCATCCCCCAAGTTAGCACATCATTTATAAGAAAAAAAAATGAAATTTCCTCCTAATTCTATTTTAAGCATCCAAAGAAGTGCCAAAAAAAAAAAAAAAAGAAATGGATTAGGAAATAGTTTACAAGTATTGTTTTCTCTTTTGTAATTTAAGGATGCTTATTATAACTACATACCAAGAAGTGGTTTAACCTTTTCAAGACTCAAAGAAACATTTACTGGTTATCTTTGCCATTTATGCCAAAACCCACTTAAGCTTATTGAGGTTGTATCATGTGAGGTTGTGTGCTCTTGATAATACAACAAGAAGAAACTGATAAGTTTTAATTGCTCTTAAGTTCTTAAGCTAGTCATCTGAATTTGTGAAAATCCCAAGTTAAAGTGGTTAACACCTTACTAAACGGACCATCTTAAGTTTCATTCTCTTACAAATATGAGAATACCATTGTATTACTTGTGAATTTAAATGAGAGAGACAGAGATAGAGAAAAAGAGTAGCCACTTTAGTATAGCCAACCGGGGATGAAAAAGAAGCCATTTGAATATATTTAGCTAGGGATTGAAAGAGGCTTTACACAAGATTTTAAACAATGGTCTTAAGGCCGCTTAAAATTCTTAAAGGTGTCAAGTAGTCCTATTACAATATCTCATAAGAATGCTTCTCTTAAATGGTGCTATAAAAGTACCCATTTTTTTAGAGTATTTAGTCATACTATCTTATAGTCCAAGAACATTTTCGCCTTTTTTTCTTTTTTTTTTTTTAAATAAATTCTTATCTTTGGTGGGACTAGTGGAATGAAAAAGAAAAAAAGAAAAGTTATATCATTAACCGTAGGTCCTAGCCTCCAACTTTAAATATATTGATCTCTCCCTGTCACTTATTTTTTTTACCAGCCTTATAAATTAAACTTTTATGTAAAAAAAAAAAACATAAATTGATAGAAATTGTATAATTATAATAAATATAAAATAGAATGGAAAGCACCTCAACAAAGTCATCCAACATTAGGTAAGAGTCCCTCGAGTAACCTGTTTCTTTCAAAAGTTGGGTAAGACTTGTTGCAACAAAAAGAACAAAAGAGTAAAATGTTTTATCACACACCATTCACATCTAAGTAATCTTGCATGATGCTATCCTTAATAGAGAAACCATAAAGCAGCCAATCTCATTTAAAGTAATTTTATAACTAAAATTATGAGACTACAATGAAATGGAAATATTTAGTTCTAAATTATAGAATGAAGTTAAACTTTGAAAATTTTTTTTTTTTTGTTACTTTAAGAAAATCTTAAGAATGTATAAGGCACCAGCAAAGAGTATCATATGATGCCAACCACTAAATCACTAGTCCTTAGATACTAGCCACTTACCCACTCACCCACTCAAGTGCATACTTTTAGCAACAAACAACCTACTTGAGACATCTTTAAAGAATTTCCTTATTAAAGCAAGTAATTCAAGTGAAGCATTAAGTGTATGTTTATATTCTCATAAATTGTTCTTTAAAAAAAAGTCATTCATAAAGGTAAACTTATTAGGAGTGTGTGAATTTCAAAAGAAATTAGCACATTTATAGAGAGATTACTAAAATGAGGTGGATTCTCAAATTGTGAGTACTAACATAAAGGACTCAAGAAAATTTAGATACTTAAAACCAAATGTTGATTGTGCATTAGTAGGTGTAAGAGCATTGCTACAAGGTAAATTCAAGTAAGAATAATCAATGATACCTTGATAGTGGATGCATAAGACACATGATCAAGGAAAATAGTCAATTGAAGGACTCTAAAGCCCAAAAGTGGAGGAAGTATTACGTTTAGAGAGAACTCCAAAAGTCAAATTGAGGGAATTATTTTGTCATTAATTTTAATTTTATCACTATGTGTACCAATTTCACTTTTATCGTTATGTTCAATTTTATCGAAATCAATCTCATCGCTCATCCAAACGGACCTTTAGTGAATATGAAAACTTTTTGCTTATGTTTCCATTTGTATTGCTAGTTGTTTTGTTTTGGTTATCTAGGAAGTTTATCTTTTGGGGGAGGTCATTAGTATTTTTAGTTTTGGGGTCTTAAGACCCCTGTTTTGGATTTTTTTTGGTACATAGCCATGAGAGAAATGAGAGAAGGTTTTGATTTTTTGATTCGAAATCAAGCGAAATCAAGATTTCTATATCCTTCTAATATACTAGTTTGGATTGATTTTTTGCACTTATGAGGAATCTCTTTTTATTATCTCCTTTTGATATCCAGAGACTCTATTAGTTAGATTAATTGTTCTTAATTAGCTGACCTCTCTTGAAATTGTTCAGGTTGGAATGTTAGATAAGATCAATCAATTACATATGGACAACTAACAAGTGAAAATGAAATTAAAAAATGCATGCAAACATATGAACTTACCTTGATCAGAAAGAAACCCCTCCATGTCATTGTTAGAAATAAATCAACTTAAGACCTTAAACAATACAAAAACGTGCCTTTCAACATATATATAATTCAAATACCAATTTATATATTGTGTATACTTTCCTTGTGATTGATAATCTTACAGATAAGATAAACGTTTCCTCTGGAGTCACGCTAGCCTTTGCTAAGAAGCTGGCAAGCTATAGATGATCCTTTATTTCTTTTAACATTTTTTTCTTTTCTACTCTTTTTTAGCTTCTTTTCAAAATTCGGCTTGATTTGTCCTAACTTATACGAAGGATAGCAACTAGCATGAGCGAGTATGATGCAGCTTGGTTTTGTTTCGTTTTAGGATAAATGTCATAACAAATCAAAATTTTTGACACCAAATCAATCCAAATTACAATGAAAACCAAACCAACCAAATTGAAATAATTCGGTTTAGTTTGATTTCTTATTTGGTTTAACTTTTTTAGCATGTCAATTAAAAAAAACATTTTAAAAATAAAAGAATAAATATTTGATATTTTATCTTTTAAAAAAAATTTTAGAGACTGAAAAAAGCTTATATAATATTTAAATAAAAATATTAATATATAAAAACTTATAAAGATAATATAACAAAAATACTAATGTAAATATATTGGATAAGATTTGATAAGCTTAGACCTATGAGATTATTTTAATATCAAAATTTTTTAATTGAATTTTAAATTCATTTTAAATCATTAAAATATTAATATCAAAATATTTTTAATATTTAATAAAAATTTTAAATGAAGTGAACCTAAATAGGTTTAATTTGATGGGCTTGCTCGGATTGGCTAGCTTGGCTTGGCCATGATACTTCTATTTTAAACTTCTCTTCCAATTTTAAAATAATTGTACTTCTAAGAACATACATCGAGTTTCACGGTCAAAGCATGAAATATCTTGCAACAGTCATTAAACGTCTTTCTTTAATATCAATTAGAGATTTAATCTTATCCATATTCAATAAAAAATATAATTTTTTATTCAAATAGAGATAAAGATAAAGATGAGTATAATTTTAAATTTTTATAAAATACGAGGATGATGATAGATAATATACGAGGATGAGCATAGATGGTATAGTACCTATCCTGTACCCGTATCCTACATATAAATTATATATATAATATAGATTTTTTATTAAATAATATACATTATTATTTTATATAAATTAAAATTAATATTTTTAATTAAAAAATATATATTAATATATATTTATAAAAAATTACCTAAATAGACAAGATAAAAAAAATCAGTTTTTAGTTTTTTTTTAAAGCTATGGATATAAGGATTACCTATACTCTTTAAATACCTACGAAGATAAAGATAAAAATAAATTTAAAATACTCGTTGGATATGAGTACAAAAATAGGTATAATTTTAAAATTCGATGATGGTGACAGAAAATACTTTTACCTATCCATACACTACCCCTTGACATCTTTCATATCAACTTGAATCTTAAAATTTTAAGAATTGCATTTCAAGCCTTAATATTTTGCTATGCTTATTTACCTTATTAACTAAAATGATAGAAATGATGGGTAATAGGAACCAAAGGCCCTTTCAAAATTTTTATAATCCCTTGTGAGTGTGTGTGTGTGTGTATATATATATGTATATATATATTTAATCTATTTGAATTGATTTTAAAATTAAATTTATTAATTCTATTTTTTGGTTTTATTACTTAATCTTATATATTACAATTTAAGAGATGTTCAAATTTCAATTATTATACTCAATAATCATTATTTATAAATTCTTAAAACTAAGAGGTTTATCACAAAATTTAAATCACAATCCTGTGAGTTTAATAAATTTAAATTAAACTTTTTTAGCTTTTTTAACGAAACTCTATTTTCAAATAATTATCAAATATATATATTTTTTCTTTTTTTTGGTATAAGAGGCCAAAGCCTAAGGGCTTTAGGAGAAGATAAATTGCAAAATTTAAGAAGTGAACTCTAATTTAACATGAATCCATCATATGAAAGTGAGGTAAACTATTTGAACTAAGCCCTACAATCTTTTTCCTTTGTGAGCTTATTTCAACTTTTTCTCTTCATATTATTTTTCACTTTTATATTTATTATAAATCTTTATATTGTCATAATTTTTTTCGACAACAAATCGTATTGGATTTACTTTAGAAAAAGATAGAAACACACCATAATTTTTAATCTCAAAATTTTTTTACACTCTTTTAAAAATACATTTAGTTTTCTTGTTTTGATAAAATATCTAATAATTAATTTATTCATACATCTTTTTTATTATAATTTTTAATTGCCATTTTTTTTTAAAATTTATAATTCATTGATAAAATGTGCAATTTGTAATTCTACCTTTAATTGTAAATCTTAATATTGTTAAAAAATACAATGTTATCACAATAATATTTTTATTTTATAATTTATTAACTTTTTTATTAGTATATTTTTTTCATATATATTAATAAGTATGATAAAATATTTTTTTAAAAAAATTGAAATAAAGTATTTTGAATATTATTACTTGACTCTAAAACTAAATGGTAAGATCAGTCATTGCACAAAAGATATGTATCCTGAAATATTAACATTTAAATTCCCCTTCATCCAAAAGAGAAAAGAAAAACACTTAAATTCGCTATCTATTTACCAATTTCATTATGATAAACCAGCTGAATTAAGCTTCAACTTCGAATTTCTTTCATTGTTTAATTAGTAAGAGTGCAGCAAGTGTGATATAACTCAGAATTAGCCAAGTGAAACAAGTTTTGGTAGTGCCAATGTGATTCTTAAGTCTAGAAATTAGTTTTCAACAAGTGTTTTAAGTCCTATATCAACACGTATCATGCCCCACGGAATCTTAGCTTTTAAATTGCGGAGGTGTGGAATTAATATCAACGAGTGTATGGAATTCTTAGCCCTATTAGTCGCCCACCCATCATCCCCATCTCAATGCAACCGCCCTGATCAGCAAAAAATCCACTGGCGATGGATTTTAATCCTCCAAACTAAGGGATTTGTTACCAAATCAAAACACAAGACAGAAAAAATTTAAACAAAAAGGATATAATATTCAACTACTAAAAGGATGAAGCTATAACACAAATGGAAATAATTATATATATTATCTATCAAGTTATTGCCCAAAAAATTGAGAATTTTAAAAAATGTTAGGTTGGCAATAAACGATGAAATATCCCCTATTCGGTGATAATTCGCTATACCTAATACCTTCAAACTTAGAATTACTAATTTGAGATGAAATTTTTCCTGCATTTAAATGAAAATTTACTATAAAGTTATTGTAAAAAATTAATAGAGCTAAATTTTGTTTTCTTTAGGTCAAAATTTGTCATAAATTTATATACTTTTTGAATTTATAAAAATTTAATCTTTTTAGTAATATTTAAAAAAATTTAATCATTGTAATATTATTTTTTAAAGATTTTAATCCATTCATTAACAGTATTAAATTTTATCTTTTAAATGATTAATGTGACTACTAACGTGATATTTTATTTACTTCCTAATTTTATTAATGCTGATGTGCATTACAAATTGTAACCACATACACTACCAAAATGTCAAGTCAAATATCTTAAATATTTCTTAAACTTAATAACATCTTAATGTCATAAAAAAGCAAAAATGAAACTCTGAAAACAAAAGAAAAAAAATGGTTGAAAGCTTGATTCCTCTTGTAGTTCTCTTGCCGTCCCCTCTGAACCGCTTTAGCCATCGTTGCCGTTCCGACCAACGGATCGCCGCTTGATTCTAAATGCCAATGCCTTGATTCCGTTGTTGGCCCAAGATACAATATCTTAAGAATAATCAAATTTTCGATTTCTCCAGTTACAATCCCCTCTATATAGTTATAAGATAGGGATAATTCTTCTGACTCTTTGCACTTGGATACACTTACTGGAATTCTGCCAGAAAGATTGTTCGCACTCAAATAAAGCCTTTTTAGTTTAGGTAGGTAATCAAACATATTTAATGGACTTGACCAGTAAGATTGTTAAATGTTAAATAAATTTTTTTCGGAGAAGAAATGTTGAGTTCGATGGAAGGCATTGAACCAATCTCTGACAAAGAACACAAAGAAGATGGGATAACTCTCATGAAGTTATTACCATTCAAAGACAAGTTCTGAAGTTTAGCAAAGGAACCAAACCAGGATGGGATTTCTACGTTGAAATTGTTGTTAGACAAGCTTATAGATTTCAACCGACGCAAATTAGTCAATTCTATATTTTTATTGGCAATGAGCCATAAAAACTGTTGTTTCCGGTGTGGAGCCTCACAAGGAAAGAAAGATTTCCCAAGTGTGGTGGTATGGTAACATAGAGATTCATGCCAAAAGATTTAGAGCTATAACTCTTTTGTGCACACCGAATTTTTTTCAAAATAATTTCTTTTATTAGTTAGATATCTTAATTTGAATCCATTTTAAAACTTTGATTAGACTTATTTTATGTTGGGCTTTGACGAACTTTGTTTTAGGGTTAATTTTTCATGGAGATTTATTTTATATGGGCTTGAAACCAATTTTGAATTAATTCTGATTTAGACTTAAAGTTTCAAAGCCTAATAGATGTCTAAATTCAATTTGTAAGCTTAAGTCATTCTTATTAAAATTAAAAGATGATGCCGGCCTATAGCAACCGGCGTTAGTGGCATAATGGCAGTTCATTGGATTTTGAAAAAACAAGGGGGCTATTTTGGGAAAATTGAAAGTTGAAAAGTTTCTTTTTTTTTTTTTTTTCTATAAGTGAGAGTTAAAATGATTTTAAATAGAGGATTAACTTTTATAGTTAAAAAAAAAAAACAAAGGTCAAAATGGTGCGTTTAGGAGGCAAGACTTGCACTAGAACTCAAACCTGGATCTAAAAGCTACGCAACTGACCCAATTGGCATTAGTAAGGCTCTAAGCTAGATCAAACCCATCTAGACCGGTTTGAACCGATTTGAACGGCCCAAACAGCCATTAAATAGCCTAAACCACCCCAAGCCACTAAAAACCGCTCTAGACCATGCCATTGACATTTATTAGTCCATTTTGGATTTTTTTCTTTTTTTCAATTATTTACTTATTTATTTGTGCATATTTCTGTTTTAAATCTCTAGAATAATTTTTTTTAGAAAGAGAAAATTTGGTGTTTAAAAAATTAGTAAATTAAAAAATATATGTAATAATAATAATAATAATAATAATAATAATAAAAAAAAAATCTTTGAAGATAAGATATTAAGGGAATTTAGGTAGCTATTCTTTAACATATTTAGGTGAAGATATTTTTTTAAAATACTTCTAAAGAAATGGAGTATTTAGAAAATATTCAATACAAAGGATTTTCATTTGCTTATTTCCCAAAAATATATAATAATAATAATAATAATAAATAATAAAAATGATGAAAGGAAAAAAATCCTTTTTAATAAAAAAATTTATATGCATAAATATAATTAGTAGTAATTAATTATTTTTTTGAAAAAAAGGGGAGGGAAATGAAAATAAAAATCTTCGAATATAAGAGTCTAATGAAATCTAAGTAGTGATTCTTTAAGAATATCTAAGTAAGATGATTTATTTAAAACACCACTAAAGTATTGTGGCATTTAGAATAATTTTCAATAAAAACTTTTCATTTACATTTTGTTTCATAAAAAAATAAATGTTAGTCTTGAATTAATTCTTATTTTGAAATGACAAAACATTAAGCTTGATTATGATTTTGCAAATGGATTTATTTAGTACTTGTTTTTAATTTTTATTATTTCTGTACTAAATAAATAATATGTTTTTGAAAATGATATTTGATTTGCTTAAACTTGAAAAATTGCTTTGAACTCAAAATGAAAATGTTTTTAAGTGATTTACTAAGTGGAAAATGATTTAAGATAAAAAAAAAAAAACCAACTTCTTTTCACATTTAAAGAAGGTTTTATACAAGTTTGGAAAAAAGGGATCGATCCCTTGGTTGATCGAATCTATCCCTTGAGATATAAGATCGATTGAGTTAAGAGTTTGAAAAAACCAATAGATCCCATAAGGGCATGGATTGATTGATTTTTTAATCCAAAAAGCCACAATATTGCAAATTGGCCAAAATAGATAGATCATTTACAAGAAGGGATCGATCGAGTCCAAAAAATGATCGATTAGTTCTAGCTTAGAAAGCTTTAAATGGTTAGTTTTTCAAAAGTTCAATAGGTATTTTCATCACCAATCCATTCCCAATGGCTACAAACTTATTTCTTCTATAAATAGGATTCTTCCAACACCATTGAAGCTAATAGAGAAGACCCTAAAAGCATTTGAATCATAATCTTTTAAGAAATTGAGAGTTTTAAAGCTTTAAAGACTATATTTTTTGAATTTATTGTATCCAAGCTATTGTTGTATTTCATTGATCATTCTTTATACTTAAATTAGGAAAACACATAGCTTCATAAATGTATTTCATTGTTTACAAAGAGCATTTGATATATAAAGGGGAATAAAGAGTAAGAGATAAGGTATCCTCTTAAGAGCTTTGTAATGAGATTGGTAGATTATTACAAAGTGTAGAGGTTGCTATCTTAACCTTGATAAGATGGGGATTGTATCTTGTAAAAGACTTTTTCAATTAGTGGATTAAAGCTTGGTTAAGAAGGCCAAGAAAGAGGATGCAGGTACCTTTGGAAAAGAAACAATCCAATTATTGTGTTTGATTTCTCTATCCATACTCTTTTTAATTTCATTGTTACTTATATTTGCTTCAAGTTCATTAATTGTTACTTATTGCATCATATTTTCATCAAACATATTGATTTTAATTTTCCATTTGAATTTATTGAAATCTAGTTTTGGATAAGAATTTGGAGTAATGCAATTCACCCCATCATGGATTACTATTTACACTTGAACTAATAATAAGAAATGAAATTTTATAAAGTGAAAATATTACTAGGGTTAATTTATAAGTATTATTTTATTATATGCATTTTAAATATTGATTTTGAGGATAAATAAGAGCCACTAAAGAAAGGATTCTTGAAAAGTTCAAATAATGATTCTTAAATGATCTTTAGATAAAAAAGGTTTTCTAAATATTGCCTAAATACTATAATATTTTTGGGTATTTTTCAATACACAAGTTTCTTATTTATTTTCAAGCAAAAGATTTAAAAAAAAAAGATTTTTGTTGAAATAAGAAAAATTAAGGGAATTACTTTTTAAATGTAAGAAGTAAGACCATTTTTATTATTTTTAAGAGATAACATATAGTTAATTGGTAACATATTTAAAATGGACACCATGGGGTGCTAATTTTTCCCTATGCTTAACCATACTTTCAAACCCAACTTTGTTTTTGCAAACCCAAATGTTATCTTTTTAATAAGTTTTAATTAATTATAAAATTTTATTAAAATAATGAGTTTTTTAGGTGGCCAATCACACCAAATAAAAAAAATTGGTGGTGATTCTTTCTATTTTAAGATTTTTAAAATTTTCTTCTAATGATTCTTAAAACTGTTGTGATAGTGAAAACCACAAATGACATCAATCTATTTCAAATAGAGGTAGCCATTGATCAATTAGTTATGTGAAGGTTTTCAGGATCAATAATGACTTAGGCTTATAGTGCAAGAAGTGCCAATTAGTTTGTGCTAATATTGGTTTTTCTTTTCATAAAGAATAAAACCACAAAACTAGGCAAAAACATTGCCACCCTAAAAGGCCAAATGAACAGAGCGTTTTCCATGAAGTAATGTAGAATTGGAACTTGTGAGAGGAAAATTTTTTATGTTTATTCTTTAATATTCCAAGCGATGAAAATTGTGATAGATTGTGTGCTTTTTTTATCCTTTCATTGAAAAAATTTATAATTTGGTAGTTGTATTGCAAAAAATTTTTGAAGGGAAAAAATTGTAACTTTAGTATTTCTTTTTTATTTTTATTGGTATTTAAGGTCAAACAAAATGTAACTTTTTTATATTTAAAAAAAGTAATTTTATGATAAAGTTAATAAAATTTATTTGTACCTTGCAACTTTTTATAATTAATTGTATCATGTTATTCACGATTTAAAACTAACTTTACATTTATCATTAATGATTTTTAAAAATTTTCAGGTAGCCAACACACTTTAAAAACAATTAGTGGCAATTCATTGGTTTTGATTTTTATTGAAAATACTTTTTGACCAATTTTTCCATTATCCATGTCTGGCAATCAAGTTTTCAGACTTGCACGTTGTGACAAATGAGCCATGAAAATTGTTGTTTTTGATGTGAAGCCTAGCAAGGAAAGATAAATTTCCCAAGTGTAGTGGTATTGTACCATAAAGAATCATGCCAAAAAGATTCAGAGTCATAACTCTTTTGTGCCAAGTGTAGAGACTGAATTTTGTCCAATATAATTTAGTACATTTTTTAGGTAAATTACATAAATATACCCTGTGGTTAAACATGATTTGAGTTTGCCCATTGAGATTTAAAAAGTGACACTTAACCACCCTAATATGTGTATTCATGTCATTCCGTTAGTATTATTTAGACATTGTCTATCATAAAATGATAAGAATACCCTTACCTTTGACGAAATTGATTGAATTGTAAATTTTGAAAATGAAAGTTGATCTATTAAGAGATGATGGATTGTTGAGAAGAAGATGAACTTCGGGGTTATTGGATTTCGCTGCAGTTGCATGCATCGTAAATGACCTATTAAAGAACATCAACTCTAATGATGATTTTGTCTTGTTATTTTCCAGTTTTGCCATCAATCCAGATCACAAAAGCTCACAAGTTGACAAAAAATTTCAAACCTTTTTTTTTCTTCTTTGACAAAGAAAAATTCAAGATTTTGACAAATGGGTATGTTTTCTTTATTGAGGTTCTTGTTGTTGTTGTTGATGATGATGATAATGATTGATTGATTGATTGATTGATTGATTGATTAAAAAACATCTGTCATAATGTGTAGATCCGTGGACCTATCACTAGACATGGAATAGATGAGTCATCACCAATCTTTTTTTGTTTAGGTATGATTGGCCATCTGAAACAGATTCTGATCTGTGAAACCAAAGTTTAGACTCAAGAGTATGATTACACATGAGGAAGGTTATAGCACCCTCACAATGCCTATCCGAAGGATGGTACCAGTTTGATTCCAAATTATCCAAGCCTTAAAATATGTTTATGTTTTTTTCCAAAATATTAAATATTGAAAATTAGTTTTAAAATTGTTCTAATAGTTTGGTAGCAATTTAAAATAATTCTCTCACCTCAGAAGTATTCATGGAGAGTAGTGTCTCACTTTGAAGAGACTCCGTCATCGGATTTATTAAGGTATTTTATTCAAAAAAATTAGTAAGTCTCTCAATAGTTTGGTAAAACTTACTTTGAAACAGATCTCTCAATAATTTGGTGAGATTTTGTTGTAAAAGTGTTTATAAAATTTTATTCTTTTGAGGAAAATTAATTAAATCTCTCAATAGTTTAGTAAGACTTAATTTAGAAAGCGAACCTTCAATTATTTGGAGGATGAAGTCATTTTTTTATTTTTATTTTATTTTAGTTTTTTTTTATTTTAAAAATAGTTTATGAAATTTTTCAATAGTTTGGTGGATTCTATAAATTTATTTGAAAAGGATTTTTTTTTTTTGCAAAAAAAATATATTTTTATAGAATCATTTAATAGATAAACCACTCAATAAAATAAAACTAGTAAGATAGGATAAATAATATGAAAATTGAAAATAAAATCAAAATCAAAATACTAAAAAAATTAAAACAAAAAAAATTAAAATGGAAAAGGAAAAACCTGCGATCGGGTCAGGTTGGACCGAGTATAACGCATAGATCCTAGTCGGATTATGCGCGAATTCAAGCTTGCAAAAATGATGTCATTCTTGGATGGGTATATAAGCCAATCTTCAGCCTTTTCCTTTAGAAGTCTAGTCTCTTTTCTCTCTCTAGCTTTAGATTCCTCTGCCTTCTCTCTAGAATAGCCAAGAATAGCATTGAAAAGTTCAACTAAAAACTAGAAAACTCATCGGTTTCTAGAAAACTCGTCAAAAAGTTCAATTGAAAACTAGAAAACCCATCGATTTCTAGAAAACTCATCGAAATACCATTGCAAAATTCAACCTTTGCTGGAAAATTCCACCAAAAAATTCAAAAATTCATCCCCAAACCTAGATTTTCCCAGATTTTTCTAGAACCCAAAAAATTTCAAAAAATTCGACCTTGATCCTGGAGTTTCAAAATGTCAATCCTAACAACTTGTGATAGGAACTAGAAACTTAGATGTCCCAATTACCCAAAATCTCAAATCCAAAAACTCATAGAACCAAACTTAAAAATAACTTAACTCCAAAAATTTTCTAGACCCCTTTTTTTCCCAAAATTCACTCTGTCCTGTACCTATGATTCTTGATTCAATTTATAGGCATTCTTAGGAGGATTTTTAGGAAACGAAAAGAATCATTCCATGTTGAATCCTAGAATTGAATTTTGTCAAAGCATATGGATGGATTCTTGCTAACATTTAGAACAAATTAAAGGTTCTGTGATCTATGTCATTAAACTTTTTTTAACCATGCATATCTTCTAATTAGCTGATTCAATTTCAATTTCCAAAATCACTGTCACAGATTGAATAGGAAAGAAAAGCAGAATAATAAAACGAATAATAATAATAATAATAATAATAATAATAATAATAATAATAATAATAACTAAAAAAACTATAATAATGTAACAATATACGACATAATATATTATACTATAATAATACTATACTATAATAATACACCATATTATACTATAATACACTATAAAATACTAATAATAACAAAGAAAATTAACCTTGATTGATCCCGAACACAGATAGGTGTCTATAACATCAACTCAGATAATGATTTTGCCTTGTTATTTCCCCATTCTACCATTAAACCAAATAAGAAAAGCTCACAATTCAACAAAAAAAATTCAAACTTTTTTCTTTTTTTTTCTTTTATTACAAAGAAAGATTCAAGATTTTGACAAATGGGTATGTGTTTTTGTTGGGATTCTTATTGTTGTTAATGATGATTATTGATTGAAGAACATCGACCTAGATAATCATTTTGTTTTATTATTTCCCGATTCCTCCATCAACCCAAATTATAAAAACTCACATATCAACAAGAAAATTTAAACTTTTTCTCTTTTTTTTTTCTTTTTTACAAAGAAAAATTCAAGATTTTGACAAATAGGTATGTGTTTTTGTTGAGGTTTTTGTTGTTGTTGACAATGATGATGATTATTGTTGAGTTTTACTTTAAAAAAGAAATAAAGGAAATTTGTTTCCATTGTTCCTTGTTCTAGATGTTCTTACAGGTGATTCCACTCCACAATAGCATGTTTTTCCAACATTTGATCTCCCACTTGCTGAAGATTGTGAAGAATTCATGCTTTTACACTAATTTTTCTTTAAAAAATTTAAATATGAGAAATAGCAAATAAAAAAAAATTAGGGAAAGAGCTAAGATTTATTTGATTAGGCATTAATGGAGTTAATGAAAGTAACAAAATGACATGGATACATATCTTAGGGTGGTTAAATGTGACTTTTTAAATCTCAAGGGCCAAACTTAAATCACATTTAACCACATGGTATACTTATATAATTTACCTTTTTTTCTTATTATTTAGATATCCTAATTGGAGCTTATTTTGACACTTTAATTATACTTATTTCATGTTGGGCTTTAATGAGCTTTGTCTTAGGATCAATTTTTTGTAGGGATTTAGTTTATGTGGGCTTGGAAACTAATTTTGAATTAATTCATAAGTGATTTAGGCTTAAGGTTTCAAAGCCCAATAGATGTCCAAATTCAATTTTTAGGCCTAAATCATTCTTATTAAGATTAATTAAGCTATCTTAAAATTTCAAAAAGCCAATACTATGGCTTAGCATGGTCCACAATCCTAAATGCAACAATGCTACTACTACAACAAAAATAAATCCAAAAGACATTCAATTCATAGGTTAAATGGGATGAGAGTTTTGGTTTTATAAACAATTACACAGTTCACAGCAAACACACAGAAAGGAGAAAAAATAACTCATAGGGGGACATGAAACAAAAATCCTAAGTGCTTACCATTAAAAAGTTTTTGCAACCTCTATCTGCCCCATGCCTCCAATTTGCAACCAAAAAAGAAATACACCAAAGCCCTAACCCTGACCAAATTTGCCTCTATGACCCACCACTTATTAACAACCTATAGCCCACAACCACCCAAATTGCCACATTTATGCAAGCAGCCAAATAATCAACACCATTATCATGTGCCTTACACCATTGACATCTAAACCCTATCAAGGATTTTTGATTTTCACAATGAGCTTTATGCTTTTACTATCCACCATGAAAAATCACACTACTTCCATTAGAGCCACACCACCCACACTGACCCAAAACCCAACACCACCGTAATCTCCCCTGTAAGCCAAGATTTATTTAGCCATCTTCAACCCTAAAGCCCACCCTGAACTACACATTGCCACCTATCCTAGCTTCATTGTGATTACCACCACCGTAAATCCCTTTCTTAAAAAAAAATCTATCCATAGACTACCAGATGTCCATAGCAACAAAATAAAAAAAAAAAAACAAAACAAAAATCCTTATCCCCTTTTAGGGAATAGTAGCACTAGACAAAAAAAAGACAAAAACAAATAAAAAACAAAAAATGAACACAACAACAAAAAAAAAAAAGGAATTGAGATTTTCGTTTAGGGTGTTTTTGGTGGATTTAACACCTCAAACTTAGGAAGAAATGAGATCTAGACAATGAGGAGAGCATATTGTGAAGGGGCAGTGTTTGGAGTGGTGGAGCTAAAGATTTTGAGGTGTTTTAGTTGAAATTTTAAGGGTAAATCTAGGTTTTTATGGCATTTTTAGGTAAAACTAAGCTTGGAAGAGAGTTTAAGAGGTCAAATAGAGCTTGTGTGAAATTTTAGGGAAGAGAGGATACCAATCAGTGGCGATCAGAGATTGCAACTCATCAGATTCTAGAAAAATAAAGGGGCTATTTTGGAAAAATTGAAAGCTAGGAAAATTTTGTTCTTCTATGAGAGAGAGTCAAAATGATTTAAAAAAAAGGACCTTTTATAGTTAAAAAACAAAAAACAATGGTTAAAATAATGTGTTTTAGAGGCAAGACAATGTAGACTTGGATATGAAACATGCACAACAAACCTGATTGGCATTAGTCAGGCTCTGAACAACCATTTTAGGTCAGTCCAACCCGGTTTGAATCACCAAATCACTATTAAATCACCTGAACTCTCAGTAAACCACCCTTGGTAGTGAAAAATCGCTTTAGATCACGTTGAACAGGTTGAACCTCCTTTTAAACCATTGACTGGGCCATTTTGGGTTCTTTTAATTTTTTAAAGTATTTACTTATTTATTTATGCATATTTTATATTTTAAATCTCAAGAATAAATAGATTTTTAGAAATAGAAAATTTGGTATTTAAAAAAATAGTAAATTAAAAAATATATGTAGAAATAATAATAATAATAATAATAATAATAAAGATGAAAATCTGCAAGGATAAGATATTAAGGAAATCCAAATAGTGATTCTTTAAAATTTTTAGGTGAGGATATTTTTTTAAAACATTACCAAATGGAACATTTAGAATAATATTAAATACAAAGGATTTTCATTTGCTTATTTCCCAAAAATATAATAATAATAATAATAATAATAATAATAATAATAATAATAATAATAATACAAATGATGAAATGAAAAAATAATCCTTTTTAATAATAAAATTATATATAAATTGGATAAATATTATTGGTAGTAATTAATTTTTTAAAAAAAAAAAAGAGGAGAGAAATGAAAATAAAAATCTTTGAGGATAAGATTTTAATAAATCCGAGCAACGATTTTTTAAAAATCTATAGATAAAAGAATTGATCTAAAACACTGCTAAAGTATTGAGGCATTAAAATAATTTTTAATAAATAATTTTTGTTTACCTTTTATTTATTAAAAAAAGAAATGGAATTTTAGAAAAGGAAAATATTACTTGGGTTAAATTACAATTATTATTTTATTATATGCATTTTAAATATTGATTTTGAGAATAAATAAGAACCACAGAGAATAGGATTCTTGAAAAATCAAAATAGTAATTCTTAAGAGATCCTTAGGTGAAAAAGGTCTTCTAATTATTGTCAAAGAATTAGAATATTTTAGGGATTCTTTCAATGTATAAGGTTCTTATTTATTTTTAAAGCAAAATATTTAAAAATAAGAAAAAAAATTTTTTTTTTTGCAATAACAAAAATTAAGGGAATTATTTTTTCTTATATCAAAAGTAAGACTACTTTTATTAATGTTAAGGGATAACACATGGTTAATTGTTGCTATTTTTAAAACAAGTATTAAGGGGGTGCTAATTTTTCCCCATGCGTGACCATACTCCTAAACTAGCTTTATTTTTGTAGACCTAAAAGTTATATTTTTAATAAGTTTTAATTAACTTTAAAATTTTATTAAAATGATAAGTTTTTTTTAAGTGACTTATTGCATATAATGAAAAAGATTAGTAGTGGCTCCCCCTATTTTAAAATTTTTAAAAGTTTTATTTAACGGTCTCCAAAACTATTATGACAATGAGAGCCACAAAAGACATTAATCCAATTTCAAATTAAGGTAGCCATTGACCAGTTGATTGTGAAAAGGTTATCAAAATTAGTAATGATTGGCTTTTAGTGTAAGAAATGCCAATTAGTCTATGCTAATATTGGTTGTTCTTTTTGTAGAAAATGAAACTATAAAAG
The DNA here is from genome assembly GCF_047325235.1 of Durio zibethinus. Classification (NCBI taxonomy): domain Eukaryota; kingdom Viridiplantae; phylum Streptophyta; class Magnoliopsida; order Malvales; family Malvaceae; genus Durio; species Durio zibethinus. Next base: position 3,550,113 of record NC_143169.1, on the reverse strand, counting down.
TACACAATTGTAATGCCCTAGCCTAAATGATAATTGGGCTAAACTATTACTAAAATCCATTAGTTTAATTATGAGGTTAATTATTAAAGAAAAAGTGGCTGAAGTGTTTTACCAAAGAAAATCTAGCTATCATGAAACAAAAAAGAAAATAAGAGTCCTTCTCCTTATCTTTTTTAAGGTTAGAGAGCATGAAAAATCAAGTTGAGGATCCAAAATCAGGCTACAATTAGGTTAATCTCCTATTTTTATTTAAGAAAAATACTATGTTGGTTGCTATTATTTTGAGTTTAAGCTATGAGAGAAAAATTAAGAAAAATTTATAAAATCTCTCATTAATCTTCATGATCAATTTGGGTAAATTATTGTGCTTTATTTTTTTCATGTTATTAAGATTTAATGATGATTATTGAGTGGATTTTAAAGGTTGAAAGTAGGGAATTGAGGTTTTAAAGATTGAAAGAGAAATTATGTTTTAGATGAAATGTTATTATCTACAACAGTGGATTAAAATGAAATTCTATATTAATGGATAAATTATTACTATAAGTATTATATATTCTTGGAAAGCTTTTTGAATCTACTGTCCAACAAAATAAACAGAAGTCGAATTTGAGTTTTCTATGAAGAGTTGTCTAATTTTTACTTAAGAATATACAAGCTACCTAGTAATAGCAGTAGAAAGGAATTATGAAATTTCTTTTAATTTTTATACAATGAATTACGAATTGAGCAATATATGTTTGACAAGCTTATTGAGTCTACTTTCCAACAAAATAAGAGGAATTGAATTTAAAGTCTCCTATGAATAAATATGTAATTTTTTATTAGAAGATATATATGTTATCTAGTAGCAATGTATGATGTGGATTGTAAAAATTATTACAAAAAATTTACAAAGAATTAAGAGGTGAGCCATATATGGTTAGAAAGTTTATCGAGTCTAGTTTCTAACTCATTAAAAAGATCTTAATTTTGAGTTGGATATCTTAAGATATAACTGTTTTAGTTAAAGGAGCTTAAACTGTCAATATTGATTAGTTGAGTTAACCCTTGTGTAATTTAGTTATTTTTAGTATACATAATCTCAAAAAGGGTTGAGTAATTCTTGATATATTGAAATGATCTTGAATAGGCTATTAATTATTTTGGGGGAAAAATTAAGTGGTGGAATTGAAAGGAGATAAATAGAATCTCACACACTTTGTTTGTTTTCAAACTTATGTATATATGTATGATTTGGCTTGATTATGATATTTGAATGATAGCATATTTTGAAATGATTTATGAATTGATATGTTTGAAATTCATTTATGAATTTATAAAATGTTTGACAAAATGATGATTTTTGAAATGTTTTGACATTATGATTTGATGAATGTTTTGAATGATCTATATGATATGTATGAAAATAGTGCTTGATCTAATAAGGTGTGTGTGCTTATACTTACTAAACTGTGGTTTGTTCATTCTCTTTTTTTTTTTCTTTACAGATAAGTAAATGATAAGTTTTCTTAGTCTTGTAAGAAGCTAGAAGATCTAAATGAGAATGATTACTTGGTCGTCAGAAATAATGTTGGCCAGTGAGATCTTACGATATGATTTTGTACTTTTATTAATTTATATTTGGATATATAGAAATGTATCATTAGTTAGACTAAAGTTATGGATTTTATTTAGCAGATTATTTTATTAAAAAATTTTAGAATAATTAAAAAAGAAACTTTTGTATTACTTTAGAATTTTATTTCAAAATAATATAATCATATTACATTTTAGTCTTGGCGCATGACAGCAATAGCACCATCGCCATAAAAGCAAGAATGTACCAAGTATTTCCCATGAAGTTATGTAGAATTGGAACTTATGAAAGGAAAATTTTTTATTTTTCTTCTTCAATATTCCAAGCGATGAAAATTGTGATGGACTACGTGCTTCCCTATCCTTCCACTCAGAAAATTTATAACTTGGTAGTTGGCATTGCAAAAAGAATTTTAAAGGGAAAAAATTGTAACTTTATCATTTCTTATTTATTTTTATTGTCATTTAAGGCCAAACAAAATGTAACTTTATAGTATATATATATAAAGTAATTTTATGATAAAGTTAATAAAATTTATTTGTATAATTAATTGTATCACATGTTATCAATGATACAAAAAACTAACTTTACATTTATCATTAATGATTTTTAAAAATTTGATTCATGAGCACAGAAACAACCTCCAGATCGAGTATAGGACAATTAAGACAATTTCCATGTAATAGCTCATGTAAATATGAATTCTAGACAAATCACTTTCTCCTTTATTAATTATTACTCGATTAACAACTCTCCATCCCCTTTCTTTTATTTTTTTAGTTTATTTGGAGACTCAGATTTATTTGTAACACAATAAAAAATATATATTGGTCATTGAACCAATATTTGGGCACATTGTTTTTTTGTTTGAACAACTCTATCTTTCTTTTGAATATGGGCCACTTCCAATTTGATCAAAATGTAGGAAAAATCACAACTTTCAATTGCTTTTCCGTAACAATCGACATATGATAATATGGTACAATGACTCAAGATATGGATTTAACCATAAATTGGCCAAAATTGAAGACTCTGTAGATGATTTATCACTTCAAGATATAGAGTATTTTTGCAAGCAATTCTTTTAGGTGAGCTTCCTTGTGTCAACAAAATCCGGAAAAATGCTTCATTTGGGATCAAAAGCTTTGATCATTGCCTCCAAAGATTAAGCATTTAGGTACGTGAGTTAAGTGTAGAGATATTTTCCAATCAGAAAAACCGGAGTAAAGAGACAGCATTAGCACAGTAGAAATACTTTACTCACTTTCCAATGAAAAGTTAGAAAAAAAAATCTTCTGGTTTGGTTGTCAATTGTAATTTTTAAGCCAAAAGGAAAACCAATCTTCTTACCCCAACAATATTCTATAATTGTAGCCGCATTGATATGAGCATGACTTAAAGACAAAACTTACCTATATTATTCACAACTTGTAGCTTTGAAAGTTTAATTACTTGCATTGCACTCTTGTCAATTCAGTTGTTTCTATTAGGGCATTTCGTGGTTATAGAGATCAACCAATTTTGATTAATGTAAATTTTGACAATTAACATGAAAATATTAGAGACATTCATGAGGTGAAATGGAATCAGCCAAATTTGATTGCTAGTTTTAAAAGTCAAGCCTTGACTCAAGAACGGCTCATCCTAACCAGTCCAATTAAATTATCGATTATGTAAGTTCATAATTATTTAAACTCTTTTGTAATTTAATAGAATAAAAACTGGAAATTTTTTGTACAACTAAATTTAAATGAAAAAAATACTCGATGGCCCCTCTCTTTGTCCCACCCAACGTGGCAATGCTCTAAGGCCATTTGCAGCTCTATTTAATTTTTTTCCTTGATTCTATATAAAATAGTGATTACATTGAGATATTTGATTTAAAGATATTTTTGAAGGCCATGAATCAAACAAGGATAATGGTGCTTAATTAATAGCGCTTATAACGTAGTAGGAGAGGTCAATTAATTTATATTTATATTACTAAACTATAAGAGTTTATTCAAAGGAAAAAGGCTGATAGATGTAACCTAGTGTGGTGTGTTTGGTGAATGACAGACAGGTTGGGTTTATGGTCAACTAAAAAGAAGGAAAAGGACATGGGTGAGTTAAAGAGAGGGTGCTGAATGTCAATTGTATTTTGGAGCTGATTAACCACTTTGCAAAATTGGATGATTATGTGACCTTGAAGATGAATAGAAGTCTGCAACTTTAACACGGAAATGAGGATTCAAAAGAAATTATAGAAAAACTAAATGGCTTTTTAACTTTCTTTACTTAATTTCTTATTTGTTCTCATAAGTCACAAAATTATTGATAATTTTACACTTTTAATTCTTTGTTTTTACTGCTTTCTTTAAATAAATAAAATTTTAACATATTTGAACGAAAAAATGTGTGCAATTGTAGATACCTCAGTCCTCACCATGCATTCAAACAAGGTCCATCTTTGCATAAGAATCCTTTTCAATGTGAAATATGAAATTTTCTTTTCTAACATGTGGTTGGGATTCCCACTTTCCAAATTGAAAATGTAGGGAAAATATAACGATTTTCGATTGCTTTTTCATATCAATTTCATAAATGATCAAAATACGGTCCAATGACTCACGCTATGGAATTAACCATAAAATGGTTAAAGACCCAAGATAAGGGGCATTTCAATTTGTCACTGGATATGGCCAAATACATTAAGTTTTATAACCCTAATAATATGCTATAATTGTGACCACATATGACTTATTGACAACTTGTTGCTTAAAAAGGTTGGGATTGACTTTGATATATATGATCAAATTCTTAGCTTCAACCCCAAAAAGCAAGTTTGAGTTTCACTCTTCTCAATTCTATTGTTTTCAATTGGCCATTTTCTTTTTCTTTTTCTTTTTTTTTTTTTTTGGCTAAGCCAAAATTTTATTAATGAAATATGAGAAAAAACTAAAAAATATTAGGAGATCGTTGTTGAGATAAGCTTTTAGAACAAGAAGATCCAGTTGGTGTGTGTTGATGATATTAGTGGTGGTTGATTTCATAGACAAGGAAAGCACAAAATTAGGAAACAGCATTACCATCATAAGGGCCAGAATGAATTGAGAGTTTCCCTTGAGGAATTAAGAGAAACTTAATTGTAAGGCTTAATTGATCAGAGTTCTATGGTTCGTACTTCAAAATCAACGATCTAGCTAAGGAATTTTTAACTAATTTATTTGCATTCTCTTTTTCTTTGTCGCTTACTTCTCATTTCAGATTCTACACTTTTTATATTTAAATTATTAGAAATTTAATCGTGGGAACAAAATTTATAAATTCAATATTTTATCAATAAACTACAAGATTATTGGTAATTTACCACTTTAGTTCTTTGCCTTGTGATGGGTTTACCTTCTTTGTTAGATCAATGAAACTTTAGCATATTTGAGAGAGAGAAAAAAAAAAAAAAGAAATTTCAGACAACCTAGTCCTCACTCTTCTTTACTCTCATGCATTGATAAAAGAATACTTTTAACGAGTAATACACGAAAATGGGCTTTGTGACCCTTCCAATTGATTGTCATTAAGGTTAATATATACTTTTTAAGTTACTGCTAGCATTTCTCGAAACGTGCTTTCCAATTCTTATCTAGTCATTATTACTCCATTATTAGCTTTCCATTATCTTTCTTTCTTTAATATGGGATTCCCCACTTCCCAATTGGAACATGTAGCAAAAATATCATCACTTTTTAATTGCTTTTCCATATCAGTTTGACAAGTGATCATGATAGTGTTCAATGACCCAAGATATGGAATTATCCATTAAATGGGAAAAGACCCTAGAAAATTGGCATTCCAATTTGTCACTTGACATGGCCAAAATTGAAGACCTTGCAACTCTAAGGCTCCAACCATATTTTAATCTTTTTCACGTTATAACATCTCAATAAAATCAAAATAAATGCTTCATTTTGGATCACAGATTTAAAGCTTTGCCTCCAAAAGATTGAGCATTTAATTTCACCTTATTTTAACTAAGACAGAGGTAAATGAGTTAAATTGTTGTTAGACAATGAATTCCGTTTCTGACATCCTAATTACTTAGGTAATAGAAACTTAAAATTTTCATATTGTACTGTTCAATTTTTTCCAATTAAAAGTTAAAAAAAAGGAAAAAAAAATACTTTGATGATAGAGAAAATTTTTTAAGACAATTTTTTGACAGACCCCGAAGCTAAAGAATACTTTATAGATAGAGAATTCAAAAAATTGATAATGGTTCCTCACTATTATGAGGAACTCTGTTTTTGCTTTCTTGCAGACATGAGAATGGCAAACTCCTTTCCAAAGGAAATTAAATCTTTAAGTTTACAACGACGATTTCCAACAATAACCAATTTCGACAAGGAAAAAAACTTTTTTGCTTTAAATAATTGGCACAAACTTTAAATCAACCAAAACAAAGAAAGACCAAATACAACATAGAACTTTATAGGAATTGAGCGATTCATTTAATGTTCATGAACACACATTAGAACAAAAGCCCACAAATGCAGATAACTTATTAAGGAAAGCACTCATGTATGAAAGAATTGAGCTCAAATTATGGTTATTCAGTGCTCAAAGGAAATCAAGAAAGATAAACCATGAGCACAAAGGAGTCAAATGGAAATGCCAAGCTACATGAACGTTCTCCTCATTAGGCCCGCCTATTCGACTCATGTAAAAACTTGATTTTGATCTTCGTCAGCTTAGCAACAACTTCTTTCATATCAATCCTCTCCTCTGGAACCTCTTCTGAACATTCCAGTGCTAATTGCAAAATAGATAAAGTACAATCTCTTGTCGCAGAGTATTGTCTTCCTTCATTATTTAACAAATTGGTATCTACAACCCCTATCAAAGTCGATGGTAATGACGTTTTCACCCAATATTTTATGCTCATTTCTCCAGCAAAAATTTCATCTGTGGGTTTCTTTCTTGTGAAGGTCTCCATTAAAAGAATACCAAAGTTGTACAGATCACCTTTTGTTGAAACAATTCCTTCTGATCCGTATTATACATATAAATTGTCAAAATCATCATCAAAGCATACAATGATGTTACATTAGTCGTCATAATAGGATAAAAGAGTTTGAAATTTTGTCTTAGCTGGTGCCATATACCCAATCGTTGCTAGTGTCATGGTGTGTATTGTTGAATCGTGTTCAGCTAATAGCTTTGCAATGCCAAAATCACTCAAATGTGCAACCATATCTTCATCAAGGAGAATGTTGTTGGGTTTTAAATCACAACAGATCACAGGTGTTGTATAACCATGATGAAGGTATTCTAATGCAGATGCCACATCTATCATTATGTTCAACCTAGATATCCAAAAAATGGTTATACACACCCCATTTTGTCCGAAAATATTTTTTGGAAATTAGGCGTCAACCGTAATTGAGAGATCTTTGGGATTTAATTTCAGAATCAATTGGCATTAAAAATGATGTGGAAAGATTATCGAGATTTAATTCTATAATCAATTCACATTAAATTAATAGGGAGAGATTTTGGGATTTGATTTTAAAATCAATTCTTCCTATATAAATCTGTGATCAAAGCAAATGGGGATGGAGAAAAGAGGATTATGCAGAAACTCTTGAGAGAGAGAGAGAGGTGGAAACAGGAAAGCAAGAAACATAGTTTCTGATCCAAAGAGATCTTTCTTTCTTTCTTTCTTTCACCTCCCTCCTTCTTCCGTCGTCTTCCGTGATTCAATTCATTTTTCAATACATATATTAATATTTTCATTTATTTTTGTTTCTTCCTCTAAAAAAAAAAAATGTGTCAATCAACATGAAAACCCTAACTCAAGCCCTCGCAAAAACTGCTGCGGTCATCGAGAAAATTGTCCAAACTACCGTTCAAGAGGTTACTGGACCCAAAGCTCTTCAGGACTATGAGCTCCTTGACCAGATCGGCTCCGCAGGACCAGGGCTTGCCTGGAAGTTGTACTTGGCCAAGGCGCGTGACGGAACGCCTCCCCACCAGTATCCCACGGTTTGTGATTGGGTTCTGGACAAGAAGGTGCTGGCCTTTCCAAGGTGGCGGAGGATTCTTTCTTCAATTTGATACGATTGGATGCAGCGAGGCTGAGGCATCCTGGAGTGGTCCACGTGGTCCAGGCTTTGGATGAAAATAAGAACACGATGGCGATGGTTACCGAGCCATTGTGGGCGATGGTTACCGAGCCATTGTTTGCGTCGGTGGCTAATGCGCTTAGGAATGTTGAGAATGTTGCCAAGGTTCCTAAGGACCTCGTAGGGATGGAAATGAGTTTGTTGGAGGTGAAGCATGGTTTGCTTCAGACTGCAGAATACTTGGATTTTCTTCATAGCTATGCACGTCTTATTCATCTGGCTATATCACCTGAGAATGTCCTGATTACATCAAGTGGAGCTTGGAAGCTTTGTGGGTTTGGTTTTGCTGTCTCGACTGATCAGGTCTCTAGTGGTTTGGCTAATGTGCAGGCCTTCCATTATTCTGAATATGATATTGAAGATTCTGTCATACCTCTTCAGCCATCATTGAATTAAACTGCACCTGAATTGATTCATAGTAACGCGTCTTCAGCGGGATGTTCTTCTGACATTTTCAGTTTTGGATGTCTTGCCTACCATTTAATTGCTCGGAAGCCTTTGTTCAACTGGCACAACAATGTCAAGATGTATATGAATACATTGACATACTTATCCAATGAAGCCTTCTCCTCTATCCCACCAGAATTAATCCATGACTTACAGAAGATGCTCTCAGCAAATGAATCTATCTGGCCATCAGCACTGAATTTTACTGGGTCTCCATTTTTTCGGGATGATATTAGGTTGCGTGCTCTTCGCTTCCTCGACCACATGCTTGAAAGAGATAACACGCAGAAGTCTGAGTTTTTAAAAGCTTTATCTGATATGTGGAAAGATTTTGACTCCCGTGTGTTGCGATATAAGAGTCACAGGATAAAAATGATTTCGGGTTAGTTACGTAGCTAGCTCTTACGCCTGTCCTTAGCGCTGCTGCAGGAGAGACCTTGTTGTTGCTGGTTAAGCATGCAGAGCTTATTATCAACAAGTTAGAGAGAAGACAGAAGAATAATCATTTTTGAAAGAGAGACAAACTCAAATACTTCTGAAGAAAAGCTTGAAATTTGAGGCATCTAAATTTGCATGTTTTATCATGCACAATCCGACCCAATCGAGGTATTTTTTTTTTTTTTTCATTTTCCACTCCATTTTCTGTTTTGATTTAATTTTTCTTATTTTATTTATGATATTTTGTTTGTTTTTATTTACTTTTATTATTTTACTGATTTTTATTGAGTAACTTATTATTTATTAAATATTTTGTAAAAATTCTTTTTTATTTCTAAAAAATAAAAAATAAAAAAAATCTTTTTAAATAAATTCATGAATCCTATAAATTTATTGGAGAATTTTCATGGATTTAAATTTTATGGAATCCACTAAACTATTAAAAAATTTTATAAAATCAGTTTTCAAAAAAAAAAAATTGTTTTCATCTTCCAAAGGATTGGAGGATTGCCCTCTAAATTAAGTCTTATTAAACAATTGGGAGACTTAATGAGATTTTTAAAATTTTTACAAATATTTTTGAAATAAAATCTCATCAAACTATTAAGAGATCTACTTCAAAGTAAGTCTTACCAAACTATTGGAAGACCTTACTTTTTTTTTTAAACAAAATAAATTAATGAATCCAACGACGGAATTTCTTCATAGTGAGACACTAGTCTCCATGAATACTCATGAGGTGAGAGAATTAGCTTAAATTGCTACCAAACTATTGGTATAATTTTAAAAAATATTTTCAATTTTAAGTTATTTGGTAAATCACAAATATAATCAAGGTTTGTATAATTTGAAATCAAATTGGTACCATCTTTTGAATGGGCGCTGTGAAGGTGCTATAACTTTTCTCATGCGTACTCGTATTCTCAAACTTAAAATCTGATTTTGTAGATCAGAATCTTAATCAGGTAGTTAATTACATCTAAACAAAAAAAATTGATGATGACTCCTCTTATCCATGTCTAACGGTAGGTTCATGGATTTATATGTTATGACAATGGTTACGAGAGTACAACCACTTCTCTAGACTTCCACTAGGCATGAACTCAAGAACCAAGGCTTTAAAATCAATGTTAGAAAAGTAACTGATGATTTTGACTAAATTTCGATGGCGAATGTTACGTAAGACCTCGCACTCAACGTCAAAGCTCTTAAATGCTCCTTCTAACTCCAAATTGAAAACCTTTACTGCAACGCTCAACCCATCTGAAAGAATTCCTTGGTATACAGATCCAAAACTCCCCACACCAAGTAATTTGCTTTCAGAAAATCCATAAGTAGCTTGTTGAAGCTCTTGGTATGAAACTCTTCTCCATTCTACTAATGCTGGGAAATTTTCTTGACCAGCTGGCAGATTTGCATTCCTTTTTCGTCTTCGTGAAAAAATTAGAATAAGAGCTAGTATTATTATTGTTGAACCAATTGGCAATAAAATATATTTTACAAGATGAATAGCTTTCCTTGAATGCTTTCCAAAAGAATTAGCTTCGCATGGTGGGAGTGGGAGTCGCAGTTGAAGTGCAGCACACAGTGCTTTATTTCCCATGAAGGATTGAATAGTGTAGTTGCCAAAGGATCCTTTGTTAGGAATTCTCCTTCAAGTTTATTGAATGAGATATTAAAATGTTCAAGATACAAGAGTTTCTCTAAAGACTTGGGGATGATTCCTGAGAAATTGTTCCTTGACAAATCCAAGACTTGTAAACTTATTAGACCCCCAAATGACTCTGGTATAGGTCCTTGCAATCTGTTACCAGATAATGAGAGAAAGGTCAAGTCCTTAGGATCACCAATGCTTATCGAGATTTCACCTGATGGATTTGGAAAAATCAATGCTAGCGATAACTTTCCACTTTCCATTGTCAACTGGGAGGGCCCTGCTTAAACAATTGGAAGACAAGTTTAGCTGTAAGATATCTGTAAGCCTTGTCAAGGTTGAGGGTATTGAGTTGGCAAACTTGTTGGAGCCCAAAAATAGATATCTAAGAGAAACAAGATCACCTAAACATGCCGGTATTGGTCCAACCAATTTGTTACCGGTAAAATACAGGTAACTCAAACTCTTTAAATTGCATAACTCAGTTAGGAAGAATCCTTCTAACTTGTTGCCTTGAAGAGATAGACTTTGCAAATTTTTTAATCTTCCGATTGCGGTGGGACGAGATCCAGTCAGTTTATTGTTATCTAGGTTCAACGCAATCAAGTTGCGCATGTTGCCAATTTCTCCTGGAATACTGCCTTTAATGTTGCAACCATAAGCTAGAAATTGTTCAACAGAGAGATTTCCTATAGAAGCCGGAAGTTTACCACTGATCATTGGATTTATAGCAAAGAACAATACTCTCAGGTGTTTGCAATTTGCCAATGAAGTTAAAAAGCTCAAGCCCGAGGACCAAGGTGTGCTAGCCAAATTATTCTGACCTAGGCTAAATGTTGTAGATCTCTTAAATTGCCAAGGTCAATAGGAATATATCCAGAAAATGTGTTGCCGTCAAAGCTAAGAGTAGTAAGCCGAGAGGTATTGGAAATGGAGGCAGGTATCGATCCACTTAACTCATTTTCTCCAAGTTCAAGGATTTCAAGCTTCGGAAGCCAAAGGCCCGCAGTTGATGGAAGATAGTCTGAAAGCCGGTTTAGTGTTAGAAAAATGACTCTCACAGTTGAGCTATTAAAGACTGGAGGAGGCATGATTCCAGAGATACTATTAATTCCCAAAAGCAATGCTTCCAATTTTGGTAGGTTGCCAAATTGAACTGGTATATTACCTGCCAAAAAAATCAAAGGGGAATTCCATTGTCCTATATTGATCCACACAATAAATGACAAAAACAAATGAAAATGTTATTTGCACGTATCTCTTGGTATTGTTAATTTTAAATCATTCTTAATAATTAGTGTCGGTAACATAATCAGTCAAATAACTAACTTCAACAAAATAAAATGATTTTGAAATCTAATATACTATTCGACGATGAAAAGGGTTAGACTTTATTAAATTAGAAAAATAAACAAAATAAAAAATGATATGGCTTGGAATAGTTGTCTACTTTAAATTAAATTAAAGATTTTATATTAGCTGGGTTTGGACTTTACAAAAAGGTTTTGCCTAATTCAAAAGCCATGGACATCTCTATGCACCATTTAAATCTATTTCTTGCTTATTCTCTGCATTCAACCATTCCTATTTCCCATTCATTTCATCAATCTTACAATTCTATAAAAAATAAAGAAGGTTATGTAACAATGACTACAATAAGAGAGTCTACTTATAATAATATTAATATTCACTAATAATAAAAATATTAACATTCAAATATTAAAAAGATGCAGTTATAACACAAATGGAAATAATGTAATATATTACCGGTCAAGTTATTGGAGAAATATCGAGAACTTTCAGAAATGTTAGGTTGCCAATGACAGAAGGAATAGCCCTTATTAGGTGACATAATCGAAAGCTTAATTCCTCCAAATTCAGAACGTTACCAACCTGTGGTGGAATTTTACCTGCATTTATAATGAAATTTTATTTCATGTTAAAATTATTGGCAAATTTCGTTTTCTTATACACGAATACGACTTATTTCTTTGTTAAGCACGAAAGAATCAAACAATGTCTAGGTAATACAAAGCATTAATGCCCGCACAAAGAATTTATTTTTTGTGTTTAATATGAATAAAATATATAAAAATGAAAAAAATATATTAATAGTTCATACAAGGTGGTAATAATTAATTGTTGAATGATTAGTCAATGAAAATTACATGCATGATTATTAAAGTAAAAGTTTGGGATCAAATGATGAAATAAAAAAAAAAAAGTGAGTAGAATTTAAATAAAAAGAAATAAGGAAAGTAAAAAAAGAATGTGACACTAATCACAAAAAATAAAAATAAAAATAAAAAACAACAAAAAAGAAAGAATCTCAAAATCCCGAACGTTATTTGCCTGCAGTAAAAAGGATGTGAAGCACACAGTAAAGCAACTAGAATTTTTCAATAAAATTTTTATTGTTTTTATTTAGCTTAAATTAAATAAGGTTTGGTGTTAACTTAAGTGGTTTCCTAATATATATTCTAGCAAAATTAGTAGTGAAAAACCAGTCTCGACGAACATAAAATCATATACTTTACATAAAAAGATGTTAAAGAAATTAAAGTTAAATTAAGGATAAAATACCCTAATTAAAAAGTGATAGGTAAAATGAAATAAAAAACACTTTCGAGATTTGCCAAAAAGTGACATTGTCATTGTTCAAAAAGAAATAAACTCAACAATAATTTTCTTTTTGCCTTTGAAGTTGTTGTTGCCAAGATACAACATCTTAAGCATAGTCAAATTTCCGATTTCACCAGGTACAATTCCCTCTAAATAGTTATAAGATAAGGACAATTCTTCTAACTTTTGGCACTTGAATAAACCAATTGGTATTCTGCCAGAAAGCTGGTTTGCACTCAAATAAAGCCCTTTTAGTTTGGGTAGATAATCAAACATATTTGGTGGGATATGACCGGTGAGATTGTTAAATGTTAAATCAATTGCTTCTAAAGATGAAATGTTGAGTAGGATGGAGGCTATTGAACCAATTAGCTGATTGTCACTGAGAACAATATGTACCAATGAAGATATGTTGAAGACCGAGGAAGGTATGGAGCCTGAAAACTGATTGTAATTCAAATATAACCATCTCAGGCTAGGAATCTGTCCTTGTAGATTGTTACGAGACAAGCCCAAGAGCTCTAGTTTTGACAAGAACACAAAGAAGATGGGATAACTCCCATGAAGTTATTGCCAGTCAAAGACAAGTTCCGAAGTTTAGCAAAGGAACCAAACCAGGAAGGGATTTCCCCGTTGAAATCGTTGTTAATCAAATTTAAAGATTTCAGCCGACGCAAATTAGCCATTTCGATAGGCAATGAACCATGAAAACTATTGTTTCCAATGCGGAGCGTAGCAAGAAACGGCAGATTTCCCAGGTGTGGTGGTATGGTACCGGAGAGATTCATACCAACAAGATTCAGAACCGTGACTCTTTTGTACCGAGAACCGCAAGTGACACCAATCCAATTGCAAACAGAAGTAACAGTTGACCAATTGGTTGCCAGGAGGATTTGAGGATCACTAATGACATGGGCTTAGTGCAAGAAGAGCCAAATGGTCAGTGTTGATATTGGTTGTTGTTTTTGTAGAGAATGAAACCTCAAAACTAGACAAGAGAACCACCACCATAAGAGTCGGAATGAAGCGAGTATTTCCCGTACTTACAATTTTAAATTGGAGGTTATGAGAGGAAAATTTTTGAATTATAGATGTAGACACCCTGATCTGTCTATGGTGTTTATTTTTTAAAAATAATAATGAAAAAAAATAAAAAATTAGGAAAATTTAGGGAGGTTGAATTCATTTAGGATTGCTTTTTTGGCTTATCGAATTTGGGATAAATTCGGGATTAAAGTTTGGATTTAAAAGAAAGTAGAATTCCTTTCTTGTTTAGGGCTCTTAGGCTCAGAACCCTATAAATACGAGCCCATGGATTAAGGGATGAACACACAAAAACGAATCATAGAACACAAAAGATAGAGAGGCAAATCACGCGATAATAGAGTAGACACAAAAACACAGCAAGCAGAAAGCAAAAAAAAAATTTTAGAGTTTTTTTTAGGTAAAAAAATTTTCTAGGAATTTTTTGGAAAATTTCAGATTTCGATGAAATTTTTTGACGCCTGTCAAATTTTTTGGTGACTTTTCTTGCATCGGTTGAATTTTTTGGTAGGTTTCCCAGAATTCAGTTGAAGATTCTGACATCGATTGAATTTTTCGATGAACTTTTGACGAACCAACCAAGATTCTAGAGAGATTTCCAAAATCCGGTAAAGGATTCAACCAGAGTTCATCCGAGTTAGGGAGAGGGGGAGAGAAAAGAAAAGGGAAGAGAGAGAAGGAGAAAGTGAAATTCGAGGAAAAAAGGTTGGGTCTACCTTTTATACTAGCTCCAAAACGACGTCGTTTTGGCATTTTAATTCAGCCCAGGATTCGCGCATTTTATTGCTGGGCTACCCGGCCCGAGCGCTCATCCCACCTTCAACCCGCGTCCCTACCTTTGGCTCCAGCTGAGCTAAGCAGCAAACCCAGCCACCAAGCCGAGCCTCTAAGCTATCTCATGAACCTGAAGCCAAGCTGCGCCGAGCCACTCCAGCCGAGCCTTTCATTTTTTGGTATTTTTTTGTTTTTTTTATATTATTTATTTATTTATGTGTTTATTTTTTTAGTATTTTTGAATGATTAAATTTAGAAAAAGAATAAAAATAAAAAATATATTTTTTGAGAATAAGTATTAATTATCCAATGATGAAATTTATAAAAATTTCAAATGACAAATTTCTATAAAATTTCTTGGTGAGGAATTTTGTCTAAATTTTCCTAAATGGTAGAATAATTTAGAGAAAATTTTAATAACAACAATTAATATTTTTTTCAAACAAAAAAAAAAAATAACAAATTTTCGTTGAAAATATTTGACAATTATCCAAAGATTAGATTCTTAGAAACTTCAAATGGTAAATTCCTAAGAAATCTCTAAGTGAAAAATTTCTTTAAATTTGTCCCAAATGGTAGAAGAATTTAAATGAAATTTTAATAAAAAAATAATTGTCATATTATTTTCTTTCCAAAAATTAAAAAAAAAAAAGAGAAAAAGATTTTCTAAATAGGCTCAAATGGTGAAAAATTTAGAAATTTCTAAAATTTAGAAATCCAATAAAAAAGAGAAATACAAGGAATTTAGAAATATGCCCAAATGATGGAGAATTTAAAAATTCAAAAAAGGAAATTGTCGTAACGGTTTTGTATCCGCTCGACGAATTTGGAAACGAAATAAAAAATAACAGAGTCGCCACCAATCTTTTTTGGCTAGGTGCGATTGGCCACCTATTAAAACATATCCTTTTAATAAAGTTTTAAAATCGATTAAAATTTATTAAAAAGATAATTTTACGATCTACGAAACAGTCTGGGTTCGGGAGTCGGTTATGCGTGGGGAAGGATTAGCACCCCCACAGCGCCCGTTACAAACGGTACCAATTAAGTATGTGTTATCCTCTAACTTTGATAAAAATAGTCCAATTTTCGATGTTCGAAAAATAATTTTCTTGATTTTTTTTATTTATTAGAAAAAATTGTTATTCCCGAGAAAAATAAATTAGAACCTTTTTATTGAAATAATTCTTAAATGTTTTAGTACATTGGCAACATTAGAAGAACTTTTTCTCACCTAGAGATTTCTTAGGCATCACTTCTCGGAATATCTTAGAATCTCATCCTCGGAGGCTTAAATTTACTTTTCATAAAAAATATCATGCATGCAATACAGAATGTTACCATGTTGATGCACACATTTTATTCTCTTTAAAAATTTTATTAATTATTAATATTTTATTTAAAATTCTAAAGAAAAATGAAAATTTTATTATATTGAATATTTTCTATAAATATTCTGTAGACACCATTTATTATTATTATTATTATTTATTTAATTTTTTTTCTTTCTCTTTCTTCCCGTTTTTTACGTTTTTCTTCTTTTCTTTTCTTCTTTCTTTCCTCCTTTCTTTTTCCTTCTTTTTCTTCCTTATCCGATTCAAATCTAGTGCATTAAATGCACAATCCCTAAAGTCCAAAATCACCGCTGCTAGCTGCCAGTGGCCGACTGACAAGCCACCAATCACGAACAGCAGGCGTGAATTTTCAGTTGAAAAAATGGGATTCGAATCCCAGAAGATCTGGGATTTGAATTCCAAAAAGCTCTATAAATAGAGCTTGTTATCTGCAAACACAAAGAGGAGAAAAAAGGACCGAAAAAAATCCAAAAAAAAAGAACTTTCTTTAAAAAAAAAATCCATTTTAGCTTTCTGTCAAAAAAAAAAGAGGAACAAAAAATCACAGTCCCCAAGCAGGGGAACCCTGTGCCAGAAAAGCTACCTACAAAAAAAATAAAGAAGTCAGTCGATTCTGTCCAAAAAAAAAGAAGGGAGATCGAAACTTTGAGTCCCGATCTATGTCGATCAGGGCTGTTTTCGGTGAAAAAGATACCGGATCCAGAAAGCGCACGTCGAGGAAAATGTTTTGGCACTTTTTGGGAATTTTCGACCACCGGTAATGGCGACGGTGTGGCGACAACGACGGCCGGTCGGTCCCCTCCTTTTTTTTTAGGTTTGAGAGAAAAAAAAGGAAGTGTTTTTTGTAGGAGAAGAAAAAATGACCAAAAAATTTTTTTTTTGTTTTTATATAAGCTGCCAAAATCCAAAACGATGTCGTTTCATTAATGCCCAAAATGACGTCGTTTTAACCCTTGAGGATCCGCGCGTCCATCCGTGACCCGACCCGGGATCCGCGCACCTGACCCGACGACCCGTTTCTCCTTCATCCCCTACCCGATCCAGCTGAATCGTCAGACCAAACCAAACCGCGCTTAAACCACTGAACCGTCAGACAGAATTGAGCCATCGATCCAACCAGACCCGCATTGACTAAACCATTGACATGTCCGGTTCAGGTAAAAAAATTTTTTTTTTTTGTTTTGAATTTTTTTAATTATTGTTATTAATATTTATGCATGTAGAAATGTTTAAATTTATCAAAATAATTTTTTATTAATACAAAATTGATAAAAAACAATAATAAGAAAAGGAAATTTTATCCAATGATGAGATTCAAAGGTATTTCGAGTAGTGATACTTACAAAATCTCTATGTGAGAAGATTTTTTAAAAATGCTACTAGTGTATTGGAGTATTTATAAAAAAGTTTCAATACAGTAAATTTTTTTTAAAGTAACAAATAAAAATTAATATATTAAAAATTTAAATAATAATATAAATAAGGAAAAAGGAAATTTTATCCAATGACAGGATTCCAAAAGTATTCCGAGTAGAGATACTTTACAAAATCCCTAGGTGAGAAGTTTTTTTAAATATTACCAATGTATTGGAATATTTATAGAAAACTTCAATACAATAAAATTTTTTTTCTCTCTAAAATTAAAAATAAAACAATTAATAAAATTTTTGAAAAAAAAGAGAATAACATGTGTGCATCAACATGTTATTATTTGCATTGCATACATGACATAATTTTTTACGAAAAGTAAATTTGGACCTCCAAAAATGAGATTTTAAGATATTCCGAGAAGTGATGCCTAAGAAAATCTCTAGGTGAGAAAGAGTTCTTCTAATGTTACCAACGTACTGGAACATTTTAAGAATTATTTCAATAAAAAGGTTCTAATTTATTTTTCTCAAATAATATTTGAATATAAAAATAATAAACAAAAGAAATCAAAGAAAATTAATCTTCAAATACTGAAAATAAGACTGTTTTTATCAAAATCGAAGGATAACACATAGTTAATTGGTACCGTTTTTTAACGGGCGCTGTGTGGGTGCTAATCTTTCCCCACACGTAATCGACTTCCGAACCCAGACTGTTGTGCAGATCCTAAAATTATCTTTTAAATAAATTTTAATTAATTTTAAGATTTCATTAAAAATATATGTTTTAATAGGTGGCCAATCGCACCTACCAAAAAAGATTGGTGGTGACTCTGTTATTTTTATTTCATTTTCAAATTCGTCGGGCGGACACAAAACTGTTACGACAGCTTGGTGACTTCACTGAGGATAGCCATTTGTTTTTAAGAGTCAGGCCACAATTAACTACGCGTTATCCTAAAATTTTGATTTAAATAGTCCTAATTGATTTCTTAGATTTTTATTTTTCATTTTCAACAAAAAAAAGTAAAAAAAAAAAACAAATCAAAAACAAAAAAAATTCACACACATTTCTTTTACTATGTTTTTTTATATACTTTATTTTGTATATTACCATCAATAAATTAGGATACATTTGTACATACAATGACACATTGCATCTGAGCTCTATCCTTTATAGGAGGAAGTAAAGTACCCATGCCCTCGTGAGGTGATAACCTTCGCAATGGCAAGCAAAATACTTCCACTCAAATTGAACCCTTTCCGTTCATAGCCTGTAATGGGTGAGGATTGGGGTCCCTTACTAGTCCAGTGTGGATGACAGTGAGGAATAATTTAGGAACCTTTAGACATGTGTCAATCCAAACCCGACATGTAATAAGCCTAGGAAACCAACCTTAGGTACAACCTTGTCTACCTTCTTGTAGGAAATACCTAAGAATAAAAATTGTGTGTAACACAAAACAAAACAAAAAAATCTCAAAAATTTTTTTTTTTCAAACCTCATCTTCACACTAACTCAATTTTCTTTACATAAATCATATCATACAATTTTACATCGAGATATTTGCTCTAGGACATATTTCTCCCTAAAAAGTTTTCATGGATCCTGTAGAACTTCAGATTTGCTCATCCTCAGTCAGTGTCCCATATGAGCCATATAATGAAGTATGTGTTTGGTCAAAAGAAGTCCAACAAAATAATGAAGACTGCTTGCCTATCGACTATGTGTCAAAGTTACCTGAGAAGGTGCATTTGGATCTCACACAGAATGATTTAGAAGATTTAGCTACTATCTAGGGACAATTAAATGAAGAAAGAAAAGAAAGCTTTTGTAAGAAGTATGGGCAGATTACATCCCTCATTTCAGTAGTGAGCAATGAGCAATTGATAAGGGCAGCTATACAATTTTAGGATCCATCCTATAGATGCTTCACTTTTAATTGGAAAGATTTGATACCAATTATTGAAGAATATTCAATTTTGCTCGGGATAAAATTACAGTGTCCAGATAAAGTATTCACCCAAAAGCCAAAATCAGGTTATCGCAAAAAGTTGGTCAAGCTTATAGGGGTTAAAGTGGAAACCATTGATTCCTTTGCGAAGCCTAAAGGTGAACATCTTGGCATTCGTTGGGACTTTCTCTGAAACTTCATTCAGGAGCACTTAAATGATGACAAAGGCTTGGCTGTGTTTGCTTTATCATTGTATGGCATGGTAATCTTTCCAAAATCTTTGGGTTACATTGAGATAACTGTGGTGGATTTTTTCGAGCAAATTGAAACCTAAGCAATTAATCCCGCACTAGCAGTCTTAGCATAAACCATTCGATCATTAAATTTCTATAGACGAAATGGAAAGGGACGGTTCATAGAATGTGTACCTCTATTATATGTATGGGTTAGAAGTCATTTTAAATGCGGGAAGAGTGCATTTTCAAAGCCATATCTACAAAACAAAGCACCAATTGAAGAGTTCTACAAGAGTCAATGGCCAACATTGAAGATTAAAAAAGAGTGATTCTTTTTCTTACGAAGGATTACCAATGATGAAATTGAATGGATGGCACCTTGGATACCTCGAGTGCCTTTGTTGTATTATGGAAGAAATGAGCCGTGGATACCGTTGTTAGGATTATGGGGTATTGTAAGTTACGCTCCGTTGATGGTGCTTAGGCAATTTGATGTAAAAGCAATTTGTTCCTACCACTCATGGCTTAGCCCAAGTGAAATTCATTTACGGGGAACCGAATTCACCAAGAACCTCAGAGCAGTTAATCCAAGCATGGAAGTAAACATGAAGAATAAGATTAGGGCCTCTCATCGACAAAGTCACTCCTGATTATAGATTTGGAAAACAAGACGGCCTAGAGACATAGTACTCTCTCCTAATGATAGCTCACACCAATCAGTTAATCTTTCAACAGAAGTTCAATTGTCAGAAGTTGAGCTTGTGAAGAAAGAATTAAAAGCTAAAAAAGAAGAAATGAAAAGAGAAAATTAGAGACTTCATGAGAAGGTGGGACAATTGAAGTATGAAGCAGAGATACAAGGGAACAGATTAGAAAAAATCATAAAAGAACGAGATGTTGCTAATAGTGATTTGAAATATCTATACCAGGAAAACAAGAGGTTACGAATCCAATTCAAAACTGAAAAAGTCACTAAGTCTTACTTTGGTTGGCAACATGAAGTGGATAGGCTCCGAGAAGGAATAAACCAATGAAAAGGCAAAGCTCAAGAAAAGCAAAAGGAGACCATTAGAATTTCTCAAGAATGCTAGAACTGAAAGGGGTTATACTCTACAACCTCAGCAAGATTGGTGGAATGCTAAAAAGAAAAAGAAAGGTTGAAAACCATGCTGTCAAATGAGAAAAGAAAGCACTTTGAAGTACTAAATGAGAAAGAATCACTTTATCGGATAATCCGAGGGTTGGAGCTACAACTACAAGATCACAAGAACCATATTTTAGTAATGATAGATGAGTGGCATAGAAGGGAAAAAGATTGGATCTTCACTTATGATTCAGAAAGAGATGCTCACATGATGTGGAAAGCAAAAAGTTTAGGGAGGCAATAGTACATAGAGCACATAACCAGTCAAGTTTGTAAGGCAATAAAAAAGGCACAAAAAATGATTGAAAAGGCAGAAGCATTAAGACAAGAAGTCAATCCTATAGAAGAATATAGACAGCGCCTAGTAAACTTTTTAGACGAGGCAAAAGACCATTATGAGCAAGTCAAACGCTTCTATGGATATAATTCTAGGATGATAAATCCCATGTAATCAAAGTTGTATAGAATCAATGAAAATTTCTAGTATTGAAATTTATCCAAGAGTAAATATTTTTTCATGCATCATTTGCACCATTTTTAAAAAAAAAATTCAAAAAAATAAAAATTTTGACACATGACATTTTGATTTTTCTAAAAATTTTGTGGTAATAAAGGTTCAAGAATAGCTCGCCCTTCAAAAATTTTGATTCAACTCACTCGCCATTCATACAACACCAGGACTCAAACAAGAATTATGGAGCAAGAACAGACCAGTCAATTTTAAAGAATCAAGAAAGCTCAAGAAGAACTAAGAGGGGATCTTAGTATAATAATGGATATGCTTAGAAAACTTGACAAAGGAAAAGCAGTGGAAGAAAATCTCAGCTTTCAAGAGCAATCGTCAGACATGGTGGATCCTGTTTACCCTTTAGGGTTTGAGCTACAATCGACTCAACCTTTTCAAGGAACGAGAGTACAAATTCCTATGCCTGGTGGATATCCCAATCCTTATCCAGGAATGACATCTACACTTGCTTTGGGACAATTTTAAAATTTTGTTAATCCTGTTATGATGGAAAAACCACCCGAGCCAATCCTAGTTCCTGATTTGGATTATTCCAAAGAAAGAGAAAAGCTAGGGATAAAGATATATAAGAAAGTGGAAGATAATAATTCTCAAGAAAAGATGAAGTTATTAGAAGAAAGGCTTAGAGCAGTGGAAGGAATGAATTTTTATAGTTCCACAGATGCAACTGAGCTTTGTTTAGTCCCTGATATGGTCATTCTACCTAAATTCAAGGTCCATGAATTTGAAAAATATGATGGCACAAAATGCTCGATTACCCATATCACCATGTATTGTCGAAAGATGGCAGCACATGCTCGGGATGAGAAGTTGTTAATGCACATATTTCAAGATAGTCTTACGGGTTCTGCAGCTAGATGGTATGTTCAATTAGATAAGACTCGTATTCGTTCTTGGTAAGAGCTTACAAAGGCATTCCTTACACAATATCGACATGTCATGGATATGGTTCTAGATCATCTATCTCTTCAAAGTATGGAAAAGAAAGCAATTGAAAACTTTAAAGAGTATGCACAAAGATGGAGAGATGTGGCTGCACAAGTCCAACCTCTTCTCACCGAAAAAGAGACAATTATTTTATTTGTGAATACTCTGAAAGCACCATACTATGAGAGATTGATAGGCAATGCAACTAAGAACTTTGTAGATATGGTGATATCAGGTGAGATTATCAAAAGTACCATAAAGAATGGCAAGCTCAATACAAGAGAAACAAGTGGAGTAAAGAAAGGTGGAGCTCCCAAAAAGAAAGAAAATGAAGCCCAAGCAGTAAACTATGTAGGGCAATAGTTCAGAGGTTTCACGCCCTACCCTGTACCAGTCTACCAAACCCATTACCCTTCCATTAACAATGCTACATCCATCCCTCATCGATATCAACCATACCAACCACTACAACCACCAGCTTATCCATCTCATTTTCAACCATCTTTTCAGACACCTACCTATTCTTATAACTGTCATGTTGTACCTATAAGACCAGAATGGAGACCTAATAGTGGTCCAAGAGCCTTAAGAAATACCCAACAAAAACTCACTTTCGATCCCATTCCCATGACATACACAGATTTGTATCCCCAACTTGTTGAAAAATATCTACTTGCTCCTGTTATTGTTGAACCTTTGAAACCTCCGTTTCCCAAATGGTATGACCCCAATTCACATTGTGATTATCATTATGGGAATCCAGGTCATTCCACTAAGAACTGTACTACTTTGAAGCGTAAAGTGTAGGGGTTAATCAATGAAGGAGTATTAAATTTTGATACCAACCAACAAGAGACTCCAAATGTCAATGGGAACCCTTTACCAAATCATACCAGACCATCAATAAATGCCTTAATTGATGGGCAGAGAAGCCACATGAAGGAAAAAATAAATGAAGTTAAGACTTCGATGGCTAGGGTGTTTGAAGTCTTGGTAAAAGCTGACATGTTGAAGTCAATAGAACTTCAAAATTGCTCTGAAGCAATTAACTTAATTGAAAGTTGTAATTATCACAGAGGTGTTCTGGGGCATTCTATCAAAAATTGTCACCAATTTCGTCAAGAGGTGCAAAAATTGATGGATGAGGGTCGAATAGAGTTTTACCAAAAGAGAGAAGAGTTGGTAAAAGCTTAAGTGTCTACCATTAATTCAAAGAATAAGTTTATGCGTAGACCGGTAACTATCTATTATGATGAGAAGCCAACATCGAAGCTAGAAAAACCTGTTTCTCGACCAGTGGTGACAATTAAAGTTTCTGGCCCTTTTTCATATCAGAATGATAAAGCAGTACCTTAGAACTATGATTATTATATCATAGTTAACCCAGATACTACCAACATAATAGGTGTAGGAGGCATAACTCAAAGTGGCAGGTGCTATACCCTAGAGGCTCTAGAAAAAGCTAAAAAAAAAAAGTCGAGGTAGAAAAAGAAAATGAAAGTCATAGTGGTCTTGACGTAACCCTAAAAAAAGAATGCTAGAAGTCAGTATCTGAGAGTGAAGCATGTGAATTTCTAAAGTTAATAAAACATAGTGAGTATAGCATGGTAGAACAGCTTAACAAGATGCCAGCTAGAATTTCGTTATTATCATTATTGCTCAGTTCAAAGTCACACCGTGATGCTTTGCTGAAGGTGCTAAATCAAGCATATATGTCTCACAATGCTTTTATTAAATATGTGGAATAGCTTGTTGTCAATCTGACAATTTCAAACTATATCTCTTTCAATGATGAAGAGATTCCTCCTGAAGGTAGAGGAAGTACCAAAGCTCTTCACATTACTGTGAAATGTAAAAGTCATATAATGGCTAAGGTTTTGATTGATAATGGCTCATCTATCAATGTTATGCCTGTGACTACTCTAGCAAAACTCCCTATTAATGGATCTTATATGAAACCTAGTCATATGATAGTGAGAGTCTTTAATGAAACCAGAAGAAAGGTGTTGAAAGATACAAAAGTGCCATTGCAGATTGGCCCAAGCACTTTCGACGTGAAATTTCAAGTTATGAACATCTCTCCTTCATACAGTTGTTTATTGGGTAGGCCGTGGATCCATATGGCAGGTGCTGTCCCATCCTCATTACATCAAAAAGTTAAATTCATTATTAAAGGGAAGCTAACATGTGTGGTAGGAGAAGAAAATTTATTGGTAACTCAACTGATAAATACTCCTTATGTGGAATCAACAGATGAAGCTTTAGAATACTTTTATAGATCATTCGAGATTGCCAATGCAACATATATAACTGAAGGATCTAAATTGTATTCGCCACACTTGTTTATGCAACTAAAATGGTAGTCAAATAGCTTACCAAGATGGGATGGCGACCTGAAGCCGGACTTGGGAAGAACCTGCAAGGAATCACGAAGCCATCGACCATATATGAAAAGAGAGACAGATTTAGCTTGGGATATAAGCCAACAAGAAGGAATAGAATAAGAATGATGAATGAAAAAAGAGATAAAAGGATAGCTAATCTTAGGGATATGAGTTAAAGTCAGAGCCTATGATCATTCCATACCTCTATGATTCTTTTCACTCGGGAGGATACATTTATCCAGATTTACCGAGAGCCCCAAGTGCAAGATTCATGAAAAAATTTTCAGAGCTGGCCATTCAAATGGTGGATGATGAAGAAAAAAAAAGTCGAAGTAAATAGCTGTTCGTGTACCCTTGTCCTTCAAATTTTAAGCTGGATAATTGAAAAGTTACAGAGCTACCTGTTATTTTTAAAACTTTGGAAAAGTAATGTACTGTGAAACTTTAAATCCCTAATTACTTTCTACAAGTATTAAGAGATCTTTTATGGTGTGTTTATGTTTGTCATTTTAATAAAAGACTTAGAAGATGCATCCGTATTTCTTCTATTGTTTTCATCTTCATTTTACTTTTCATTTTTTTCTTTCCATCATTTTCTTGCCATTCCATTTTTGTGTGCCAATATTCTCTTCATCTTACCTTTTGTAGGGTCCCAAATAATGAACATGAAGATAATCATGGCAATAATCTCATATTTGATTTTGAAAACTTAATTCATGTTGATGAACTTGATAATGAAGAAGATTCAGATAACTACACACTACCTCTTGATTTGTTAAAATTAATAGAATATGAAGATAAGCCAATTGAACCCCATCAGGAAATTATCGAATTAGTGAATTTGGAAGATGGTGAAAATAAAAAAGAGGTTAAAGTTGGTATATCTCTTTTACCAGCTGAAAGAAAGAAGCTAAAAGAGCTACTCCGAGAATATGTAGATGTGTTCACGTGGACTTACCAGGATATGCCGGGACTCAGCACTGATATTGTAGAGCACAAGTTACCTTTAAAATCAAGATGTAAGTCGATGCAGCAAAAACTAAGGCGCATGAAACCAGAGATGCTACTGAAAATTAAAGAGAAAGTGAAGAAACAATTCGATGTTAGATTTTTTAAAGTGGTAAAATATCCTGAATGGGTAGCCAACATAGTGCCAATTCTTAAGAAAGATGGAAAAGTGAGAATGTGTGTCGATTATC
Source organism: Durio zibethinus (assembly GCF_047325235.1). Taxonomy (NCBI): domain Eukaryota; kingdom Viridiplantae; phylum Streptophyta; class Magnoliopsida; order Malvales; family Malvaceae; genus Durio; species Durio zibethinus. Next base: position 3,524,301 of record NC_143169.1, on the reverse strand, counting down.
GAGACTTGAATAGGGCAAGCCTTAAGGATAACTTTCCTCTACCTCACATCGATACTCTAGTGGATAATACTGCTAGGCACTCCATATTTTCCTTTATGGATGGTTTCTCAGGCTATAATCAGATCAAGATGGCTCAAGATGATATGGAAAAAACCACATTTGTGACCATGTGGAGGACATTCTGTTATAAGGTTATGCCTTTTAGGTTGAAAAATGCTAGTGCTACTTATCAAAGAGCAATGGTAACTTTCTTTCATGACATGTTGTATAAAGAGATAGACGTGTATATGGATGATATGATCGTAAAATCTCAAGAAAAAGAGGATCATGTAGTCAATCTTAAAAAGCTGTTCGACAGGTTAAGAAGATTTCAGTTGAAGTTGAATCCTGCCAAATGTACATTTAGAGCCAAATCAAAAAAACTATTGGGCTTTGTAGTTAGTGAAAAAAGAATCGAAGTTGATCCAGATAAGATACAAGCCATCCAAAACTTATCTCCTCCTCATACCTCAAAAGAAGTGCGAGGTTTCTTAGGGGGATTAAATTATATTGCTCGCTTCATTTCTCAACTCACTTATAAGTGTGATCCTATTTTCAAGCTTTTCAGAAAACATGATCCTGAAGAATGGAATGATGAATGCCAAGAAGCTTTTGATAAGATCAAAGAATACTTTTCAAATCCACCTGTGTTGGTGCCACCAATGCCAAGAAAACCTTTGATTTTGTACTTGACAGTGCATGGAAATTTAATGGGATGTGTGCTAGGGCAAAGAGATGAAACTGATAAGAAAGAACAAGCAATTTACTACTTGAGTAAGAAATTCACAGATTATGAGTCCAAGTATTCACCATTAGAGAAGATGTGTTATGTATTAACTTGGACAGCTCGAAGGCTTAGATAATACATGCTTTATCACACTACTTGGCTCATAGCAAAGTTGGATCCTATTAAGTTTATCTTCGAAATGTCCTCATTGACAGAAAGAATAGCACGGTGGCAAGTTATACTTTTAGAATATGATATCATTTACGTGACTCAAAAGGCTATTAAAGGGAGTGCAATAGTTGAATTTCTTGCTGATCGTGCAGTCGAAGATTATGAGCCAATGAAATTAGAATTTCCTGATAAGGATGTGATGGCCATTGAAGAAAATGAACTTGTTGAAAAATCATGGAGGATATATTTTGATGGAAATGCTAATGCTTTGGGTCATGGTATTAGGGTAATTTTGATATCTCCCGATGGGCATTATTACCCCATCACAGCCAGGTTAAATTTCAATTGCACAAACAATGTGGCTAAATATGAGGCCTGTATTATGGGTCTACAAGTAGCAATTGAAAAGAAGATCAAAATGTTAGATGTGTTTGGAGATTCAGCTCTAGTCATCTATCAGTTACGAGGTGAATGGGAGACAAGAGACTCTAAGTTGATTTGGTACTATAAATACATCTCTGAGTTGGTCAAGCAATTTAAAGAAGTTCAGTTTGAGCCTCTACCCAGAGAGGAAAACCAAATTATTGATGCACTAGCTACTCTAGCTGTAATGATTAAAATAGATGCAAATACTAAAATCCAACTCATCAAGCTAGATGTAAAAGATGTTTCAGCACATTGCTCAGGTGTTGAAAAAGAAGTTGATGGGAGGCCATGGTATCATGATATCATGTAATACATTAAAAGCCAGCAATACCGAGAACATGCAACAGAAAATGATAAGAGGACTATCAGAAGATTGACTATAAGTTTCTTTATTAATGGAGATATCTTTTATAAAAGAGGTCGAGATCAAGTGCTCTTAAGATGTGTAAATGCAGCTAAAGCAAGAAAGATTATTGAAGAAGTGCATGATGGAGTTTATGGGGCATATGCTAATGGTCATATGATGGCTAGACAAATTATGAGGACTGGTTATTATTGGTTGACATAGAGGGTAACTGTATTGATTATGCTAGAAGATGTCATAAATATCAAATTTATGCTAACAAGATTCATGCTCTGCCATCAACATTGCACGTTCTGGCTCCTCTGTGGCCATTCTCTATGTGGGGCATGGATGTCATTGGTCCCATCACTTTAAAAGCTTCGAATGGGCATAGATTTATTTTTGTGATGATTGATTACTTCACCAAATGGGTAGAAGCTACATCATATATTAGTGTGACTCGATCTGTGGTATGTAAGTTCATAAAAAAAGAGATAATATGCAGATATGGGCTTTCAAAGACAATTATTTATGATAATGCTAAAAACTTAAATAACAAAATGATGAATGAAGTATGCACTCAGTTTAAGATCTGTCATCGTAATTCGGTACCATATCGTTCGAAAATGAATGGGGTAGTGGAGGCTATGAATAAGAATATTAAAAGAATTCTGGAGAAAATGACTGATACTTACAAAGATTGGCATGAGAAGTTGCCTTTTGCTTTGCATGCTTATAGAACATCAGTCCGAACATCTACTAGGGCCACCCCATTTTCTTTGGTATATGGAATGGAAGTTGTGCTATCGGTCGAAGTGAAAATTCCCTCATTAAAAGTCCTGATGGAGGTAGAGTTAGAGAAAGCAGAATGGGTTCGAAATCGATACAAACAGTTAAACCTCATTGAAAAGAAAAGACTGTCAGCACTTTGTCATGGTCAATTATATCAAAAGAGGATGATGAGAGCACATGACAAGAAAATTCATCCCCATTGCTTTAAGGAAGGAGACTTAGTGCTAAAAAGAATCCTTCCAAATCAACATGATAGTCGAGGGAAATGGACACCAAATTGGGAAGGCCCGTATGTGGTGAAAAAGGGCTTTTCTGGTTGGGCATTGATTTTGACAGAAATAGACGGAGGTGATTTACCTACTCTAATAAATTCAGATGTTGTAAAGAAATATTTTGCTTAAAAAGAAAAAAAATGATGACTTATCTAAGGCGGTTTGGATATGAAAGAGAAGCATCATCAAGAAAAGAGTCCACAATGTAGGGGCAAGTGTAGTTTGATGAACTCTGAAGAATCAAAGAAGTCATCCGATTTAGTTTTAGAAAGAATCTGAGAATATTTTGTTCATGATTATCTTATGATCATTCTTTTGACACCTTTGTTTCAACTCAAACACTTTGACATGCACTTGTTATCAGCCATATGAAATACATTATCTTTCCTTTGAAAATAATGCCTATCCATTCCTTTATCCTTATCTAATATTTTTGTTCATTGTACAAGTGAATAAAAGAAATGTGTGATTGCATTTTATTTGTCTTGAACTTAAAATGATGAAAAGAAAAACAAACATGAAAGATCTCAGCATTACTTTTAAAGTTGACAAAGGTAAATGAAAAAGGATGAAAAAAGCATGATGATACATTGATGTTGCAGATTTTTTAAGAAGAAAAATATTATGGTCAGATGTTAAGAATAGATTGGTCATATAAGAATTCTGATAAAAAAAACCAAAAGCGAGAGATTTCAAGAACCTTTTTACTACAATGAATGATTTTGATTGCATTACATGCATTGCATTATGAGCACTCAGTACATGCATCCATGAGAAGTTGTAACAAAGATAGAAAATTTTCATTTCTTAATGAAAAACAAGATTTTGGTAAAGACAATGATCAAACAAAAGAATTCAAAAGAGAGAAATTTACTTGTTCAAAAATGAGAACTCAAATTTAAAAACAGATGGAAATTTTAAAGTTGTTGAGCCTCTACTGAGAGGAGCTTTTTCAAGAGATTTTAAAGTTGTTGAGCCTTTACTGAGAGGAGCTTTTTCAAGAGAATTTTAAAGTTGTTGTGCCTCTGCTGAGATGAGCTTTTTCAAGAGAATTTTAAAGTTGTTGAACCTCTATTGAGGGGAGCTTTTCCATATGAGAATTTTAAAGTTGTTGAGCCTCTGCTGAGAGGAGCCATTTTCAAGATATGAGAATTTTAAAATTGTTAAGCCTCTGCTGAGATGAGCCCTTTTCAAGATATGAGATTTTTAAAGTTGTTGACCTCTGCTGAGAGGAGCCATTTCCAAGAGATTTTTAAAGTTATTGAGCCTCTGCTGAGAGGAGCTTTTCCAAGATAAGAATTTTAAAATTGCTGAGCCTCTACTGAGAGGAGCTTTTTCAAAAAAAAAAATTAAAAGTTGTTGAGTCTCTATTAAGAGGAGCCTTTTAAACTTTCAAAAATATTGACTGAACCTCTGTTGAAAAAAGCCATTTTCTGTTGAACTAAAAAAAATAAAAAAATAAAAAAAAAAATTTTTTCTCTCTTTTCTCAATGTTTTATCTTTCCAAACAAAATGGTTTTTTGTTTGTCTTTGCCTTATTCCTGATTCACAGAAATAGGCAAAGAGGGGCAACTGTAAACACCATTATTATTATTATTATTATTATTATTTATTTAATTTTTTTCTTTCTCTTTCTTCTCGTTTTCTGCATTTTTCTTCTTTCTTTCCTCCTTTCTTTTTCCTTTTTCTTCTTCCTTATCCAATTCAAATCTAGTGCATTAAATGCACAATCCCTAAAGTCCAAAATCACCACCGCTAGCTGCCAGCGGCCGATTGACAAGTCGTCAATCACGAACGGCAGGCATGAATTTTTAGTTGAAAAAATAGGATTTGAATCCCAAAAAGCTCTATAAATAGAGCTTGTTATCTGCAAACAAAATGAGGAGAAAAAAAAGATAAAAAAATAAAAAAAAAAGAACTTTCTGTAAAAAAAAAAAACCCATTTTAGATTTCTGTAAAAAAAAAGAGGAACAAAAAATCACAATCCCCAAGCAGGGGAACCTAGTGCTAGAAAAGCTACCTACAAAAAAAATAAAGAAGTCAGTCAATTTTGTCCCAAAAAAAAAAAAGGAGATCGAAACTTTGAGCCCCGATCTACTTCGATCGGGCTGTTTTCGATGAAAAGGATATTGGATCCAGAAAGCACACATCAAGGAAAATGTTTTGGTACTTTTTGGAGATTTTTGACCACCGATGACCGCAGTTGGTGATCAACGAATGGCGGGGGTGTGCCGGTGACGACAGTCGGTCGGTCCCCTCATTTTTTTTGGTCTGAGAGAAAAAAAGGAAATTATTTTTTGTGGGGAGAAGAAAAAATGACCGAAAATTTTTTTTTTGTTTTTATATAAGCTGCCAAAACCCAAAACGACGTTGTTTCATTAATGCCCCAAACGACATTGTTTTAACCCTTGAGGATCCACGCGTCCACCCGTGACCCGATCCGGGGTCCGCGCACCTAACCCGATGACCCGTTTCTCCTTCATCCCTTGCCCGATCTAGCTGAACCATCAGATCGAACCAAATCACGCTTGAACTGCTGAATCGCCAGATCGAACCGAGCCGTCGTTCTAACCAGACCTGTGTTGATCGGACCGTTGACAGGTCTGGTTCAGGTAAAAAAAAATTTTTTTGTTTTGAATTTTTTTAAAGATTTTTTTAATTATTATTATTAATATTTATGCATGCAGAAATGTTTAAATTTATCAAAATAAATTTTTATTAATACAAAATTGATAAAAAACAATAATAAGAAAAGAAAATTTTATCCAATGATGAGATTCAAAGATATTTCGAGTAGTGATGCCTATGAAATCTCTAGGTGAGAAGATTTTTTTAAAATACTACCAATGTATTGGAATATTTATAAAAAATTTTCAATACAGGAAAATTTTTTTTAAAGTAATAAATAAAAATTAATATATTAAAATTTTAAATAATAATGTAAATAAGGAAAAAGGAAATTTTATCCAATGACGGGATTCCAAAAGTATTCCAAGTAGAGATACTTTACGAAATCCCTAGGTGAGAAGTTTTTTTAAATATTACCAGTGTATTGGAATATTTATAGAAAACTTCAATGCAATAAAATTTTTTTTTCTCTCCAAAATTAAAAATAAAACAATTAATAAAATTTTTGAAAAAAAAGAGAATAACATGTGTGCATCAACATGTTATTATTTGCATTGCATACATGACATAATTTTTTACGAAAAGTAAATTTAGACCTCCAAAGATGAGATTTTAAGGTATTCCGAGAAGTGATGCCTAAGAAAATCTCTAGGTGAGAAAGAGTTCTTCTAATGTTATCAACGTACTGGAACATTTTGGGAATTATTTCAATAAAAAATGTTTTAATTTATTTTTCTCAAATAATATTTCAATATAAAAATAATAAACAAAAAAAATCAAAGAAAATTAATCTTCAAATACTGAAAATAAGATTGTTTTTATCAAAATCGATGGATAACACGTAGTTAATTGGTACCGTTTTTTAATGGGCGTTGTGAGGGTGCTAATCTTTCTCCACTCGTAACCGACTCTCGAACCCAGACTGTTGTGTAGACCCTAAAATTATCTTTTTAATAAATTTTAATTAATTTTAAGATTTCATTAAAAAGATATGTTTTAATAGGTGGCCAATCGCACCTAGCCAAAAAAGATTGGTGGTGACTCCATTATTTTTATTTCGTTTTCACATTTGTCGGGTGGACACAAAACCGTTACGACAATTCTAACACACTGATAATATTTAAAAAAAATCTTCTCACCTAGGGATTTCTTAAAGCATTTTTACTCGAAATATTTTTAGAATCCCATCATCGAATAAAATTTCCTTTCTTCTCATTTTTTATTACTTATATTTTTATTTTATTAATTAATTTTTATTTATTACTATTTTATAACCAAAAGAAGGAAAATTTTTATTTTATTGAAAATTTTTTATAAATACTAGAATGCACTGGTAATATTTTAAAAAAAATCTTCTCACCTAGAGATTTCGTAAGTATCACTACTCGGAGTACCTTTGAATCTTATTGTCGGATAAAAATTTCTTTTTCCTACATTTTTTATTAGTTTAGTATTATTATTAAATTTATTTTTATTATCTTTAAAGTTTATTTTAAAAAAATTAACAAAATTATAAAAAAAATTAACCACATATTTCATCATTTAATCTAACAAATATAAATATTTTAATATGCATAAATATTAATAAAATAATATAAACAAATAAGAAAAAATTAAAAAAAAACTTTTTTTTACATGAACTGGACCGATCAACGGTCCGATCAATGTGAATCTAGTGGATTTGGCGGTTCGGAATCGGTTCGGCTCGATCTGGGCAAGGTCTGGTTGGTTCAGCGGTTTGGTATCGGTTCAGCATCGGTTCAGCTCAGTCTGGGGGCGGTCTGGCTGGATCGATCTAGGTCTAAGGGTAAATAGGGTCACGAGTTGGTTACGCAGACCTTGGGTCTGGTCGGTGGGTTGACGCGCAAATCCTGGGTCCTTAAAACGGTGTCATTTTGGGCGTTTATTGAAACGATGTCGTTTTTGCTATTAACAGCTTATATAAAAGCCCAAAAAAAAGTTTTCGATCATTTTCTTCTCCCCTCTCCCAAAAAAATGCCCTGGGATCTTTTTTTCTTTTAGTATGACTTGGGGCCGGTGGCCGTCTGTAGTGACGGTCACCGCAGTCCTTATCGGCGACGAGCTCCAACCGCAGTCGTCGATGTTAAAAAACTCTAAAAAACACCCACAAACTCCTCTCGACCCCCTGAACACAGATCCAACCTTCTTTTCACCAAAAAGAATAACCAATTCACTAGATCTGCTCTTGAAGTTTCAATGAAATCTTTTTTTTGGGTATTTTGACTTTTTTTTTTTTTGAAACTAACTCTTTTTTTTCTTTGTGCAGGGGCTCTCGATGCTGGGTTCCTCCTTGCAGGGAGGACTAAGCTTTTTTTTGTGTTTTCTTTTTGGCAGAATGTTTTTTTGCAGGGTTCCTTCCATTTTTTTCCTTTTTGTTGTCAGTCGAAGCTCTATTTATAGAGCTTCGGCAGTGCCCTATGCCTAAGTGAATGGCACAGGGCTAGGCATGAGGGTGCAAGCACGAGCCCCATGCCTCTTTTATTTGTTTTTGGCAACATCTGATAGTGGTAGGGTTAGGCAGTGGGATGGGTGCTAGAGCATGGGTGGTAGGGTAAGGTGAGGGGTGGGTGGTAGGGTATAGCGATAATGGTGCCAAGGAAGGCACCACTGCCATCCTCGATTTTTTTTTATTCTTTTTTTTTGGTATTTCGTATTTTATATTTTTATTTAATTTTTATTATTGTATTTAATAATAATATTATTATTATTTTTTCTATGATCGGATAAATTTGATGTCCACGGCTACCCCTCTTTGCACATTGCTGAGAATCAAGAATAGGGCAAAAACAAAGACAACAAATTTGTTCGAAATCCAAAGAGTTTATTTTTTTATATTTAAAAAAAAAGCTAATCAAAGGGCTTTTGTCATCAAATCAAAAAAGCTCCTCTTAGCAGAGGTTTAACAACTTTAAAAATCTCATTTTGATAAGGGCTCTTCTCAGTAGAGGCTCAACAACTTTAAAATTTCATCTGAAAAAGTTCCTCTTAGCAAAGGCTCAACAACTTTAAAATTTAAAATCTGAAATAGGCTCCTATCAGCAGAGGCTTAACAACTTTTAAAATTCTCATATTGGAAAAGCTCCTCTCAGTAGAGGCTCAACAACTTTAAGAATCTCATCTTGAAAAAGCTCCTCTCAACAGAGGCTCAACAACTTTAAAAATCTTGAAAAAGCTCATCTTAGTAGAGGTTCAACAACTTTAAAATTCTCATCTTGGAAAAGGCTCTTCTCAGTAGAGGCTTAACAACTTTAAAAAAAATCTTTCAATCTTGAAAAATTGATTTTTCATCTTTAAACAAGCAAATTTCTCTTCTTTTAAATCTTTCGTTTGATTATTATTTTCATCCGAATATCAAAATCTTCTTTTTTTTATTAGAAAATAGAAAGTTTCTATCTTTATTAAAACTGTTCATGGATGCATGTACTGAGTGCTTTGAATGCAATGCATGTAATGCAATCAAAATTATCCATTGTAGTAAAAAGGTTCTTGAAATCTCTCACTTTTTGTTTCTTTTAACGAAATTCTCAACAATTGCCATATAACCAATCTGTTTTGGCCATTGTATTCTTCCTTAACAATACTTTTCTTCTTCAAAAGTTTGCACCATCAATGTCTTGTCATCTTTTCTCATCCTTTTTCATCTACCTTTGTTAACTTTTAAAAAGTAATGCTGAGATCTTTCATGTTTATTTTTCTTTTCATCATTTTAAGTTCAAGATAAACAATATGCAATCGCACATTTCACCTATTTGTACGATGAATAAAAATATCAAATGAGAATAAAAGAATGGACAGGCATTATCTTCAAAGAAAATATAGCATATTTCATTAGATGGCAAAGTGTTTGAGTTGAAACAAAGGTATCCAAAGAATGATCATAAGATAATCATGAACAAAATATTTCCAAATTCTTTTTCTAAAACTAAATCAGATGACTTCTTTGATCATTCAGAGTTCGTTAAACTACACTTGCCCTGTATTGTGAAATCTTCTCTTGATGAAGCTTCTCCTTTATATCTAAGCCGTCTTTTCAGGTTTTTAGTTTAGATAAGTCATAATTTTTTCTCTTTCTTTTTTTCTTCTTTTTTTTTAAGCAAAATATTTCTTCATAGCATCTGAATTTATTAGAGTAGGCAAATCACCTCCATCCATCTCTGCCAAAATCAATGCCCCACCAAAAAGGCCTTTTTCACCATATACGGGCCTTCCTAATTTGGTGTCTATTTTCATCGATTATCGTGTTGATTTGGAAAGATTCTTTTTAGCACTAAGTCTCCTTCTCTAAAGCAACAGGGATGAATTTTCTTGTCATGTGCTCTCATCATCCTCTTTTGATATAATTGACCATGATAAAGTACTAATAGTCTTTTCTCTTCAATGAGGTTTAACTGCTCATAGCGATTTCGAACCCATTCTGCTTCCTCTAACTCTACCTCTATCAAGACTCTCAGTGAGGGAATTTTCACTTCGATCGGTAGCACAACTTCCATTCCATATGCCAAAGAGAATGGGGTCGCCAGTAGATGTTTGAACTGATATTCTATAAGCATGCAAAGCAAAAGGTAACTTCTCATGCCAATCTTTACAAGTATCAGTCATTTTCTCTATGATTCTTTTAATATTCTTATTCGTAGCTCTACTGCCCCATTCATTTTCAGACGATACGGTGCTGAATTACGATGACAAATCTTGAACTGAGTGCATACTTCATTCATCATTTTATTGTTCAAGTTTTTGGCATTATAAAAAATAATTGTCTCTGAAAACCAATATCTGTATATTATCTCCCTTTTTATGAACCTACATACCACAAATCGAGTCACGCTAGCATATGATGTAACTTCTACCCATTTCATGAAGTAATCAATCATCACAAAAATGAATCTATGCCCATTCAAAGCTTTTGGAGTGATGGGACTAATGACATCCATGCTCCACATAGAGAATGGCTATGGAGGAGCCAGAATGTGTAATATTGATTGTAGAGCATGAATCTTGTTAGCATAAATCTGACATTTATGACATCTCCTATTATAATCAATACAGTCACCCTCTATTGTCAACTAACAATAGTCAGCCCTCATAATTTGTCTAGCATTATATGACCATTTGCATGTGCCACACAAACTCCATCATGCACTTTTTCAATAATCTTCTTTGCTTTAATTGCATTTACACATCTTAAGAGTACTTGATCTCGATCCCTTTTATAGAGAACGTCTCCATCAAGAAAGAAACTCATAGCCAACCTTTTAATAGTTCTTTTATCATTTTCTGTTACATGTTTTGGGTATTACTGGCTTTTAATGTATTGCATGATGTCATGATACCATGGTTTCCCATCAACTTCTTCTTCAACACTTGAACAATGTGCTAGTTCATCCTTCACATCTAGCTTGACGGGTTGGATTTCAGTATTTGCATATATTTTAATCATTATAGCTAAAGTAGCCAGTGCATCAGCAATTTGGTTCTCCTCTCTAAGCAAATGCTCAAATTGAACTTCTTTGAATTATTTGACTAACTAAAAGATGTACTTACGGTATCGTATCAACTTGGAATCTTTGGTTTCTTATTCTCCTCGTAACTGATATATGACTAGAGCTGAATCTCCAAACACATTTAATACTTTGATTTTTTTTTCAATTGCTGCTTGCAAACCCATAACACAGGCCTTATACTCAGCCACATTATTTGTGCAATTAAAATTTAACCTGGCTGTAATGGGATAATAGTGCCCATCAGGAGATATTAAAATTGTCCCAATACCATGACCCAAAGCATTAGTAGCTCCATCAAAATACATCCTCCAAGACTCTTCAACATGTTCATTTCTTTCAATGGCCATCACATCTTCAATAGGGAACTCCAGGTTCATTGGTTCATAATTTTTGACAACACGACCAGCAAAAAACTCGACTACGACACTTCTTTTTATAGCTTTTTGAGTCACATAAATGATATTATATTCTAAAAGCATAACTTGCTAGCACGTTATTCTTTCTGTCAATGAGGGCTTTTCGAAGATATACTTAATAGGATCCAACTTTGTTATGAGTCAAGTAGTGTGTGATAAAACATGTATTGTCTAAGCCTTCAAGTTATCCAGGCTAATGCACAACAAATCTTCTCTAATGGTGAATACTTAGACTCATAATCAGTGAATTTTTTGCTTAAGTAGTATATTGCTCGTTCTTTCTTGTCAGTTTCATCTTTTTGCCCAAACACACATCTTATGGAATTTTCATGTACTGTTAAGTATAAGATTAAAGGCTTTCTTGGAATAGGTGGTACCAATATTGGCGGATTTGATAAGTATTCTTTGATTTTGTCAAAAGCTTCTTGGCATTCATAATTCCATTATCCTGGATCATGTTTTCTAAGAAGCTTGAAAATAAAATTGCACTTATAGGTGAGTTGAGAGATGAAACGAGCAATATAGTTCAGTCTCCCTAGGAAACCTCACACTTCTTTTAGGGTACGAGGAGGAGATAAGTTTTGGATAGCTTGTACCTTATCTGGGTCCACTTTGATTCCTCTTTCACTGACCACAAAGCCCAATAGTTTTCCTAATTTGGCACCAAATATACATTTAGTAGGATTCAACTTTAGTTGAAATCTTCTTAACCTATCAAATAGCTTTTTGAGATTGACTACATAATCTTCTCTTTCATGAGATTTCGCAATCATATCATCCACATATACCTTTATTTCTTTATGCATTATGTCATGAAAGAGAGTCACCATTACTCTTTGATAAGTAGCACCAGTATTTTTTAACCCAAAAGGTATGACTTTATAACAGAATGTTCCCCATAAAGTCACAAATGTAATTTTCTCTATATCATCTCGAGCTATCTTGATCTGATTATAACCTGAAAAGCCATCCATAAAAGAAAATGTGGAATGCCTAGCAGTATTATCCACTTGAGTATCGATGTGAGGTAGAGAAAAGTTATCTTTAGGGCTTGCCCTATTCAAATCTCGATAATCGACATATATTCTCACTTTTCCATCCTTCTTAGGAACTGGCACTATGTTGGCTACCCATTCAGGATGTTTTACCACCTTTAAAAATCCAGCATCAAATTGCTTCTTCACTTCTTATTTAATTTTTAGCAGCATCTCTGGTTTCATGCGTCTTAGCTTTTGCTACATCGACTTACATCTTGATTTTAAAGGTAACTTGTCTCTATAATATCAATGTTGAGTCCTGGCATATCCTAGTAAGTCCATATGAACACATCTACATATTCTCAGAGCAGCTCTTCTAGCTTCTGTCTTTCAGTTGGTAAAAGATGTATACCAACTTTAACCTTTTTTCTATTTTCACCATCTCTCAAATTCACTAATTTGGTAATTTTCTAGTGGGGTTCAATTAGCTTATCTTCATGTTTTATTAATTTTAACAAATCAAGAGGCAGTGTGTAGTTATCTGAATCTTCCTTATTATCAAGTTTATCAACATGAATTAAGTTTTCGAAATCAAATCTGAGATTATTGCCATGATTATCTTCATGTTCATTATTTGGGACCCTGTAAAGGGTAAGATGAAGAGAATATTGGCACATAAAAATGGAATGGCAAGAAAATGATGGAAATAGAAGAATGGAAAGCAAAATGAAAATGAAAATAATAGAAGAAATACGGATGCATCTTCTAAGTCTTTTATTAAAACGACAAACATAAACACACTACAAAAGATCTCTTAACACTCGTACAAAGCAATTAGGGATTTAAAGTTTCACAGTACATTACTTTTTAAAAGTTTTAAAGACAACAAGTAGCTCTATAACTTTCTAATTACCCAGCTCAAAATTTGAAGGATAAGGGTACACAAACAGCTCTTCACTTCGACTATTCTTTTCTCCATCATCCACCATTTGAATGGCTAGCTATGAAAATTCTTCCACGAATCTTGCACTTAGGGCTCCTGATAAATCTAGATAAATATATCCTTCCATGTGAAAAGAATCATAGAGGTATGGAATGACTATAGGCTCTGACTCTGACTCATATCCCCTAAGATTAGCTATCCTCTTATCTTTTTTCTCATTCACCATTCTTATTCTATCCCCTTTTGTTGGCTTATATCCCAAGCTAAATCTGTCTCTCTTTTCGTATATGGTTGATGGCTTTGTGATTCATTGCAGGTTCTTCCCAAGTCCAGTTTCAGGTCACCATCCCATCTTGGTAAGCTGTTTGACACCATTTTACTTGTCATAGACAAGTGTGGTGAATACAATTTAGATCCTCCAGCTATATATGTTGCATTGGCAATCTCGAAAGATCTATAAGAGCATTTCAGAGCTTCATCTATTGATTCCACATAAGGAGTATTTATCGATTGAGTTACCAATAAATCTTTTTCTCCTACCATAAATGTTAGCTTTCCTTCAACAATGAATTTGACTTTTTGATATAATGAGGATGGAACAACACCTGCCATATGGATCCACGGCCTACCCAATAAACAACTATATGAAGGAGAGATGTCCATAACTTGAAATTTCATGTTGAAAGTGTATAGGCCAATCTATAATGGCATTTCTATGTCCCCTAGCACCTCTCTTTTGGTTCCATCAAAGGCTCTCACTATCATATGACTAGGTTTCATATAAGATCCATCAATAAGGAGTTTTACCAGAGTAGTCACAGGCATAACATTGATAGATGAGCCATTATCAATCAAAACCTTAGCCATTATATGACCTTTACATTTCATAGTAATGTGAAGAGCATTGGTACTTTCTCGACCTTTTGGAGGAATCTCTTCATCACTAAAAGAGATATAATTTGAAATTGTCAGATTGCTAACAAGTTGTTCCATGTATTCAACAAAAGCATTGTGAGACACATATGCTTGATTTAGTACCTTCAGCAAAGCATTATGATATGACTTTGAATTGAGTAATAATGACAATAGCGAAATTCTAGCTGGCATCTGGTTAAGTTGTTCTACCATGCTATACTCGCTATATTTTATTAACTTTAGAAATTCACATGCTTCACTCTTAGAGACTAGCTTCTGACATTCTTTTTCTGGGGTTGTGTCAAGATCATTCTAACTTTTTTTTTCTTCTCCTACCTTGGCTTTTTCCTTTCTAGCTTTTTTTAGAGCCTCTGGGGTATAACACCTCCTACTTCGAGTCATGCCTCTTACACCCACTATGTTTGTAGTATCTGATTGACTACGACATCACAATCATATTTTCATGATACTGTTTTATCATTTTGATATAGAAAAGGGCCAAGAATTTTAATTGTCACCACTAGTCGGGAGACGGGCTTTTCTAGCTTCGATGTTGGCTTCTCATCATAATAGATAGTTACCAGTCTATGCACAAACTTATTCTTTGAATCAATGGTAGACACTTCAGCTTTCACCAACTCTTCTCTCTCTTAGTAAAACTCTATTCGACCTATATCCATCAACTTTTTCACCTCTTGATGAAATTGGTGATAATTCTCGATAGAATACCCTAGAACACCTCTATGATAATTGTAGCTTTCAGTTGAGCTAATTGCTTTAAAGCAATTTTGAGGTTCTATTGGCTTCAACATGTCAGCTTTGACTAAGACTTCAAACTCCTTAGCCATCCGAGTCTTAACTTCATTTATTTTTTCTTTCACGTGGCTTCTTTGCCCATTAATTAAAGCATTTATTGATGGTCTGGTATGATTTGGTAGAGGGTTCCCATTAATATTTGAAATCCCTTGTTGGTTGGTATCAAAGTTTAGTACCCCTTTCACTGATTAACCCTTGCACTTTACGCTTCAAAACAGTACAGTTTTTAGTGGAATGACCTGAATTTCCACAGTGATAATCATAATGTGCATTGAGGTCATACCATTTGAGAAATAGAGGTTTCAAGGATTCAACGATAACAAGAGCAAGCAGATGTTTCTCAACAAGTTGAGGATACAAATCTGTGTATGTTATGGGAATGGGATCGAAAGTGATTTTTTCTTGGGTATTTCTCGGGGCTCTCAAACTACTATTAGGACTAGGTCTCCATCCTGGTCTGGTAGATACAGTAGGACAATTGTAGGTGGGTGTCTGAAAGGATGGTTGAAAATAGGGTGGATAAACTGGTTATGGTAATGATTGGTTTGGATAAGGAGTGGGTGTAATATTATTTGTGGAACGGTAATGGGTTTGGTAGACTGGTGTAGGATAAGGTGTGAAACCTTTGAATTGTTACCCCATATAGTTCACTGCTTGAGCTTTATTCTTTTTTTTTTAGAAGCTCCACCTTTTCTTGCTCCACTTGTCTCTCCTATATCGAGCTTACCATTCTTTATGGCATTTTTAATGATTTCATCTGATATCACCATATCTGTAAAGTTCTTGGTTGCATTTCCTATCAATCGCTCATAGTACGGTGCTTTCAAGGTGTTCACAAATAAAACAATTGTTTCTTTCTCAGTGAAAGGAGGTTGAACTTGTGCAGCCATGTCTCTTTATCTTTGTGCATATTCTTTGAAGCTGTCAATTACTTTTTTTTCATACCTTGTAAAGATAAACGATCTGGAGCTAAATCCCTAACATGCTGATATTGTGTAAGAAATGTCCTTGTAAGCTCTTGCCAGGAATGAATACGAGTGCTGTCTAGTTGGACATACCATCTAGCTGTAGATCTTGTAAAGTTATCTTAAAATATGTTCATCAATAACTTCTCATCATGAGTATGTGCTACCATTTTACGATAATACATGGTGATATGAGTCATTGAACATTTCATGCCATCGTATTTTTTAAATTCAGAGACCTTAAATTTTGGTGGAATGACCACATCTAAAACTAAACAAAGGTCAACCACATCTATGGAGCCATAAAAATTCATTCCCTCTACAGCCCTAAGACTTTCTTCCAATAACTTCATCTTCTCCTGGGCACTGGTATCTTTCACTTTCTCGGTATCGTATCCCTAGCTTTTCTCTTTCCTTGGGATCATCTAAATCAGGAACTATGATCAGCTCAGGTGGTTTTTCCATCATGATGGGATTAACAAAATTTTGAAATTGTCTTGGAGCAGGTGTGGATGTCATTCATGGATAAGGATTAGGATATCCATCGAGAGTAGGAATTGGTACTCTAGTTCTTTAAGAAGGTTGGATCAGTCATGGCTTAAACCTTGAAGGGTAAACAAGATCTACCATATCAGACAATTGCTCTTAAAAGCTAGGATTTTCTTCCACTGCTTTTCCCTTGTTAAGTTTTCTAAGCATATCCATTATTATACTGAGATCCCCTCTTAGTTCTTCTTAAACTTTTTCTATTTTCTCAAATCGATTGGCCTATTCTTGCTCCATGATTCTTGTCTAAGTCCTGGTATTGTATGAATAATGAGTAGGTTGGGACAAAATTTTTGATGAGTGAGCTATTCTTGAACCTTTATTACCACAAAGTTTTTTTTTGTTTTGAAAAAAAAAAAGAAAAAAAATTAGAATGCTATGTGTTGAAAATTTTATTTTTCAATGATGTACATGATGCATGAATGCAAGTGAGAGATATTTGCTCTTGGATGAATTTCAACATTAGAAATTTTTATTGATTCTATATAACTTTTATTACATGGGATTTACCATCCTAGAGTTATATCTATAGAAGCGTTTGACTTGTTCATAATGGTCTTTTACCTCATCTAGAAAGTTCACTAGGCGTTGTCCACATTCTTCTATGGGATTGACTTCTCTTCTTAATGCTTCTACCTTTTCAACCATCCCCCATGCTTTCTTCACTGCCTTACAAACTTGATTAGTTAAGTGCTCTATGTACTGTTGCCTCTCTAAGCTTTTTGCCTTCCATCTCATATGAGCATCCCTTTCTGAATCGCATGTAAAGATCCAATCTTTTTTCCTTCTATGCCACTCATCTATTATTGCTTAAATATGGCTCTTGTGGTCTTGTAGTTGTATCTCTAACCCTTGGATCACCTAGTGAAGTGATTCTTTTTCATTCAGTGCTTTGAAGTGCTTTCTTTTCTCTTTTACAAGCATGACTTTCAACCTTTCCTTTTTGTTTTGGCATTTCACCAATCTTGTTGAGGTTGTAGAGTATAATCCCTTCCAATTCTGACATTCTTGAGAAATTTTGGTGGTCTCCTCTTACTTTTTTGAGCTTTGCCCTTCCATTGGTTCATTCCCTCTTGGAGCTCATCCATTTCACGTTGTCGACTAAAGTAAGACTTGATGACTTTTCCAGTTTTGAATTGAACTTGTAACCTTTTATTTTTTTGATGTAGATCTTTCAAATCACTATTGGCCACATCCCGTTCTTTTATGACTTTTTCTAATCTGCTTCCTTGTATCTCTGTTTCATATTTCAATTGCCTTACTTTCTCGTGAAGTCTCAAATTTTCTCTTATTATTTCTTTTTTTCAGCTCTAATTCTTTCTTGACAAGCTCAACTTCTGATAATTGTACCTCTTTCGAAAGATTAACCAATTGATATGAGCTGTCATTAGGAGGGAGTACTATGTCTCTAGATCACCTTGCTTTCCAAATCTGGTAATCAAAAGTGACTTTGTCGATAAGAGGCCCTAACCTCATTCTTCGTGTTCTTTTCCATGCCTGGATCAATGCTTTGAGGTTCTTGATGGATTCGGTTCCCCATAAATGAACTCTACTTGAACTAGGTCATGAGTAGCAGGAATAAACTGCTTTGCACCAAATTGCCTAAGCACCATTAATGGAGCATAACTTATAAAGCCTCATAGCCCTAACAACAGTATCCATGGCTTATTTCCTCCACGATACAACAAGGGCACACGAGGCATCCAAGGCACCATCTATTCGATTTCATCCCCAGTAAGCCTTTGTAAGAAAAAGACCCACTCTTCCTTAGTCTTTAATGTCGGCCATTAGCTTTTACAAAAGTCTTCAATTGGTGCCTTATTTCAAAGATATGGTTTAAAAAATGCACTTTTCCCATATTTGAAATGACTTCTAACCCATACGTATAATAGAGATGCACATCCTATGAATCGTCTTTTTCCATTTCGTCAATAGAAATTCAATGACCTGATAGTTTCGGCTAGGATTATTAGAGCGAGATTAATTGCTTGGGTTTCAATTTGCTTGAAAAAGTCTACCATAGTTATCTCAATGTAACCCAAAGTTTTCAAAAAAATTACCATGCCGTACAATGCTAGAACAAACACAACCATACCTTGATCATCATTTAAATGCTCTTGAATGAAGTTTCGGAGAAAGTCCCAACGAACGTCGAGATGTTCACCTTTAGGCTTCACAAAGGAATTAATGGTTTCTACTTTAACCCCCATAAGCTTGGCTAACTTTTTACGATAACCTGATTTTGGCTTTCGGGTAAATACTTTATCTGGACATTGTAGTTTTATCCTGAGTAAAATCGAATACTCATCGATAGTTGGCACCAAATCTTCCTGATTAAAAGTGAAGCATATATAGGATGGATCCCAAAATTGTATAGCTGCCTTGACCAGCTATTCATCGATCACTACTGAAATGAGGGATACAATCTGCCCATACTTTTTGCAAAAGCTTTCTTTTCTTTCTTCACCTGACCCCAGACTGTAGGTAACTCTTTTAAATCATTCTATGTAAGATCTAAATACACTTTCTCAAGTAATTCAGACACATAATCAGTAGGCAAACAATCTCCATTCTTTTGTTGAGCTTCTTTCGACCAAACATATACTTCATTATATGCCTCACATGGCACACTGACTGAGGATGAGCAAATCTGTAGTTCTATGAGATCCATGAAAAGTTCTTAGGAGAAATATGTCCTAGAGCAAATATCTCGATGCAGAACTATATGATATGATTAATGCAAAAAAGAAAAAGTAAAAAAACAAAATTGAGTTAGTGTGAGGATGTGGTTTAAGAAAAAAAATATTTTTTATTTTTTAGTTTTGAGATTTTTTTTTATTTTGTTTTGTATTATACACAACTTTTTATTCTTAGGTATTTCCTACAATAAGGTGGACGAGACTCTACATAAGGCTAGTTTCCTAGGCTTATTATATGCTAGGTTTGGATTGACAGGGTCTAAAGGTTCCTAAATTGTTCCTCACTGTCATCCATGTTGGACTAGTAAGGCACCTCGAACCTCACCCATTACAGGCTACGAATGGAAAGGGTTTAATTCGAGTGGAAGTATTTCGCTTGCCATTACAGAGGTTATCACCTCACGAGGGCATAGGTACCTTCTTTTTATAAAAGATGGAGCCCGGGTATAAAGCTCATGCATGAGATGCATTGTGCCATTTTATGCAAATATATCCTAATTTATTGAGAGTAATATATACAAAAAAATAAAACATAAGAGGCATAGTAAAAGAAATGTGTGTGAATTTTTTTTGCTTTTTATTTTCGATTTATTTTTTTTTATTTGGAACATTTTTACTGAAAATGAAAAATAAAAATTTAAGAAATTGATTAAGACTATTTAAATCAAAATTTGAGGATAACAAGTAGTTAATTTTGGCCTAACTCTCGAAAATAAAAGGTAGTCCCCAGCAGAGTCGCCAAGCTGTCATAATAATTTGTGTCCGCTCGACGAATTTGGAAACGAAATAAAAAATAACGGAGTCGTCACCAATCTTTTTTGGCTAGGTGCGATTGGCCACCTATTAAAACATATCCTTTTAATAAAGTTTTAAAATTGATTAAAATTTATTAAAAAGATAATTTTACGGTCTACGAAACAGTCTTGGTTTGGGAGTCGATTACGTGTGGGGAAGGATTAGTACCCTCACAATGCCCATTAAAAACAGTACCAATTAAGTACGTGTTATCCTCTTATTTTGATAAAAATAGTCCAATTTTCGATGTTCAAGAAATAATTTTCTTGATTTTTTTATTTATTAGAAAAAATTTTTATTCCCAAGAAAAATAAATTTGAACCTTTTTATTGAAATAATTCTTAAAATGTTCCAATACATTGATAACATTAGAAGAACGTTTTCTCACCTAGAGATTTCTTAGGCATCACTTCCTGAAATACCTTAGAACTCATCCTCGGAGGCTCAAATTTACTTTTCGTAAAAAATATCATGCATGCAATGCAGAATGTTACCACGTTGATACACACGTTTTATTCTCCTTAGAAATTTTATTAATTATTAATATTTTATTTAAAATTCTGAAGAAAACTGTAATTTTTATTATATTGAAGATTTTCTATAAATATTCCAATACAATGGTAATATTTAAAAAAATCTTTTCACCTAGGGATTTCTTAAAGCATCTCTACTCGGAATACTTTTAGAATCCCATCATCGGATAAAATTTCCTTTCTCCTCATTTTTATTACTTATATTTTTATTTTATTAATTAATTTTTATTTATTACTATTTTATAACCAAAAAAGGAAAATTTTTATTTTATTGAAAATTTTTTATAAATACTCAAATACACTGGTAATATTTAAAAAAAACTTCTTACCCAGAGATTTCGTAGGTATCACTACTCAGAGTACCTTTGAATCTCATCGTCAGATAATATTTTAATATGCAGAAATATTAATAAAATAATATAAAAAAATAATAAAAAAAATTTTTTTTTACCTGAACTAGATCAGTCAATGATTCGATCAACGCAAAACAATTGGTTCAATGGATGGGTGCGGTTCAGCTCGATTTGGGTGCGGTCTGGTTGGTTCAGCTGTTCGGTATCGGTTTGGCTTGGTCTAGGCGCGGTCTGGCTGACCGGTTTGGGTCTAAGGGTATGTCAGGTCACAAGTCGGTTGCGCGGACCTCGGGTCAGGTTGGTGGGTTGACACACGAATCTTGGGTCCTTAAAACGGCATGGTTTTGGGTGTTTATTGAAACGACATCGTTTTGGTTATTGACAATTTATATAAAAGCCCAAAATTTTTTTTTCGATCATTTTCTTCTCCCTTCTCCCAAAAAAATACCCTGGGATCTTTTTTTTTTTTAGTCCTACTTGGGGCCAGTAATCGTCCGTCATGACGGCTGCTGCAGTCCTCGCTGACGGCGAGCTCCGACCGTCGTCGTCGGTGTCAAAAAATTCCAAAAAACACCAACAAACTCCTCTCGACCCCCTGAACACAGATCCAACCTTCTTTTCACCAAAAAGAATTCCTAATTCCCTAGATCTACTCTTGAAGTTTTGGTGAAACCATTTTTTTTAGGTATTCTAACTTTTTTTTATTTTTTTGAAACTAACTCTTTTTCTTTCTTTGTGTAGGGGCTCTCGGCACTGGGTTCCTCCCTGCAAGGAGGATTGAGCTTTTGTTTTTTTTTTTATGTTTTTGTTTTTGGAAAAATGTTTTTTTGCAGGATTCTTTCCATTTTTTTCTTTTTTGTTGTTCGATCGAAGCTCTATTTATAAATCTCTGGCAGTGCCCTGTGCCTAAGGGAATGGCACAAGGCTAGGCATGAGGGTGCAAGCACGAGGCCCATGCCTCTTTTATTTGTTTTTGGCAACATCTGATAGTGGTAGGGTTAGGCAGTGGGATGGGTGCTAGAGCATGGGTGGTAGGGTAAGGTGAGGGGTGGGTGGTAGGGTATAGCGGCAGTGGTGCCAGGGAAGGCACCACTGCCATCCCTGATTTTTTTTTGTTCTTTTTTTTGGTATTTTGTATTTTTTCTGGTATTTCGTACTTTAATTTTTTTATATTTTATATATTTTTTAATTTTTATTATTGTATTTAATAACAATATTATTATTATTTTTTCTGTAGCCGGACAAATTTGATGTCCACAAAAATATTTCTAATTTGACCTAAATGGTGGAATAATTAGATATATTTTTGAAAAAAAAATCGAACAAAAAAAATCTTTCTGATGACGGAGCCTCTTCAAGAAAACAAATGGGTCCTTGAATACTCTTGAGGTAAAAAATATTTTTAAGAGTTCTACTAGATTGTGGAGAGTCTTGAAAGTTATTTTCAATATTCAACATAAAAATTTGAAACCATTAGAATCAAGACCTTAAGATGAATTTAAAATAATAAGGTACCATCTTTCGGATGGGCATGTGGGGGGGTTATAACCTTCCCCACATGTAACTGAACTCCCAAACCTTGTTTTGGTTTGTAGACCCAAACCTATTCCTTTAAGGACCCTTAGTTAAACTTTGGAGCTCCTTAAAAAGATAGATTCCATTCACACCTCGTTATAGATTGGTGGTGACTTTATTTGTTAAGTCTAGCTATAGATTTTCAGATCTATATATTATGATAGTTTGGCGACTTCACTAGGGACACTAGAGAGTCAGGTTTTAAATTGTAATGATGTGTTATCTGTTTACTAACATTTTTGTCTTTTTTATCTTTTATTTTTGGGCATGAAACCTATATGTTTCTTCACACACACTGTCACATGCATTTGCATTTCATGAGTTCTATACCCAGGCTTCATCCCCCTCAGAAAGGAATAAAGTACCTATGCTCTCATGAGATGATAATCTCCATAATAGCTAGCAAAATACTCCCACTCAAATTAAATCATTTATGTTGGTAGCTTGTGATGGATAAGGATTAGACTGCTTTACTAATCTATGATGGACGATGATGTAGGAAACAATTTAGAAACCTTTAGTGGTCAAAATCACCTAACCTTGCATATAGTGTACACTTAAAAGGCCAGCCTTAGGATAGAGCCCTTCTTACCCAGTTGATAGATGTAACCCGAAGTTAGGATACAAAAAGGAATAGTTTGTGATCTAACTATTTTGTTTGTTTGACTTTGTGCATTGCATTTTCATGTCATACATCATTTTCATTATCATGTGTAACGTTGTACATCTACATCATTTTCATTTCATCCATGAAAAGGTACATTTCATGCATCAACATATCACATATCTTGAATAGAAGGGAAACTAGCCAACAAAACAAAGAATAGAAGGGAATACTAGCCAATAAAACTATCCATCACAAGATGTGGATGACCCTTTGTATCCTCTTGGTTTTCGGCCACAATAAGCCCAATCCACACAAAACCCAGCACCACAGTAATTCACATATCTGGTAGGGTATACATACCCTAAAATACCATTAGCTTTAAATCTAGGACAGCATCAGAATTATATAAATTCTATCTTTACTAAAAATGCAGTAGAACTAGTTTAGGTCCCTGATTTAGACAATCCAAAAAAGAACAAAAAATTAAAACTGAAAGGGGGTGAGTCACTGAGGGACTTGATAGTTGACCAGAAGATTAGTATGTTAGAAGAGAAGCTGTAAGTAGTGGAAGGAGTTGGTTTTATGGTTTTATGGATGCTGCTGGACTTTGTCTGGTCCCTGATGTTGTTATTCCTCCTAAGTTCAAGGTTTCAAAGTTTGAGAAGTATGATGGTACAAAATGTCTAAAAACCCACATTACCATGTACTATCGAAAGATGGAAGCCCATGCTAATAATAAAAAACTGTTAATCCATGTGTTCCAAGATAGCCTCACTAGCTCTGCTACTAGATGGTATGTCCAGCTAGATAGAACTTGTATTTGTTCTTGGAGTGATATGGCCCATGACTTCATCAGGCAGTATCAGCATATCATAGACTTAGCCCTTAATTACCTATCCTTGCAGAACATGAAAAAAAAAGGCAAATGAGTTATTTAAGGAATATGCCTAAAGGTGGAGGAATGTAACTTCTCAAATGTAGCCTCTTTTGACTAAAAAAGAAACTACAGTGTTGTTTGTTAGCACTTTAAAATCTCTCTATTATAAAAAATTGATAGGGAATGCCACAAAAAATTTTGTTGACATGGTGATTTCAAGTAAAATTATTGAGAATACCATTAAAAATGGCAAGTTGAAAAGAGGGAAACTTAAGAAGATGCCAAAGAAAAAAGAGATTGAAGCTCAAGCCATGAGTGTTGACAGATAGTTCAAAGGATATCAACCTTATCCATCACAAGAATATTTCCTAAACTATCCTACTGTGAACAATAACTCACCCTACCATATTAACTATATCCACAACTAGCTTACCCACTAACCTACCAATCAACCTTTCAAGAACTTGCATTAGCTTCAAAGCCTAACAACTAAGGAAGTGGTTTAAGAAGATCTCGAGATAACCAAGAAATGGTGCATATTGACCTTATCCCCATGACTTACACTGAGTTATTTCCAGAATTGATCAAGAACAACTTGGTATCTCTAGTTATTCTATAACTATTGAGTCACCCTATCCAAAGTGGTATGATGCTAATGCAACGTGCGATTATCACAATGGAAATGTAGGTCATTCTATTGAAACCTGCCCTACTTTCATACACTAAGTGCACAGTTTGATCCGAAAAGGCTTAGTGAGCTTTGATGAATTAAAGGGCAAGATATCAATAAATCCTTTACTTGATTGCACAAGGGCATATAATTTTGAGAAGAATGTTAAGGCTAGTTGAAAGTTGCTTGTCATTTTAAGATTTCTTTTAGAGTAATGTTAGGAATTCTTTTATGCAATAGGATTTCATTTGTTATCATTTTAATAAAAGACAAGTTGATGTATTTCATTACAATTTCTCTTTCACCTAACCATGCTTTGTTATTTTTTATCTCTTTTTATTCTCATTCTCAAATTTCATATGGTGAATATTTAGACAATGATAACAATAATTCTAGGATTTAATTTTGAAAACTCATTCACATTTATCTAAGGAGATTATTTGAGCAAAAAAAGCTAGCTACTAGTAAAAGTGAAATATATATGTCTTGAAGATATGTAATCTTTTATAAAGATTCATGAGCTTATTTTTTTTCAATAGATGATCTTCAAAGAAAGCATTCACATTTGAGAGGAAAAATGGCTATCTTTCTTTTACCATTCGAAAAACTATTTATTGCTACCCTTTTGAGCCTGTTATGATTTTGTTTTCGAAAAGAACCCTGACCAAGGATCACCCTTCACACTGGGTGATAATTTTTGAAAAAAAAAAGCCCAAAGATCACAAAAGGTCTTAAAGATAGAAAGTAAAAAAAGAAAGAAAAGCAAAATAAAGGAAAGAGAGAAAAGAGAAATAAATACCACAAATGAATTGGGGTAAAGTAATGAAAATCCTTTTGTGAGGAATGAAATGAATGGAAGAAGAAAAAGTAGTGAAATGATGCAAAGTGGGGCAAAATGCCAAGTTACATTAAGTGATGAGAAATGATCCTTTGGTTTTAAACCCTTTAAACTCATGTTTTGAGCTTATTTTATCCATTTCTTTCATGACCCATCACCATAGCCTACATTACAACCTTTAAAAATCCATTTGGATCAAATATGAATGCTCGAATTGAATGATCATATGTTGGGCTAAGGCATGCTTGTGATGGAACAATGAAATCATGCTATGTTGTTCTAGAGATTGATGGGTGGAAGATATCACTAATGGATAAAAAATGAGAAGAGAAAAAATGAAAAATGAGAAGGAAAAAATGAAAAGTTGAAAAAATGAAAAAAAATGAAAAAATGAAAAGAAAATAAAAAAATAAAAAAGAGAGAAAAAAAATCAAATTGAAAACCCGAAAAGGTGATTTGGGAAGAAAAATCTCTGAGTTGAGAGTTGGATAAATAGTTCACATGTTTAGGAGATCACAGACATCAAAAGATCTCTCAAAGCTGGGGCAAAGTTCAATGAGCTCATAATGATTTCAACAGTCAATGTAATGAGTTTTTGAAAAAATATCATGGATTAATGTTTAGAATTGTTTGAATATTCATTGTTTGGATATACCATTCATTCTAATGATATGCAACCAATTTGTTTCTTTCCCCATTTGTTTTTGTATCAAACTCGTTCCTCATTGATTACCTTTCTCCCAATTTACTTTGTGCTCTCTTATTGTTTCATCTCCATAATAAATCAAGAAAATGTATGATTGCATTGTATTTGTCACGATTTGAAATGATAATGAATGAATGAATGAATATGTGCTTAAAAGATTCTTGCATTCCTTTAAAAAGAAATCTAGGATGATAGGGGGTAAAAAAAGTAGAAACTTGAAAATATGACTTGAAATGACACATGGTGTGACCAAGTAATGAATGTGGTGATAGATTGGTCGACATAATTTGTGAAAGCAAATGATGAGGATCAGAGGACAGAATTCATTTTGGAATGGTTAATGCTGAGAAGCCTGTGAATGGTGATTAAGTGATGAACATAATGTGGATCAATTGATAAAATTTATTTTGAGATTGCTAATGCTAAGAAGCCTGTGAGTTATGATTAAATGATATAGTGCAATAGATGAAATTTGTTCTAAAATTGCTAGTGCTGAAAGGCTTGTCAATTGTGGTCAAGTATCAATTAACGAAACTTGTTCTAAATGGTTATTGTTGAGAAGTTGAAAATGAAAGATAAGAGATGGTGGAGTCTTAAGAACCATATTACCACAATTACTTAGAATTTTATGACATGGACATTTGCATTACAAGCATTACATTGCATTATTGTAAACATTTGAATTATGGTTGAGAATATGGCATTGTGAGAATCTAACTTGTTGCATTTGTATCATTAAGAAAGCATTTGCATCATTGATCATGACATTCAGTACATACAAAATTTTGATTTTGGTAAAAGTTTGAAAGCATCTGAAAAAGAAATTTTAAATATTTTGATGAAGTCCTAAATCCTCAAATAAAAACCTTTGAGTCTTGAATGAGAATCTTTAAGACATTTTCAAATGAAAACCTTTGAGTTTTTCAAATGAGAATCTTTGAGTTTTTCAAATGAGAATATTTAAGAATAACTAAAATGAGAACCTTTCAGATTTTAGATGTGAAACTCTAAGTTTTATTGAATGTGAACCTTTGAACTCAAATGAGGAGTTGTGAACTTTTGAATGTGAATCTCCAAAATTTGAATGAGAATCTTTAAATGTTAGATGTGAGTCTCTCAGTTTGCAAATGTGAATCTTGACATCTTGTAAATTTAAATTCTTGTTAAACTAAAATTTTGATAATAAAATTTCAGTGAATCCTTGTGAAACTGAAAGGTTCTTATGAATCTGAACCTTTGAATTTCAAACTCAAATTGTGAATCTTTGAGTTTTCATCAGACCTAATTTGACTCCTCTTGACATGATTGTCAAGGAACCTTTTATTTTCCAAAGTTGTTGTGCCTTTGTTTACGGGAGCCTTTTATTTTTCAAAGTCATTGAACCTCTGTTTAGCGGAGCCTTTTATTTTTTCAAAGTCATTGAGCCTTTGCTTAAAAAAGCCTTTTATTTTTCAAAGTCGTTGAACCTCTATTTAGGGGAGTTTTGTGTTAAGTTTGAGTGTCTGATTAAAAAAACAAAACAAAACAAAAACAAACATAAAAAAAAAAACAAAAAGCAAAAAAAATGAACATGTTGAGATGATTATTGGATGTAAGGGGTGTCTACGTTTTTGCACAATTCCTGTTGCACAAGAAATATGCAAAAATGGGCAACTGTAGATACCCCAATCTATCCGAAGTGTTTATTTTTTAAAAATAATAATGAAAAAGATGAAAAATTAGGAAAATTTGGGGAGGTTGGATTGGTTTGGGATTGTTTCTTTGGGTTATCAAATTTAGGGTAAATTTAGGATTAAAGTTTGGATTTAAAAGAAAGTAGAACTCTTTTCTTGTTTAGGGTTTTTAGGCTGAAAACCCTATAAATACATGCCCACGATCAGGGGATGAACACATAGAAACGAATCATAGAACACATAAGATAGAGAGGCAGATTACGCGACAACAGTGCAGACATAGAAGCACAACAAGCAAAAAGCAAAAAAAAATTTTAGAGTTTCTTTAAGTAAAAATTTTTTTTTGGGAATTTTTTGTAAAGTTCCTGATTTCGATGAAATTTTTTGGCATTGATCAAAATTTTCGGTGACTTTTTCAGCATCAGTTGAATATCTGGTAGGTTTTCTAAAATTCGGTTGAAGATTCTGGCATCGATTGAATTTTTTGACGAACTTTTGGCAAACCAACCTAGATTTTAACGGGATTTTCAAAATTCGATGAAAGATTTAGCTAGAGTTCATCCGAGTTAAAGAGAAAGGGAGAGAAAAGAAAGGGGAAGAGAGAGAAGGGAAAAGTGAAAGCTAAGGAAAAAAGGCTAGGTGTTGCCTTTTATACCAGCTTTAAAACAATGTCATTTTTGCATTTTAATTCAGCCTAGGATCCGCGCATTTTATAGTTGTAGACACCCATTATGTCCGGACCCATTAAGGTTCAGGCCCAATTGGGCCCATCATTGTTTGAGCCCAGTTAAACCCATTTGGGTCTAGGCCTAAGTGAAGAGCTTGTTCATTATTATCATTATTATTTTTATTATTACTATTATTATTATTAGTACCATTATTATTACTTTTTTATTTTTATTTTTCTATTTTTTTTCCTTCCTTGATACTTTCCTTTTCTGTTTCAATCCACACGTGCACAATGGAATCGGATCAAAATCCTTAGGTCAAACACAAGATCAAATTGCTGGAATTTTGGACCAAAAATCATACTGGACAGAATGCAATCCCAGGATTCAAGCCTGGGATTGATTCTGTCCATTTCCTAAAATCATTCCTAAGCCTACCTATAAATTGGACCAATTCTAAGACTAAGAAACACACAAAAAACATAGACAAAATTATTAGGGGAATTTTGGGAAAAGTTTAGCAGCAAGGGTTTTTGAGATTTGAAAATTGAAATTTTAGATTTGATTCAGAGTTCTGGTGGGATTTTAGGTTTTTAGAGGTGAATTTAAAGTTGTAAGAGGTTTAGGGAAAGATTAGAACGATTTAGGAATTTTTTTGAATTTTTTTGGATTTTTTTGGGTTTTTCTAGGTTTTTTAAATAACTTTGAATTTTTCGATGGAATTTTTCAACAAAGGTTGAAGTTTTCGGTGAGATTCTGGCAAGATTTTCAGAATCTGGCGTGTTTTCCAAAAATCGATGGATTTTTTAATTTTTGGTTGAATTTTTTGTTGACATTCCTAAAAACTAGTGAGATTTCTAGTTTTTCAGTTGAATTTATTGGTGGGTTTTCTAGAGAGAAGTCAAAAGTTTTTTGGCTAGAGAGAGAGGCTCTAGGGTTTTGAAGAAAAATGCTGAAGGGGTGCCTTCTATACCACCTCTACACGATGTCATTTTGGCCTTTTAGGATCTGCGTGAACCCAACTTAGGTCCATGCGCTAACCCTAGTATCGACCCAACCCGATTACGGGTTTTTCCTTTTTCATTTTATTTTTATTTTTTGATTTCTATTTTATTTTATTTTCAACCTATTTTTTATATTTTTTGGTTTTTTTAAATAAATAAAAAGAGATAAAAAAGGGGAAAAATATAAATATTTCTGTCATTGGTATCTCTAAAAAAATAATAATTTTTA
Source organism: Durio zibethinus (assembly GCF_047325235.1). NCBI lineage: Eukaryota > Viridiplantae > Streptophyta > Magnoliopsida > Malvales > Malvaceae > Durio > Durio zibethinus. The sequence continues at coordinate 3,494,576 of NC_143169.1, read as the reverse complement.
AAAAAAAGTGAAAAAAAACCTTTCAAAAAAAAGGGAAAAAAATAAAAAATATGCATTTGCAAATAATGACAAATTTTATCCTCTAAACTATTGGAGAATTGCTTTAAAGTGAGTCCTATCAAACTATTGGGAGGCTTCACTAATTTTTTCGAGATAAAATAAATTAATAAATCTGATGACGGAGCCTCTACAAAGTGAGACACTAGTCTCTATGAATACTCTTGAGGTGTGAGAATTATCCTAAATTGCTACCAAACTATTGGGACAATTTTAGGGTTGATTCTCAATACTAAACTATTTCGTAAAATTATAAAATGACCAAGGCTTGGATAATTCAAAATCAAACTGGTACCATCCTTTGGATGGGCGCTGTAGGGGTGCTACAACCTTCTTCAAGCATAATCAACTCCCGAACCTAACATCTGTTTTGTAGATTAGATTCAATTAGGTAGCCAATCATACCTAGACAAAAAAGATTTATGGCAATTTCTCTTATGCACGTCTAGCAGTAGGTCCACAAATCTATACGTTATGGCAGTTTGGTGACTCCGCTAGGGACATTTGAGAGTCAAGCCAGTAAATGATTTCTTATTATCCAAGCCTTACTTAATAAGTTTGAAATTATTTTATTACCTTTTATTGCTTATATATGCTTTATTATTTATTTTCCTTTTCATTGTGTATACCTACTTATTTTTCATTGCTTATATTTGCCTAATTATCTATTTATTGTATATATCTATCATTCATTTGTATGTGCATAACATAAGCCCTCCACCCGAGCACTACCCCTATGAGGGAGTGAAGTACCTATGCCTTTGTGAGATTTCATGTCTCTACATTGTCCTATGAAACACTCCAACTCAGATTGAACCCTTTCCACTTATAGCCTATGATGGGTGAGGATTGTGGTACCCTACTAGTTTGTAATGGACCATGATGTAAGGAACAATTTGAGGGCCTTTTAGAATTAACCTAAACTGTATATAGTTAACCTTAAAAGCCCAACCATAGATAGAGCCTTGTCTTCCCACCCTTTGTAAATAATCCAAAATTCTAGGTCATGTTGTTACCTTAATTGCTATGTTCACTATATGTTTTATTGAAGTGATTAACTAACCTTTTTGCCTTCTTTATTTCTTTTCCTGCACATTCATGAACATTTTTACAGATTGTATAGTATTTTTTCCCTAAAGATTTCAACCAAAAACCCTTATGGATTCCACAGAATGTCAGGTTTGCACCTCATCTATGCTGTTTAAATGTGACTCTCACATAGAGGTAAGGATGGAATCAGAAAAAAGGTAGCTAGAAGAAAGAGACTGTTTGCCACCTGGTCATGTCCCTACACTATCAGGAGAAGTCCACCTACTCTTCAAACATAATGATCTAAAATGCTTATTAGATGTATAGAATGGTATAACCCCTTTAAGGCATGAGACTTTTTGTGAGAAGTTTGGGCACATTGCACATCTCATGTCAGTGGAGGTTGACTACTCACTTATCAAGGAGATGGTACAGTTTTAGGATCTTTCCTATCAATGTTTCATCTTTAATGAGGTTGATCGAGTACAAACTATAGAGGAGTATTCAACTTTGGTAGGTATGCATTTACTGTATCCAGACAGAATATACATGAAGAAACACAAATCAAAAAGTCGTAGGAAGCTAGATTAGATGCTAGGAGTCGAAAAGAAAACCCTAGATTCATTCATTCAAGAGAAAGGAGATCATAAGAGTATTCCTTGGGTGGTTCTCCAAGATTTTATTATCAAGCATCCAGATGATGATTAGGGAATGAATGCATTTGCTTTAGCCATATATGGGTTGGTCATCTTCCCCAAGGTATTAGGACACATTGAGATAAAAGTGGTGGATTTATTTGAGCAAATTGAGAGGGGGTGTAATCTTTCACCAACTATATTGGCAGAAACTATCAGTTCTCTAAATTTTTGTAAGTAGATGGACAAAGCACATTTCACGAGCTACATACCCTTATTATTTGTATGGATGAAGAGCCATTTTGAATGCAAGAAAAGTGCCTTTACCAAACTTTATTTCTACACTCGAAATTTGATTAGGGAATTCTACAGAGCATCTGACTAGAAGTAAAGACTCAAAAGGAATGGAAATGTTTGCTACAATGGCTCACAACTGGTAAGGTAAAATAGTTAGCTCCATGGATGTATAAGGAACCTATGTTATATCAATGTGGAGATGAGACAAGGGTCTCACTTTTAGGCTTATGGGGGTCAACCAGTTATGCACCATTGATGGTAAGGAAATAGTATGGAGCTGAACAATTTACTTCTATGACCTATAAGCTCGGTTAGTTTGACTACTTATATGGGGAGCCCAAAACTTTTCAGAAGATTGATGGCATGATTAAGGCCTAGAAGAAGCCCAAGATAGTAAGTCCGGGGCTATTCACTGATCGAGTCACTCAAAGGTATCTAATTTGGAGCAATAAGAGGTGTTAGGAGATTACATTTATGACTCAGGATCATCGTATATTGGTGAGCCAAGAGCCAAACAATAAGCTTTTTGAGTTAAAGCATGACATGGAGAAGGAGAAACTGAAGCAAGAAATTTTGAAACTACAGGAAGAAAAAGACCAGTGGAAAATAAAACAAAAAAATTAAAAATCCAAGTCCATAAGATTTCTAAAGAGTACAGTAAGGCCCAAAAAGTTGTTAGAGAACAGATAATGCCCTTAAAAAGCTAAAAGAGTTATGATAGAAGCATAAAAGGTTGCGTATACAAGTATAAGCCAAAGAAATAAACAACACAGAGTTGGTTTGTGAAAACAAAGAGCTGAAAGAAGAGTGTGACCAAATAGAAAATACTTTCATGGAGGTTTAGCAGAAGAATCAATGGCTTTAAGATTACATTCTGACTCTAACATCAAAGTTGCATGAACAAAAAAATCATGTCAAAATCCTCACAGAAAGGCACATAGAGCTATCTTATCAGGTGTGGTGCGGTAAAAAAGAAGGGTTAGGAAGATAGAGGTATATAGAGCACCTTACAACTCAGATAGGCAAGGCTGTGATCCAAGCAAGCAAAATGGCAAAAAAGGCTGAGGCACTGAAAGCTTTGATTACACCAGTAAGGGAGTGTGGACAAAAGTTATTGAACTTTATTGAGGAAGCTAAAGACCAATATGAGCAAGTTAGGTGTTTTTATAGAGGAACAGTATTAGGTTTGATGTAAAACAAACTCTTATGGAATAAATGAAAGTTTCCTTTTGTTGAATTTCTTTTAAAAAGCAAATATGTTCTTTTCTTTTCTCTTCTTTTCTTTTCTTTTCTTTTCTTTTTCATGCATCACGCTCATTCATTCATTCATAACATTATCATTGAAATTTTCAATTGTGGTACTAAGGTGCAAGAATAGCTACACATCAATACAATACTCGAGCTCGAGCTAGAAAAATGGAACAGGATAATACATGCTGCCTTAAAAGGATAGAAAAAGCCCAAGAAGCACTAGAGGGAAAGCTGAGCCAAATTCTAGAGGCCTTGAAAAAGGTAAATAAAGGGAAATCAATGGAAAAAGATACTTCAAAAGAAGCTACTAACTTGGCATATCCTCTAAGCTTCGGTCCACAACAAAATAAATCTGCACCACTCTTCTAACCTTAACAGGTAACCTTTTTGAAATACAACTACCTAGGACTAACATATGCACTAGGTCATAAAAATGTCCAAAGCTATGATAATCTTGTCTTTATTGAAAAAAAAATTAAGCCCATTCAACTCCTTACTACAGATGAAGTAAAGAAGAAAGAAAAGCATAGATAGTTGTGCCCCCAAAAAGTCTTAAAATTGATCAGGCCATGAGCAAGCTTGAAGACATATTAAGAGCTATAGAGGGAATGGATTTTTAGATCCAAAGATGCTATCAGGCTTTGCCTAGTACCAGATGTAGTGGTGCCACCTAAGTTTAAAGTACCAGAGTTTGAGAAATATGATGGTACTAAATGCCCTATCACATATATCATAATGTATTGTCACAAAATAGTGGCACATGCTAGTAATGAGAAACTGCTTATGCATGTGTTTCAAGACAGCCTAACGGGATCTACAGCAAAGTGGTATATCCAGTTGGATAGGACCTGAATAAAGACATGAAAGGATTTGACCCGATCCTTCATCAATCAGTATCATCATATTATCGACATGGCATCTGACTACTTCTCTTTGCATGTAATAGAAAAGAAGGCATCCAAATCCTTTAAGCAATATGTCTAAAGATGGTGGATGTAGTTGCTCAAGTACAACCTTCTTTAATAGAGAAAAAAACTACTATGCTATTTGTAAGCACTCTAAAATCACCTTATTATGATAGGATGATAAAAAATGTAACTAAGAACTTTATTGATATGGTGATTTTAGAAGAGATTATTAAAAATACCATTAAAAATGACAAGCTTGAAGGAGGTGAGTCTTCCAAAAGAGCACTTAAGAAAAAAGATAGTAAAACTCAAATTGTGAGTCTTAAAGAACAGCAATTCAAAAGTTACTCTTAACCTACCTATCCCACATACCACCACACGGTGAACCATACCTCTATATTTCCCTACCAATCAACCACTCGACCATCTTATCCATTTTTACCAAGATCTCTTGCCCACCCAATCAGTACTACAAGTAATACTAAGGAACCACGAACCAGAAAAAGCCCCACTTTTGATCCTATACCCATAAGCTATATAGAGTTATACTAAGAACTCTATAAGAACCATCTAATTGCTTATGTCCCCGCCAAACAACTCAAACCTCCTTATCCTAAGTGGTATGATGCCACCGCCTATTGTGGCTACCATTATGGAGTAATGGGCCATTATACTGAAAATTGTTTTTCTTTAAAACAAAAAATGCAACATTTGATTAAAGAAGGGTTGATAAGTTTTGATGCGAGTGGCAGCTCAGCACCTAATGTTAGTGGGCATCCCTTGTCCAGTCATATAGTCAATGCCCTGGACAAAGATAAAAGGCATGCAAAAGAAGGATAGAAGAGATTAAAATGTCATTCAACTAGCTCTATGATGCCTTATATGAAGTCAGGCTGATACAACCAGTGACTCTATGCACTTACATGAGAGGATGCATTCCCAATCAAAAGTGTAAGTATCACAATGGAGCTCTAGGGCATTTTATTAAAAATGTCAACAATTTCACCATGAGATATTAAAATTAATAGACTCTTACCAGATAAAGTTATATGAGGAATCAGGAGCCTTAGAAAACATTAGAGTCGCTATGATAAATAGGTGGATGACAAAACCTATCACTATACGTTGTAAGGAGAAGCCACAATCAATTAGGAGCAAACTTGTTCCTAAACCAATAGCTTTTAAAGTCCCATACCCATTTCTTTATAAAGATAATAAAATGGTGCCCTGGAGATATGAATATGAGGTGATGACTCAAGGGCAGCAAAGGCCAAAAGCTGAAATTGCCAATATAACAGAAGTAGGGGACATAACTAGAAGTGGAAGATGTTATACTCCAGAAACCTTAGAAAAAAACAAGAAAAGAAAAGGAGAAGCAAACTAAATCAGAGATCCTAAAAAAGGATACTTCAAAATCTATGCTTGAAAAAGAGGCTTGTGAGTTTTTAAAGCTAAGCAAGCATAGTGAGTATTCTATGGTGGAGTAAATGAATAAGATACCAGCTATAATTTTTTTTATTATCACTTATCTTGAACTTTGAACCACATCGTAACACTTTGTTGAATCAAGCTTTTTATGGCTCATAATGTATTTGTGAAGCATGTGAATCACTTGGTAGGGAATCTAGTGGTACCACATTACATCTCTTTTAGCGATGATGAGATTCCACCTGAAGGTAGAAGAAGCACTAAGGCATTGCACATCACCATCAAATGTAAAGCCCACATAGTAACTAAGGTCCTTATTGATAATGGATCTACTATTAATGTCATACTAGTATACACTCTAGCTAAGTTATCCTTTGATATGTCCCATATCCAAGACAGTCAAATGGTAGTTCGAGCATTTGATGGGATTAGGTGAGAAGTCTTAAGAGATGCTGAGCTGTCCATCAAGATTAGACCACGTATCTTTAATATAAAATTTTAAGTCAATGATATATCCCTATCATATAGCTACTTATTAGGAAGACCATGGATCCATAAGGCAAGTGCCGTCCCTTCTTCATTGCATCAAAAAATTAAATTTAATGTAAAAAGGCAATTGGTGATTGTGGTCGGGGAGGAAGATTTACTAATAACCCAACTTATAAATGCCTCATATGTGGAAGCAGTAGAAGAATCATTAGAGTGCTCATATAGATCCTTTGAACCTATTAACATAGTAGGCGAATGGCTCAAATTCAGTTGGATTATAGTCAATTAGATGGTTAATAAAGGTTGGAGTATCAGGTTTGACCTGGGCAAAAGTCTACAAGGGATAAGAGAGATTTCCAAGATTGAAGATTACAGTTGCAGATCTGGATTGGGTTATAAAATAAAAAAATATATAGAATGATAGTAGAAAAGCAAAAAAAGAATCCACAGTCTTTCCCTATTTGAATGAAACCTTCATTCCTGAATGATACATTCACCAGGGAGCTGAAGAGGACACAAAAAAAAAAAACCAAAATGGGAAGAAGCTTTTGCTAAGCTATCCATTTATATAGTGGATGATGAAAGTCAAGATGAGGAAGCCTGGATTTATCCATGCCCACTAGGATATGAATTACAGAATTGAAGGGTCATCCAAATGCCTATTGTTTATAATTTTCCTTCAATGTAATCACATCTCCTAATTGTTGATGCCCAAAAGCATTAGGATGAACTCTTATGTTTGGGCCTTTTATGTTTCATTATTTCAATAAAAATAAAAGCATGCATTTTGTTCATTTATTCCATTCCATTCATCACCCCATCAAAATTTCTTGCCAATACTTCCTATTCTATTAATTTTCAGGTCCCCAAATGAATATAAAGATAATCATGACAATGATCCAGGGTTTAGCTATGAAAATTCAATTAATACTGATGAACTTGATACTAAAAAAGATTCTGAAGATTACACTTTATCTTTAGATTTAATGAGGCTAATTGAACAAAAAGATAACTCTATCAAGCCTCATCAAAAAGTTGTTAAACTGATCAATTTGGGTGATGCCAAAAATAAGAAAGAAGTCACGATTGGTACTTCACTCTCAATTGTTGACCATTAGCAGTTAGAGAAGTTACTCCGAGAGTTTATCGATGTATTTGCCTAGTCTCACGAAGATATGCCTGGGCTAAATATTGAAATAGTAGAACATAGGCTACCATTAAAGCCAAAATGCAAATTGATGTAGCAAAAGCTAATAAGAATGAAACTGAAGATGCTGTTGAAAATTAAAGAAGAAGTTAAAAAGTAATTTCATCAAGCTTTTTGCAAGTGACCAAATATCCTAAATGGGTGGCAATATAGTACCTATCTCTAAAAAGATGGAAAGGTACAAATGTGTATAGATTATAAAGATCTTAATAGAGCTAGCCCTAAAGATAATTTTCTTCTGCCTCATATTGATACTTTGGTGGATAATATAGCCTGACATTTGGTATTCTCTTTCATGGATGGATTCTCTAGCTATAATAAGATTAAAATAGCTCCAAACAACGTGAAAAAGATCACTTTTATCACCATGTGGGGAATCTTTTGTTACAGGTTCATACCTTTTGGACTAAAAAATGCTAGGGCAACATATCAGAGGGCCATGGTAACACTTTTTCAAGATATGATACACAAGAAGATTGAGGTGTATGTGGATGATATGATTATGAAATCCAAAAAGGGAGAAGATCATTCTGTCAACCTTAGAAAATTATTTGAGAAGTTGAGAAAGTTTTAGCTCAAATTGAATCTAGCCAAATGTATATTCAGAGCCAGGTCAAGGAAGCTGTTAGGATTTATAGTCAGTGAAAGAGAGATAAAAATGGATTCAGATAAAATTTAGGCTGTCTAGAATTTATCTCTTCTAAGCACACAAAAAGAAGTTCAAGGTTTTTTAGGCAGATTAAACTATATATCCCGGTTCATTTCTCAACTCACTCTTAAATGTGACCCCATTTTCAAACTACTTTGGAAGAATAATCCTGGAGAATGGAATGAATAATGTCAAGAAGCTTTTGATAAGATTAAGTGGTACTTATCAAATCCTCTAATATTAGCACCCCCTGTTTTGGAAAAACCACTGATTCTATACATAGTGGTATAGGAAGGCTCAATAGGATGTGTATTAGGCCAACAAGATGAATCCGGTAAGAAAGAAAGAGTTATTTATTACCTGAGCAAGAAATTTATAGAGTATGAGTCCAAATATTCATCACTAGAGAAAATGTGTTATGCTTTGGCTTATACAGCTAAAAGACTCAGGCAATACATGCTTTACCACACAACTTGGCTCATAGCTAAACTAGATCCCATCAAATACATCTTCGAGAAACCATCATTATCAGGAAGAATCGCAAGATGGTAAGTGATGCTCTCTGAATATAACATAGTATATGTAAGCCAAAAAGCAATCAAAGGAAGTGTCATTGCTAAATTCTTAGCAGAGAGGACTATTGACAATTATGAGCTCATAAAGCTTGATTTTCCAGATGAAGAACTAATGACCATCTCAGAATTAGAAGAAGATGATGATGAGTAAGAAACATGGTAGATGTATTTTGATGCGACCGCTAATGCCATAAAGCACGGGATTGGGGTAGTTTTAATATCTTCAGTAGAACATTATTACCCTATTATGGCAAGATTGAATTTCAACTGCACCAATAATGTAGCTGAGTATGAAGCTTGTGTCATGGGATTACATGCTATTTTAGATAAAAAAAAAAATTGAAACATTAAAGGTATTTGGGGATTTAGCTTTAGTCATTTATCAACTAAAAGGTGAATGGGAAACAAGGGATTTAAAGCTTATTCCTTATCACAAATATATCTTAGAGCTATGTAAACAATTCAAAACAATCCAGTTTGAACACTTGCCTCGTGAAGAAAATCATATTACAGATGCCTTGGCCACTTTGGCTGCAATGGTAAGAATCGATGATATTGCAGAAATTCAGCCCATTAAACTAGATATCAAAGACATACCAATATATTGTGCCAATTTGAAAGAGGAGAATGATGGCAACCCTTAGTATTATGATATTATGCGATATTTAAAAATCAGCAGTACCCAGATCAAGCAACAAAAAATTATAAGAGAATCTTGAAAAGGTTGGCCATGGGATTTTTCTTAGACGGAGAAGTTTTGTACAAACAAGGTAAGGACCAAGTGTTATTACATTGTGTAGGCATTTCTAAGGCCAAAAAGATTATTGAAGAAGTTCACAGTGGCACATGTGAAGCACATGCAAATGGGCATATGATGGCAAGACAAGTTATACGAGCTAGATATTACTGGTTGAGAATGAAAAAAGATTACATCGATTATGCTCGAAAATGTCATAAATGCTAGATTTATGGTAACAAGATTCATGCTCCACCCAGTGCCTTTGCATGTCATAACACCACCTCGACCATTTTCTATGTAGGGGATGGATGTCATTGGGCCTATCACACCAAAAGTCTTAAACGAAAATAGATTCATTTTTGTGATGATTGATTACTTCACTAAATAGGTCGAAGTTGCCTCTTTCACAACCGTAACTAGATTTGTGGTATGTAAATTTATCAAAAGGAAAATAATCTATAGATATGGGCTCTTAGAGAGAATTGTCTCAAATAATACAAAGAATTTGAATAGCAAGATGATGCAAGAAGTATGTGTTCAGTTCAAAATCAAACAGCACAATTCAGCTCCATACCACCCAAAACTAAATGGGGCAGTAGAAGTTGCAAACAAAAACATCAAAAGGATTTTGAAAAAGATGACTAAAACATATAAGGACTGGCACGAGAAATTACCTTTTACTCTACATGCATATTGAATTTCGATGTGCACCTTTACTGGAGCTATTCTTTTTTCTTTAGTTTATGGAATGGAAGTTGTGTTGCCAGTAGAAGTAGAAATTTCATCTCTAAGGGTCCTAAGGAAAATGGGATTAGAAAATTCTGAATGGATTCAAGAATGCTATGAGAAATTGAACTTTATTAAGGAGAAGAGATTGACGGCACTATGCTTGGCCAATTGTACCAAAGAAGAATGATAAGAGCTCATAACAAAAAGGTCAAACCTCATCAATTTCAAGATAGAGAGTTGGTGTTGAAAAGGATTTTTTCAAGTCAGCATGATAATAGAGGAAAATATACTCTGAATTGAGAAGGGCCTTATGTGGTAAAAAGAGCTTTTTCGGGAAGAGCATTGATCTTGTTAGAAATGGATGGAGATGAATTTCCTGGTCCTACCAATTCTGACATAATAAAGAAGTACTTCGCTTGATTCAAAAAAAAAAAAAGAGAAAGTTCAAATCGAAAACCCAAAATGGTTGTTTGAACCTAAAAAAAAACCAAAAAACCACAGAAAAGATAGAGAAGTTCAAGTCAAAAACCCAAAAAGGGTAACTTGGATCCAAAGAAAAAGGTTTTGATTGAAACTAAAAAAGGCAGCTTGAATTGACATCACTTAGGAAGGCATATTAGGGACAGCAAATTCCAAAGAGCTTTGAAGTGTTAAGGCATCAAGTTTTAAGAGATCCAAGATTTGTTGTCATGGTTATCTAATCATTTGTTTTGGGGCATTGCTACCCCAAATAGCTACTCTTAAATACTCTCATTTTATCTTTATACCATCATTTGTAATTTATTATTTATCCAAATAAATGAAAGCCATTTTATTATTCTCTTAGTCCTATACATTGCTCTTTCTCTTTATATCTTGCCATGAATGGAAGAAATGCATAACTTGCATATTTTGAAATTAGGATAGTGATTAATAATTGAACAAAATCATAAGAAGTGTGTGTTACTGTGAAGGATTAAAGGAGACAAAAACTAAGGATGAGGTCTTACTAAATAAGAGCAAAATGGCTTCCACAGCCCTCTTAGAGAAAAGATAAATATGTAGGCTGATGCCAAAAATGTGCTTCTAAGTTTATGACAGATGGTTTCTCTACCAGAGATGCACCTCTAGGTTGATGAAAAATAGTTTCTTTGTCAAATATATGTATTCAAGATGACTTTTTTGCTAAAATGTATAGTGAAGATAAATATTCCAAATAATGGAATATGGTTTCTCTGCTAAAGGTGTGCATAAACGAGAATGCAAAAACCTTAATACCACAATTGATGTTTCATTTACATAAGACATGCACTTGCATTATCCACTCATTTGATCTCGACTTAGGTCAAATTATCTTCAGACCCACGACATCAGTATAATCATTTCTTTTCAACCTCAACTCGATCTTGATTATTTTATTTTAACTTGTGATATCATCCCAATCATTTGATCTCGACTCAGATCAGATCATTGTCAAATTCACAACATTAGTCTAGTCATTATTTTTGACCTTAACTCAGTCCTGGTCGTTTTATTTTGACTTGCGGCATCGTCCCAGTCATTTGATCTCGACTTAGGTCAGATCATCGTCAGACTTGCAACATCAATTCAGTCATTTATTTTCAACCTCGACTCAGCCCTGGTCATTTTATTTTGACTCGCAATATTGTCCTAGTCATTTGATCTTGACTCAGTTCAGATCATTGTCAGACTCGCGACATTAGTTTGGTCATTCATTTTTTACCTCGACTCGATCCTGATTGCTTTATTTTGACTCACGACATTAGTCCAGTCATTTATTCAATTCGACTCCGGTCAGATCATCTTTAGACTTATGACATTAGTTTAGTCATTTATTTACGACCTCAACTTGGTCTTGGTCATCTTTCGACTAGCAATATCATCCTAGTCATCTGATCTCAGCTTCGATCATATCGTATTTTGACTCACAACATCAGTCAATCATTTATTTGATCTCGGCTCTAGTTAAATCATATTTTGATTCGTGACATTATCCCAGTCATTCAACATCGTCTTAGGTTAGATCATTTTACTTTCGACTTGAGGTTCACCCTCGGTCAGTTTTACTCTTTAATTTGACTCAAAACAAAGCGAATGCCTAGGTCTTTGCATCATCTTTGTCTAACAAAGATATGCAAAGAGAAGCAGCTGTAGATACCTTTTTATGTCTGAGTCCATTAAGGTTCAGGCCTGATTGGGCCCATTGAGGTCCGAGCCTAATTGGACCAATCAATGTTCAGGCTCAATTAGGCCCATTTGGGTCCAGGCCTAGGTGAAGAGCTTGTTCATTATTATTATTATTATTATTATTATTATTATTATTATTGTTGTTGTTGTTGTTGTTGTTGTTATTATTACCATTATTATTTTTTTATTATTATTATTTTTCTATTCTTTTTTCCTTCCCCACTACTTTCTTTTTCTGTTTCAATCCACACGTGTATAATGGAATCGAGATCAGAATCCCTGGGTCAAACATAGGATCAAATTATCGAAATTTTAGACTAGAAATCATGCTGGATAAAATGCAATCCCAGGATTTAAGCCTGGGATTGATTCTGTCTGTTTCCTAAAATCATTCCTAAGCCTACCTATAAATTGGATCAATTTTAACACTAACGAATACACAGAAAACACAGAGGAAATTATTGGGGGAATTCTAGGAAAAGTTTGGCAGCAAAGGTTTCTAGGATTCAAAAATTGAAATTTTGGATTTGATTTAGAGTTCTGGTGGAATTTTAGGTTTTTGGAGGTGAATTTAAAGTTGTAAGAGGTTCAAGGAAGGTTTACAATGATTTAGGAATTTTTTTGAATTTTTCTGGATTTTTTTCAAAATTTTTTAGGTTTTTTTGGGTTTTTTGAAAAACTTTAAATTTTCTAGTGGAATTTTTTAGCGAAGGTTGAAGTTTCTTACGAGATCAAGCGAGATTTCTAGAATCCGATATGTTTTCCAAAAATCAGTGGGTTTTTCAATTTTCGATTGAATTTTTTGATGACATTTCCAGAAATCGGTGAGATTTCCAGTTTTCGATTGAATTTGCTAGTGGGTTTTCTAGAGAGAAGTCAAAGGTTTTTTTGCTATAGAGAGAGGCTTTGGGATTTCTGAAGAAAAATGCTAAAGGGATGCCTTGTATACTGCCTATGCATGATGTTGTTCTGGCATCTTAGGATCCGCGTGAACCCGACTTAGGATCCCCGCGTTGGCCCTAGTATCGACCCAACCCGATCGTAGGTTTTCCCATTTCCATTTTATTTTTATTTTATTTTATTTTATTTTCAACCTATTTTTTATATGTTCTGGTTTATTTTTTAAAAATAAATAAAAAGAGATAAAAAAAGGAAAAAAATATAAATATTTCTGTCATTGGTATCTTTAAAAAAAATAATTTTTAAAAAAAAGGAAAAAAAAACCTTTCAAAAAAAGGGAAAAAATAAAAAATATACTTTTTCAAATAATGACAATTTTTATCCTCTAAACTATTTGAGGATTGCTTTGAAGTGAGCCCTACCAAACTATTGGGAGGCTTCACCAATTTTTTCAGGATAAAATAAATTAATAAATCTGATGACAGAGCCCCTACAGAGTGGGATACTAGTCTCCATGAATACTCCTGAGGTAAGAGAATTATCCTAAATTGCTACCAAACTATTGGGACAATTTTAGGGTTGATTCTCAATACTAAATTATTTGGTAAAATTCTAAAATGACCAAGGCTTGGATAATTCGAAATCAAACTAGTACCATCCTTCAAATGGCGCTGTGGGGGTGCTACAATCTTTCCCAGACGTAACTGACTCCCGAATCTAACATCTATTTTATAGATCAGATTCAATCAAGTGACCAATCACACCTAGCCAAAAAAGATTGGTGGCAACTCCTCTTATGCACGTCTAGCGGTAGGTCCATAGATCTATATGTTATGACAACCACTAGGTGACCCGACCCGAGCACTCAACCCGCTTTCAACTCGTGTCCCTACCTTTGGCTTCAACTAAACCGAGCTATAAACCTAGCCTCCAAACCGAGCCTCTAAGCCGTCCCCTGAACTTGAAGCCGAGTCGCATCGAGCAGCTCTAGCCAAGCTGTTTCATTTTTTAGTATTTTTTTTGTTTTTTGGTATTTTTTATTTATTTATGTGTTTATTTTTTTAGTATTTTTAAATGATTAAATTTAGAAAAAGAATAAAAAATAAAAAATATATTTTTTGAGAATAAGTATTAATTATCCAATGATAGAATTTATAGAAATTTCAAATGGTAAATTTTTGTAAAATTCTTAGGTGAGGAATTTTGTCTAAATTTATCCCACGTGATGGAATAATTTAGATAAAATTTTAATGACAATAATTAATACTTATTTTCAAACAAAAAAATAAAAAATTTTGGTTGAAAATATTTGACAATTATCCAATGATGAGATTCTTAGAAATTTCAAATGGTAAATTCCTAAGAAATCTCTAAGCGAGAAATTTCTTTAAATTTGTCCCAAATGGTGGAAGAATTTAAATGAAGTTTCAATAAAAAATAATTTTAATATTATTTTCTTTTCGAAAACAAAAAAAAAAAAGAAGAAAAAGGAGAAAAAGAATTTCTAAATAGACCCAAATGATGACAAATTTAGAAATCCAATCAAAAAGAGAAATACAAGGAATTTCTAAATAGGCCCAAATGGTGGAGAATTTAGAAATTCAAAAGTGAAAATATTTTAAGTTAGCCCAAATGGTGAAATAACTAGATATATTTTCGACAAAAAAAAATCTTTTTGATGACAGAGCCTCTTCAAGAAAACAAATGAATCCTTAAATATTCTTGAGATGAGAAAATATTTTTAAAAGTTCTGTTAGATTGATAAAGAGTCTTAAAAGTTATTTCCAATATTTAATATAAAAATTTGAAATCATTAGAATCTAGACCTTAGGATAAATTTAAAATAATATGGCACCATCCTTCGGATAGGCATGTGGGAGTGCTATAACTTTTCCTACATGTAACCGAACTTTCGAATCTTATTTTGGTTTATAGATTTGAACATATTCTTTTAGAGACCCTTAGTCAAGCTTAAGAGCTCTTTAAGAGGATAGAGGTAGCCAATCACACCTAGTTAAAAAGATTGGTGGCGACTCCATTTGTTAAGTCTAACTATAAATTTTCGAATCTATATGTTATGACAATGGATGAAAAAGATAATGTTTTTTCTTCATGCTTATAATTTTTTCAAGTCAGCTATAAGTCTTTCTAAAGTCTTTAATGTATCCATCTTTAATGTATACATTCCCTAATTAAAGATCATGGCTGGTATCCATAAAATTATTGTAGTCATCGCCTTTTCCTTTTTTATTTTAAGAAAAGATAAAGGAAAATGAGCAACTTTTGACAAAACCCTCCTCTTGTGCCAAAAAAGAAGATCTCACCGTTATCATTGGATATTTGCATGTTTTCCCAGAAAATAAGAGTAGACCCAAGTCCAGTCCTACGCTCTAAATAGTAATATAATTTTTGGAGGATTTGTGTCCAAATCTTTGGACATAAAGATTGAGACAAATGTTCAAAAACAAACTATTTTCTGCAAAATTTCTTCAAAAAAAATTCATACATCATAAATCCATAAATTTATACATGAAATAAACCTACCATTTTTTTATTATTATTTTATACGTGAATGGATTACAGCAGGAAATTTATTAGAAGTCCACAATCATAAAATGGAAAATTTGTCAATTAGTCAACCATTGTGACCCATGTGAAATATCACACCAAAATATTGATGTGAAGACATGAACTTAATGCTTCTATGGCTCTCATTGTAAACTCATAAATTGACAATCAATAGAAGTCTGCAACATCTTTAACACGAAAAATATATGATAGTACAAAGGACATTGTTCATTATAGAAATATAAATCCTTTTCACTTTTCTTTACTTGATCGGTGGTGGTTGAGGGAGTTTAAAAGTGATTTTCAAAGTCTTTAAAGCTGTCTTCCATTACATTTCAAGTCTTCAAGTCTTCTCGACTAACTTACAAATTATTTAATTCAAAAGATGTTTAATTATTATATTTGAAGAAATGGTGAAATCTTGAAAAAGAGGGAAAAATAATAAAATGAGCAAAGTGTTTGTGCCGTGTTAGAAGGTAAAGCTTTTCTATCCCATTTGAGAAGTTAGTCGGAATTGCATATTTTAGTGAGTATTCTCATTTGATTATCTACTTATATTAAAAAAATAATTAAAAAATATATCATAACCTTCTAAATCCTAATTAAAAAAAAAATTATACTGTCTCAACAAACAATCGGCTTCTAAATGAAACAAGGCTAAGATCGGCAACCCAAGGATTTCATATTGCCAAGATCGGTAACCCCATCTTTCTAAAGTCTTTAATGTTCCTTTTCATGCTTTTTTTTTTCCTTATTCCATGCAAGCGTTGTCTTTCTTTCTACCAAACACATTCTTTAATTCTCCGTTTGTATATTTTTAAGTATTTTTATGAGGTAATCAGATAGACACAATCCACAAATTTCAACTCAATCTTTTAACGTCTTCCATTTAATTAATTTCTACATAAATTAATTTTCATGTGTTGAAAATTTGGCAAAAAAAAAAATAGAAAGTACATGTTTAGACGAGGAATTTTTATATATTCTAATAGAGTTTTAATTTTTTGTCAACCGTGGATTTTCTTACTTATCGATGTTTAAAATATCAATAAATATTGATAAAAGTTATATATATATACACGCACACACACACATGTGTGTGTGTGTATGTATGTATATAGAGTATATTATATATAACATTTCATCAAATTAGCAAAAAAAAATTTCTATCGGATACTAATTGACTATTCTACATCTTTTACATGAGAAATTAGGATTAATTATTTTTTGTAATTATTCTTTTTTTTTTTGTAATTGTTCCCACAAATCACAAAAAAAAAAATACTTTTTAATTGATACTGTGATTACATGACATATTTATTTCAATATGCTTATTAATTGATGATTTTCGTTATAAATATTTGATTTTTTTCAATAATGTAATTACGTTGTATAATTTGAATAGAAGTGATATTTGTTAATTGGTTTGATTTTTATATTTTGATTTTCTATTTTGATTTTTTTTATTTTTTGTTTTATTATTTCAGTTTTATTTATTTTATTTTATTGAAAAAAATAAGAAAAAAAAATTTGACATGAATTTTTAAAATTACAATTTATTTATTTGGATGATATTTCACATGGATTTTATTTATTTCTAAGGTTTATTATGATTTTTTTTGCATGATTCAATTATGATATTGTTGCATGATATTTATGATTTTTCTATGATATTTTGATAACATTTTTGTAAGACATTATTTTGTAAATAAATAAAAGAAATTAGAATCTAATTTTTTTGTTAGATATTTAATGAATCTAACAGTAAAACCTCTTCAAGTGAACAACAAATTTATCTTAAATACTATCGAGGTGAGAAAAAAATTTTTTTTTGAGTGAAACCCTAAAGACTTTTTTTCAATGTTTAAAATTTGAAATTAATAAGAGTTATCTTTGATATCAGATGTTTGCATCAAGCCAAATAAAGTGACATGTGATACTTGTATGAACATTTCTATTAGCTTTATGGATGTCATCGAAACATATAAATATAAATATTACATATATATATATTTATATGGATGATGATTTTTTTAATAGTGGGTAATAGTTGATAAATGTCAGAGTTTTAGATTGTGAACAAAAATGACATATTTAGAAAAGTTGTGGATTGTGAATGAATTTTAATGGATGAAATTAGCTAAAGTATCAATTTAATTTTTTTTTTTACATGTAATGTACAATAAGAGATAAATCTCTTCTTATTCCATAAATCTCACCTTTTATTCATCTCAAGATTCAAACCTAAAACCTTGAATTAAAATCCTAATTTTGTTTGTTGGGATATGCCTTTTGATATTAAAATAAATAAGAATGATAAAAGAAATAAGTTTTGACATGTAAAAAATTTTAGTCTTGAGTACAGAAATAACATCGGAATAGAATAGGACCATTAAGATAATTTCCATGTAATAGGCCGTCTTCGATTATTCAGGGGAAAGACTGTTCAAATTAGCTTAATCAATAGGAACTTCAACATGGATTTTTAAGCTAGAGCTCCCAAAAACTTGTGCCAAATACAAAGCAATGATGATAAATATATGGATTGTCTCTAAGGAAAGAACATTACTAAGCCATAATATCATCAAAATTATGTTCGTAACACAAACAAGCTGTTTGCTTCGTTGTAGAATATGTAAATATTTATGAAGTCATCTGCTCTTACCGAAAGAGTCAAATTAGTGGGTTCCTAATATACTACCATCTCTGGTAGTTTATGCAATTGATCCCATAGATGCAAATTGCCACACCATATGAATTTGTTATAGGTTGCAGGTTCAGAAAAAAGGGAAAATGCAAGCTACAATTAACCTCCCTTATATTTCAAGTGTCAAATTGGTTAACTTCCTTTTACACACTAGCTTTAAGGTTTCAGTCACTCAACCCCATAGACACCGTCAAAATCTTTGTAAATAAGAGAAAAAATCATAATATTCTTGTTCCCATAATACTAAGAATTGGTGCTTCCTTATTTGCCCAACAAAATATAGATCTTTAAGATAAGGTATAAAACTTCTTAGACATGGCATAATAGTTATTGATCTGAGGTCTTTTATCTAGTGTACAATGTCCATGATTTAAATCCTCTCCTCAAGTTTTCATGTCCAATTATACTAAAAAGGGAGATCATGCATAGGACCTAAGATATACGATCAAAAATAGGCTGAGTCAACATCGTTGGTCTCTATTTCAAATTTATTACAGCCATAGAATCAATCAAGAGAAAAGCATCATGATTTAAATTTTAAAGAGACAAGGAATTCTAGGCTAGGGTTTTTATATTCATCTGTGCATGTGATACAAAGTAAGACAACTAAAAACAAAATATTCTAGATGATATTAGCTAATCAATTTTTGCTAGATTCCATCCCCCAAGTCGGCACATCATTTTATAAGAAAAAAAAAGAAATTTCTTCCTAATTTTATTCTAAGCATCCAAAGCGGTGCCAAAAAATTAAAATGGATTACAAAACAATTTACTAGTATTGTTATCTCTCTCTTGTAATTTAAGGATGCTTATCATAACTACGTATCAAGAAGTGGTTTAGCCTTTTCAAGACTCAAAAACCATTTACTGGTTATCTTTGCCATTTATGCCAAAACTCACTTAAGCTTATTGAGGTTGCATCATTTGAGGTTGTATACTCTTGATAATGCAACAAGAAGAAACTAATAAGTTTTAATTGCTCTTGAGTTTTTAAGCTAGTCATATGAGTTTATGGAAATCCCAAGTTAAAATGGTTAACACCTTACTAAATGGATCATCTTAAGTTCCATTCTCTTATAAATATGAAAATAGCATTGTACTAGCGAATTTAAACGAGAGGCAGAAATAGAGAAAAAGAGTGGCCACTTCAATATAGCCAACAAGGGATGAAAAAAAAGCCATTTGAATATAGTTAGCTAGGGATTGAAAGAGGCTTTACACAAGATTTTAAACAAAGGTCTTATAACAAATGGCCTCCTAAAATTCTCAAAGGTGTCAAGTGGTCCTATTACAATATCTCATAAGAATACATCTCTTAAATGGTGCTATAAAAATACCCATTTCTTATAGTATTTAGTCACACTACCAACTTGTCCAAGAACATTTTTGCCTCTATTATTTTCAAATAAATTCTTCTTTTTGGTGGCACTAGTGGAATGAAAAGGAAAAAAGAAAAGTTATATCATTAACCGTAGGTCCTAGCCTTCAACTTTAAATTTATCGATCTCTCCCTTTCACCTTTTTTTTACCAGCCTTATAAATTAAATTGTTGTGTAAAATAAAACATAAATTGATAGAAATTGTATAGTGATGATAAATATAAAATATAATGGAAAGCACCTTAACGAAGTCATCCAACATTGGTAAGAGTCTCTCGAGTAACTTGCTTCTTTCAGAAGTTGGGTCAAGACTTGTTGCAGGAGAAAGAATAAAAGAGTAATATGTTTTATCACACACCACTCACATCTAAGTAATCTTACATGATGCTATCCTTAATAGAGAAACCATAAAACAATTTATCTCATTTAAAGTAATTTTATAACCAAATTTATGAGATTACAACCAAATGGAAATATTTAGTTCTAAATTATAGAATGATGTTGAACTTTGAAAATATTTTTCTGTTAGTTAAAGAAAATCTTAAGAATGTACAAGGCACCAGCAAAGAGTATCATATGATACAAACCACTTATCATAACAATTTTTTGTCCATAAGAGACTCAACTGCTAGAGTTAGTGAAAATTTTCGGATTCGCCACCAATCTTTTTTGTAGGGTGAGGTTGATCACCTAAAAATATCATCTTTTAATAAAAATCTTAAAATTAATTAAGATTTACTAAGGTTTGTGAAATCAAGGTTGGGTTTAGGAGTACAGTTACAAGTGAGAAATGTACTAGCACCCTTATGTCACCCGTTCAAGGAACGATACCAATTAAATATATGTAATCCTTAAATTTTGATGATGCAATCTTTTTTATATTTAAATTTAATTTCTTAAAATTTATTTATGAAAAAAAAATTTATTTCTTGTGAAATTAACATTGTTATAATTATTTCATATTCTATAAATTCTCCAACGCTTTAGCAGAATTTATAGAAAATCATTATTTAAAAAAATATTTTTAAAAAATTGACTATTCACAACATTCTCAAAATCTAATCATAAGATATTTTATTTGTTTATTAAAATGATTTTAGGAATATTTCAACTCTTTGGTGAGTTGCCAAAATTTATTAAACAAATTTTAAGGTTATCCTGACTCTTCGACGAAATCCTAAAATTTTGAACAAGTTTTAGGATCATTGTAACTTTTTGACGAAATCCTAAATAAAAATCATTCATTTTTTTATAATTAAAGGATTTAATTAATTAATTAATTTTTATTGAAATTATTTTTATTATTTTATTGTTATTATTTACTATTTATTATTTTTATCTTTTTTCATTATATTATTTTAAAAAATTTAGATTATCCCGACTCATCAACAAAATCTACAAAATATTAATCTTTTACTTGTATTAAAGAAAATCAAACTCGTTTAATTTTCTAAAAAAATTACTTTTTGTAAAAATATTTATTCAATATATTAATTATTCTTATTATTTTATTTTTAATATTGTTTAAATAAACCTTTATTCTAGTAAAAATAATTTCAGACTTTTTTAACTTTATGGTGAAATCCAAAAAATTATTTTTACTTGCAATAATTAAAAAAAAATCAAACTTTTTCAGCTTTCTTTAAAAATTACATTTGAAAGATTCATTTAAACAATTTATCATTTCTTTTTTATTTTATTTTTCTTTTTTATAATTTTATTATTATCTTTTAGCAAAAATTATTTTTTAAATTATCCTAACATTTTGGTGAAATTTAAATAATATTTTTGCTTGTAATAAAATTTTTTTTTCTTAAATAGTTATTATTATTATTTTGTTTATTCTTTTATTTTTTTTAATTAAAATCTTAGTATTTGTTTTTTGTATTGTTTATTGTTACAGATAGTTATTTATTTTTAATATAAAAAAATAAAAATAAAAATATTATAAATTATAAAAATATTGAGCAAAAACAAAATAAAAATAAAATGAAAAAAGAAAAACTTACAAATGGGTCGGGTTACTTGGCAGGTCGTGCACGGATCTTACGCTGGTCAGATGCAAGTCAAGACACCCAAAACGACATCATTTTGGTGCACTTATAAAAGGCTTGTTTTTTTTTTTTTTTCCCCTCTTTACTTTTCAGAGCCTCTCTCTTTAAAAATGTATCTTCTTCATCGACGGTCGTGGCAACCCAAATTTTGGCTTGTCGTTGCCGTGCACCAGCTACTGAAATCTTCAATGGCATTGGAAAATTTAAACCCAACCTAATGTTTGGCCACATTCCCATATTTCGGTCACCAAAGACTTCAAAAGTTACCAGAAAATTCAAAGTTTTTCAAAATCTGATGGCCCAAAAATTTTTTCAAAAATTCCAAAAAAAATCCCAAATTGATCCTTTTTATTTTCTAAACACTCTTTCAAAATCAAATTTTTCAAAAAAAAAAATCTCAAACCTTCTAGATCAAAAATTTCATTCTAAGGGGTCTTTTTTGTTTTTAAGTTTTTTTTCTTTTTGCTGCTTATTCATCTTTAAAAAAGATTGAGCTATTTTTTTTTAATAGCTTTTGTGTTTCTTGTTTCCTTTTTTTTTTTTATTTTACAGAACCCCTAGGCTTCCCCATTTTTCTCTCTATTCTCCTTCCATTTTACTTGTAAAAATTGGCTTCATTTATAGAGCCTTTGGGATTCAAATCCTAAATTTCTTAAAATCTTTTGTGAAAAATTTTGAAGGCCTATCTAGTGACTTTTGGTCATTGGATTTCAAGCTACCAAGTTAGACAGCATAAGGGAGAAAAAGAACCACTTTAGCAGCTTGATTTCAGCTGCCAAAGTTGTAACCAAATTTTTTTTTAATTTTTTTAACTTTTAACTTTTTTTCTTTTCTTAAAGATTAATTAAATAATAATATAAACAAAATTATATTTAACTTAAAACAGAATCAAACAAAATTGGTGCCTACACCACTAAATCACTAGTCCTTAGATACTAGCCACTTGCCCACTCAAATGCATACCTTTAGCAACAAATAGCCTACTTGAGACATTTTTAAAGAATTTTCTTATTAAAACAAGTAATTTAAGTGAAGCATTTAGTGTATGTTTATACTTTCATAAATTGAGTCATTCTTTGTAATATTGTTCTTTGAAAAAAGTTACTCATAAAGGTAAACTTATTAGGAGTGTGTGAATTTCAAAAGGAGTTGGCACATTTCAAGAGAGATTAATAAAATAAAGTGGATTTTCAAATTGTGAGTACTAGCATAAATGACTCAAGAAGATTTGGTTATTCAAAACTAAAATTTGATTGTGCATTTGTAGGTGTACAAGCATTGCTACAAAGTAAATTCAAGCAAAAATAATCAATGGTACCTTGATAGTAGATGCTCAAGACATATGATCGGGAACAAGAGTCAATTGAAGGACTTTAAAGCCCAAAAGTGGAAGATGTGTTGTATTTAGAAAGAACTCCAAAAGTCAAATTGAGGGAATTAGTTCATTGTTGATTTTAATTTTACCGTTATAGATACCAATCTCACTTTTATCACTATTTTTAATCTTATCGAAATTAATTTCATCACTCATCCAAATGAACCTTTAGTGAAGATGAGAATTTTTTTGCTTCTGTTTCCATTTGTATTGATAGTTGTTTTGGTTTGGTTATCTAATAAGTAATATAGCCTAGGAAGTTTATATTTTGGGGGGTTCATTAGTATTTTTAGTTTTAGGATCTTAAAACCCCTGTTTTGGATTTTTTCTATACATAGCCATTAGAGAAGGGAGAAAAGGTTTTGATATTTTGGTTCGAAATCAAGCAAAATCAAAATTTTCATATCATTCTAAGATACTTTTTTGGACCAATCTTTTATGCTTATGAGAAATATCTTTTTATTATCTCTGTTTGATATCCAAAAACTCTATCGATTAGATTAATTGTTCTTAATTAACCAACCTCTAGCGAAATTGTTTAGGTTAGAATGTTAGATAAGATAAATCAACTACATATGGAAAACTAACAAGTGAAAAAGAATTAAAACATGTATGCATATGCATATATATGAACTTACCTTGATCATAAAGAAACCCCTCCATGTCATTGTTAGAAATAAATCAACTTAAGGCTTTAAACCATACAAAGACATGCCTTTCGACATATATATAGTTCAAATACCAATTTATATACTGTGCATACCTTCCTCGTGATTGATAATTCTGCAGACAAGATAAACATTTCCTTTGGAGTCACACTAGCCTTTGTTAAAAATCTGCTATGCTATAGATGATCCTTTATTTCTTTTAACATTTTTTGTCTTTTCTACTGTTTTTTAGCTTCTTTTCAAATTGTGCTTGATCTATGATACTCCATCAGAAAATTCATCAAATTATTGTTCATGAATTTCCAAGACTTCTTGAGAAAATTGAAATTAAATCAAATTTCTAAAATGCCTCTTTTAGTTCATCAATAAAGATAACATTTTTGAAGAATCCTTTGTTCCTTTAGCGGCTTTTTAAAGGGGACAGTTTGAAAGATCTTCCCTAACTTATACAAACGCTAGCAACTAGCATAAGCAAGTATAGTGAAGCTTGGTTTTGTTTGGTTTTAGGATAAATCTCATAACAAATCAAATTTTTTGACACCAAATCAATCCAAATTACAATGAAAACCAAACTAACCAAATTGAAATAATTCGATTTAGTTTAATTTCTTATTTGGTTTAGCTTTTTTAACATATCAAATTTTTTAAAAAATTAAACATTTTAAAAATAAAAGAATAAATATTTAGATATTTTATCTTTTAAAGAATATTTTAGAGACTGAAGAAAACTTATATAATATTTAAATAAAAATATTAATATATAAAAACTTATAAAGATAATATAACAAAAAAACTAATGTAAATATATTGGATAAGATTTGATAAGCTTAGGCCCATGAGATTATTTATATATCAAAAATTTTTTATTGAATTTTAATTTCAAAATACATTTTAAGTCATTAAAATATTAATATCAAAATATTTTCTAATATTTAATTCCAAATTTAAATGAAGTGAACCTAAACAGGTTTTATTTGATGGGCTGACCCGAACTGGCTGGCTTGGCTCGGCCTTGACACTTCTATTTTAAGCTTATCTTCCAACTTTAAAATAGACGACATACCGAAAGGAATGTACTTTTGAAGAACATACATTGAGTTTAACCAATCAAAGCATGGGGTATCTTGCAACAGTCATTAAATGTCATTCTTTAATATCAACTAAAGATATTAATCTTACCCATATCCAATAAAAAATACTATTTTTTATCCGAATAAGGATGGAAATGGATATTATATTATGAGTACAGAGATGAAAATAGGTATGATTTTAAACTTTTATAAGATATGAAGATGGAAATAGGTAATATAACACCCATTTCATACCTATACCCTACATATATATTTATATATATTTAATATATAGATTTTTATTAAATAATATAAATTATTATTTTATATAAAATAAAATAAAATATATTTTTATTGAAAATTATATATTAATATATATTTATAAAAAATTACCTAAATATACAAGATAAAAAAAAAAAAAAGCTAAAAAAATTTAGTTTTTAGTTTTTTTTAAAAGCCATAGGTATGGGGATTACCTATATCTATTAAATACTTGTAGGGATGGAGATAAAAAATAAATTTAAAATATTCGTTGGATATGGATACGAAAATGAGTATAATATTAAAATTTGAAGATGAAAAAAAAAGAATACTCTACCTACCCATAAGCTACACATTAACATTTCTAATATCAACTTGAACCTTAGAATTTTAAGGATTGCATTTCAAGCTTTAATATTTTGCTATACTTATTTACCTTATTAACTAAAAGGATAGAAGTGATGGTAATAGGAACAAAGGGAGCTTGGCCCTCTTAAAATTTTTATAATCCCTTTATTTATATATATATATTAAATCTATTTAAATTGACTTTAAAATTTAAATTCTTAATTTATTTTCTTGGTTTTATTACTTAATCTTATATATTACAATTTAAGAGATGTTCAAAATCTCATTTATTATACCCAATAATCATTATTTATAAATTCTTAATACTAATAGGTTTATCACAAATTTTGAATCATAATCCTGTGAGCTTAATAAAATTTAAATTAATTTTTTTAGAGTTTTCACGAAACTCTATTTCCAATAAGTATCAAATATATGTCTTTTTTCTATTTTTGGTGGAAGAGACCAAAGCCTAAGGGCTTTAGGAAAAGATAAATTGCAAAATTAAAGAATTGAACTCTGATTTGGCATGAATCCATCATATGAAAGTTAGGTAAACTATTTGAACTAAGCCCTACGATCTTTTTTCTTTGTGAGCTTATTTCAACTTTTCCTCTTCATATCATTTTTTATTTTTACTTTAAATCTTTATATTGTCATAATTTTTTTCCAACAAAAAATCATATTGGATTTACTTCAGGAAAAGATAGAAAAGCACCATAATTTTTAATCTCAAAATTTTATTACATTTTGTTAAAAATAATTTAGTTTTCTTGTTTTGATAAAATATTTAAAAATTAATTTATTCATACATTTTTTTATTTTAATTTTTAATTGCTATTTTTTTTTTAAATTTATATTTCATTGATAGAATGTGTAATTAGTAATTCTACCTTTAATTGTAAATCTTATCATTGTTAAAAAATACAATGTTGTGACAATAATATTTTTATTTTACAATTTCATTAACTTTTTTATTAGTATATTATTTTCATATATATTATTAAGTATGATAAAATATTTACAAAAAAACATGAAATAAAGTATTTTGAATATTATTATTTGATTCTAAAACTAAATGTTAAGATTTATCACTACAAAATAGATATATATCCGAAAAAATTAACACTTAAATTCCCCTTCTTCCAAAAAAGCAAAGAAAAACACTTAAATTCTCTAACTATTTACCAATTCCATTATGATAAACCAGTTGAACTAAACTTCAACTTCGAATTTCTTTCTTTGTTTAATTAATAGGAGTGCAGCAAGTGCTATATAACTCAGAAATTAGCCAAGTGAAACTAGCTTTGGTAGTGACAATGTGATTCTTAAGTTTAAAAACTAGTTTTCAATGAGTGTTTTAAGTCCTATATTAACATGTATCACGCCCCAGATCTGTTCCCATGGAATCTTAGCTTTTAAATTGCGTAGGAAAATGATTGTGGAATTTTTGTCCAGGGGGAGTTGCGGAAAACATAAGCATGTGGGAAGACATGATTGCAATGTTTATTTTTTTTTTCCTTTATACATTTGCTCTTTGAATGGGAGAAGGTAGTGTAACGAATTGAGAAACAAAAAAAAAAAACTTCTTTGTAATTCATTCGATGTACATGTTTGGACTGTTTATAAATTATAATTCTACACTTATCAACTGTTACCCTTAATTTGTGTTCTCTTCATGATTTGAAATATTTATGTTATTACAATTTATATAGTGTGAATTGTGTTAATTAAAATATCAAATTAATTATTTTCAAATGAGTTTAAGAAAATACATGAAGTGGTTTAGCCTTTTCAAGACTTAAAAACTATTTATTGGTTACCTTTGCCATTTATGCCAAAACCCACTTAAGCTTATTGAGATTGTATCATACGAGGTTTTGGACTCTTGATAATGCAACAAGAAGAAACTAATAAGTTTTAATTGCTCTTGAGCTCTGAAGCTAGTCATCTGAATTTGTGGAAATCCCAGGTTAAAAAAGTTAACACCTTACCAAATGGATCATCTTAAGTTCCATTCTCTTATAAATATGAAAATAGCATTGTACTACTTGTGATTTTAAACGAGAGACAGAGACAGAGAAAAAGAGTAGCCACTTCAATATAGCCAACCAGGGATGAAAAAGAAGCCATTTGAATATAGTTAGCTAGGGATTGAAAGAGGCTTTTCAAAAAATTTTAAACAAAGGTCTTATAACAAATGGCCACTTAAAATTCTCAAAGGTGTCATGTAGTCCGATTACAATATCTTATAAGAATACATTCTCTTAAATGGTGCTATAAAAGTACCTTTTTTTTAGAGTATTTAGTCATATTACCGTCTTGTAAAAGAACATTTTCGCCTCTTTTTCTTTTTTTTTCCTAAATAAAATCTTATTTTTAATGGCACAGTGGAATGAAAAAGAAAAAGGGAAAAGTTATATCATTAACCGTAGGTCCTAGCCTTTAACTTTAAATATATTGATCTCTCTCTTTCACTTTTTTTTTTAGGTTACCAGCCTTATAAATTAAACTGTATATGTAAAAAAATATATAAATTGCTAGAAATTGTATAGTTATAATAAATATAAAATAGAATGGAAAGCATCTTAATGAAGTCATCCAACATTAGGTAAGAATCCCTCGAGTAACTTGCTTCTTTCAAAAGTTAGGTCAAGACTTGTTGCAAGAAAAAGAACAAAAGAGTAAAATGTTTTATCATACACCACTGACATCTATGTAATCTTACATGATGATATCCTTAATAGAGAAACCATAAAACAATCTATCTCATTTAAAATAATTTTCTAACCAAAATTTTGAGACTACAATGAAATGGAAATATTTAGTTCTAAATTATAGAATGATGTTGAACTTTGAAAATCTTTTTCTATTACATAAAAGAAATTCTTAAGAATGTATAAGGCACCAGCAAAGAGTATCATTTAAAGCAAACCACTAAATCACTAATCCTTAGATATTAGCCACTTACCCACTCAAATGCATACTTTTAGCAACAAATAGCCTACTTGAGACATCTTTAAAGAATTTTCTTATTAAAGCAAGTAATTCAAGAGAAGCATTTAGTGTATGTTTATATTATCATAAATTAAGTCATTCTATGTAATATTGTTCTTTAAAAAAAAAATCACTCATAAAGGTAAACGCATTAGAAATGTGTGAATTTCAAAAAGAATGGGCACATTTCAATAGAGATTATTAAAATAAAGTGGATTCTCAAATTGTGAATACTAACGTAAACGACTCGAGAAAATTTTGGTATTCAAAACCAAACTTTGATTGTTCATTTATAGGTGTAGAAGCATTGCTACTAGGTAAATTCAAGCAAGAATAATTAATGGTACTTTGATAGTGGATGCTTAAGACATTTGATCAGGAGCAAGAGTCAATTGAATGACTTTAAAGCCCAAAGGTGGAAAAAGTGCTACATTTAGAGAGAACATCAAAAGTCAAATTGAGGGAATTAGCTCATCATTGATTTTAATTTTACCATTATAAGTGCTAATCTCACTTTTATCACTATTTTCAATTTTATCAAAACCAATCTCATTGCTCATACAAACGAACCTTTAGTTAAGATGAAAATTTTTTGCTTCTATTTCCATTTGTATTTATGGTTGTTTTGTTTTGGTTATCTAATAAGTAATATAGCCTAGGAAGTTTATCTTTTAGGGGTTCATTAGTATTTTTAGTTTTAGGTCTTAAGACCCCTGTTTTGGATTTTTTTTTGGTACATAGCCATGAGAAAAGGGAAAAAAGGTCTTGATTTTTTAGTTCAAAATCAAGCAAAATTAGGATTTTTATATCTGTCTAAGATACTATTTTGGACTAATCTTTTACACTTATGAGAAATCTCTTTTTATTATCTTCTTTTGATATCCAGAGACTCTATCGATTAATTGTTCTTAATTAGCCAACCTCTCTCGAAATTGTTTAGGTTAGAATGTTAGATAAGATAATTCAATTACATATGGAAAACTAACAAGTAAAAAAAAAATTAAAAAATGCATGCAAATATACAAACTTACCTTGATTAGAAAGGAACCCCTCCATGTCATTGTTAGAAATAAATCAACTTAAGGCCTTAAACATTTCCTTTAGAGTCCCACTAGCCTTTTTTTAAGAATCTACCATGCTATAGATGATCCTTTATTTCCTTTAACATTTTTTTTTCTGTTCTACTCTTTTTAAGCTTCTTTTCAAAATTCTGCTTGATCTATGATACTACATCAAAAAATCCATCAAATTACCGTTCATGAATTTCTAAGACTTCTTAAGAAAATCGAAATTAAATCAGATTTCCAAAGAGCCTCTTTTAGTTCATCAATAAAGAATGACAATTTTCGGAGAATCCCTTCTTCCTTTAACGGCCTTCTGAAGGGGAGAGTTTGAAAGATCTACCCTATCTTATACGAATACTAGCGAATAAAATGAGTGAGAATGGTGCGGCTTGGTTTTGTTTGGTTTAAGGAAAAATCTCATAACAAATCAAAATTTTTGACACCAAATCAATCCTAATTACAAAGAAAACCAAACCAACCAATTGAAATAATTCGATTTAGTTTGATTTCTTATTTGGTTTAGAATATTTAACATGTCAATTTAAAAAAAAATTAAATATTTTAAAAATAAAAGAATAAATATTTAGATATTTTATCGTTTAAAGAAAATTTTAGAGGTTGAAGAAAGCTTATATAATATTTAAATAAAAATATTAATATATAAAAACTTATAAAGATAATATAATAATAATACTAATGTAAATATATTGGATAAGATTTGATAAACATAGATGCATGAGATTATTTTAATATCAAAATTTTTTATTGAATTTTAATTTTAAAATTCAATTTAAGTCATTAAAACATTAATATCGAAATATTTTCTAATATTTAATAACAAATTTAAATAAAGTGGACCTAAACATATTTAATTTGATGGGCTTGTCCGAACTAGTTGGCTTGGCTTGGTCATGACACTGCTATTTTAAACTTCTCTTCCAACTTTAAAATAGATGACACAACCGAAAGAAATGTACTTCTGAAAACATACATTAAGTTTCGCCAGTCAGAGCATGAGGTATCTTGCAATAGTCATTAAATGTCATTCTGTAATATCAACTAGAGATGTTAATTTTATTCATATTCAATAAAAAATATAATTTTTTATCTTAATAAGGATAGAGATGGGTGTTATATTATGAGTAGAAATATGAGAATGGATATGATTTTAAATTTTTATAAGATACGAGGATGAGGATAGATAATATAACACCCATTCCGTACCCATACTCGTGCCATACATATATATTTATATATATCTAATATATATTTTTTATTAAATAATATAAATTATTATTTTATATAAATTAAAATTAATATATTTTATTGAACAAATATATATTAACATATATTTATAAAAAATTACCTAAATATACGAGATAAAAATAAAAAAAGCTAAAAAATTTTAGTCTTTAGGTTTTTTTTTTAAGCTATGGGTATGAGTATTACCTATACCCATTAAATATTCGTAAAAATAAGGATAAAAATAAATTTAAAATATCTATTGGATATAGGTATGAGGATGAATATAACATTCAAATTCAGAGATTAAAATGAAAAATACTCTACCTACCCATATCCTACCCATTTACATCTCTAATATCAACTTAAATCTTAGAATTTTAAGGATTGCATTTCAAGCCTTAATGTTTTGCTATACCTATTTACCTTATTAACCAAAAGGATAGAAGTGATGGTAATAGGAACCAAGGGGGCTTGGCCCTCCCAAAATTTTTGTAATCCCTTCATATATATATATATATATATATATATAATCTATTTAAATTGACTTTAAAATTAAAATTCTTAATTTTATTTTTTGGTTTTATTACTTAATCTTATATATTACAATTTAAAAGATGTTCAAAATCTCATTTATTATACCCAATATTCATTATTTAAGATTTCTTAAAACTAATAGGTTTATTAGGAATTTAAAATCATAATTCTCTGAGTTTAATAAAATTTAAATTATTTTTTATTTCCAATAAGTACCAAATGTATTTTTTGTCTTTTTTTGATACAAGAGACCGAAGCCTAAGGGCATTAGAAAAAGATAAATTGCAAATTTTAAAAATTGAACTCTAATTTGACATGAATCCATCGTACGACAAGTTTGAAAAAGACGGCATCACGCCTGTTAAAAAAAAAAAAAACATGTATCTTTTCTTTTTTTTTAAATTAAACCCTACAATATCTTTTCTTTTTTAGCTTATTTCAACTTCTCGGTATCATTTTTCACTTTTATTTTTATTTTATAATTTTATGTTGTTGTATTTTTTTTTAACAAATAATCATATTGGATTTACTTTAGGAAAAGATAGAAATGTACCGTAATTTTTAATTTCAAAATTTTGTTACATTCTTTTAAAAATACTTTTAATTTATTTGTTTTGACAAAATATTTAATAATTAATTTATTAATGCATCTTTTTTATTTTAATTTTTAATTACCAAAAAAATCTAAAAAAATGTATAATTCATTGATAAAATTTGTAATTAGTAATTCTACCTTTAATTGTAAATCTTATTATTGTTAAAAAATGTAATGTTGTCACAATAATATTTTTATTTTATAATTTTATGAACTCATCTTTTTTGTTAGTATATTATTTTCAAATATATTAATAAATATATGCTAAAATATTTCTTTTGAAGAAAATAAAATAAAGTAATTTACTTGACTCTAAAATTAAATGTCAAGATGCAAAAGGATATATATCCTAAAATATTAACATTTTAAATTGTGTGGGAAAAGGATTGTGGAATTTTTGACGAGTGGGAGTTGTGGAAACAAATGCATGAGGGAAGACACAATTGCAATATTTACTTGATTTTTTTTCTTTATTAATCATTTGTTCTGAGAAAAATTTTGGACTGCTTATAAATTATAATTGTACACTTATAAATAGTTACCTTTAATTTATGTTCTCTTCATGATTTGAAATATTTATGTTATTACAATTTGTATAGTGTGAATTGCGCTAATTAAAATATTAAATAATTATTTTGAAATGAGTGTAAGTAAATACATGAAGTTTTATTGGCACTAATTCAGGGGTGAGTTCCTGGAGGAAGCTACGCACAAACTTGTTTTTGAGTAAATTATGAAGGAGTTTCCTTTGAGTAAATTTGGTGTGTTCAAAGTCATCATCTCGAGTCATAAAAAAGTTTGAAAAGGATGGCATCATGTCTGTGGAAATAAATATGGCCGACACAAAAGGACTTAACTTTTGGAATCCCACTTTAGTAACAAGAAAGAAAATATCCGGTGCAGAGGGTAAACGTGTGGAAGAAGGTCCTGTTAGCGTATATTTTGATTACCCGGTACTATCGAAGTTGAGGCTCGAGGCATTGAAATATTTATGTTTTTACAATTTGTATTGTGTGAATTGTGCAAATTAAAATTTTAAATTAATTATTTTCAAATGAGTTTAGGTAAATACATGAAGTTTTATTGACATGAATTCAGGGGTGAGTTCCACTAGGAACCTATAACTATGTGGGAATTATGTAGGAGTTTTCTTTGAAAATTCAAAATAATAATAATAAAAAAAAAAAAACAGAGTTGCATTTGAATTGCTGGGCTAGCTTGACTTATTAATCACGCAAACTTGGTATGTTCAAAGTCATCATCTCCAGTCAATAATAATGTATAAATGTTGAAAAAGATGGCATCATTTTTGTGGAAATAACTATGCTAGACACAAAAGGACGACTTTTGGAATTCCACTACACTAAGAAGAAAGAAAATATCCGAAGCCAAAGGGTAAACGTGTGGAAGAAGGTCCTATTACTGTATAACTTGATAACCCAATGTTGAAGTTGAAACTTGAGGCCAATTGATGCGTTGCACGTATATCTTATATATTTATATGAAGCTTAGCTTGAGCGCATGCAGTTGCAGCATCAAATTTCAAACAGAAATTTTTATAATCCCTTTGTGTGTGTGTATATATATATATATATATATATATATATATATATATATATATAATCTATTTAACTTGACGGTAAAATTAAAATTCTTAATTTTATTTTTTGGCTTTATTACTTTATCTTATATCTTATAATTTAAAAGATGTTCAAAATCTCATTTATTATACCCAATAATTATTATTTATAAATTCTTAAAACTAAAAAATTTATCACAAATTTTAAATTATAATCATGTGAGCTTAATAAAATTTAAATTAATTTTTTTTAGAGTTTTCAACGAAACTCTATTTCCAGTAAGTATCAAATGTTTTTTTCTTTTTTTGGGGTACAAGAGACCGAAGCCTAAGGACTTTAGGAAAAGATGAATTGCAAAATTTAAGAATTGAATAGGCATGAATCCATCGTATGACAAGTTAGGTAAACTAGTTGAACTAAGCCCTACGATCCCTTATCCTTTTGAGGTTATTTCAATTTTTTCACTCAATATCATTTTTCACTTTTATTTTTATTTTAAATCTTTATATTGTCGTAATTTTCCTCCAACAAATAATTGTCGTAATTTACTTTAAGAAAAGATAGAAAAACACCATAATTTTTAATCTCCAATTTTTGTTACATTCTTTTAAAAATACATTTAGTTTTCTTGTTTTGATAAAATATTTAATAATTAATTCATTCATATATCCTTTTTATATGACTTAGAAATCAGCCAAGTGAAACTAGTTTTGGTAGTGCCAATGTGATTCTTAAGTTTAAAAACTAGTTTTCAATGAGTGTTTTAGGTCCTATAGTAACATGTATCACGCCCCATATCTGGCCCCACGGAATCTTAGCTTTTAAATTGCGTAGGAAAATGATTGTGGAATTTTTGCTCGGGGGAGTTGCGGAAAACATAAACATGCGGGAAGGCATGCTTGGAATGTTTTTTTTTTTTTTTTCTTTGTACATTTGTTCTTTGAATGGGAGAAGGTAGTGGAATGAATTGAGAGAAAAAAAAACTTGTTTGTAATTCATTCGATGTACGTGTTTGTGTTCTCTTCATGATTTGAAATATTTATGTTATTTCAAATTGTATAGTGTGAATTGTGCTAATTAAAATACTGAATTAATTATTTTCAAATGAGTTTAAGGAAATACATGAAGTTCTATTGACATCAATTTAGGAGTGAGCTCCTTGAGGAACCTATGCAGAAACTTGTTTCAGCATAAATTATGTAGGAGTTTCCTTTGAATTGCTGAGCTAGCTTGACTAATCTATCACGCAAACTTGGCGTGTTCAAAGTCATCATCTCGAGTCAATAATAATATTGTAAAAAAGTTTGAAAAAGATGGCATCATGTCTGTAAAAAAAAAAAAAAGATATATCTTTTCTTTTTGAGCTTATTTCAACTTCTCCATATCATTTTTCACTTTCATTTTTATTTTATATTTTTATGTTGTTGTATTTTTTTAACAAAAAATCATATTAGGTTTACTTTAGGAAAAGATAGAAATGCGCCGTAATTTTTAATCTCAAAATTTTATTACATTCTTTTAAAAATACATTTAATTTTCTTGTTTTGATAAAATATTTAATAATTAATTATTCGTGCATCTTTTTTATTACAATTTTTAATTGCCAAAAAATAAAAAAAAATTTATAATTCATTATAGAATTTGTAATTAATAATTTTACCTTTAATTGTAAATCTTATTATTGTTAGAAAATATAATGTTGTCACAACAATATATTTTTTATAATTTTATTAACTCGTCTTTTTTATTAGTATATTATTTTTAAATATATTAATATATATGCTAAAATATATCTTTTGAAAAAAATAAAATAAAGTAATTTATTTATTATTACTTGACTCTAAAATTAAATGTCAAGATGCAGAAGAATATATATCCTAAAATATTAACACTCAAATTCTATTTCATTCATAAATAAATAAATAAAAACATTTAAATTCTCTATCTATTTACTAATTCCATTATGATAAACCAGCTAGGTTAAACTCCAACTTCAGATTTCTTTCTATGTTTAATTAATAGGAGTGCAGCAAGTGCTATATAATTCAAAAATTACCCTAGTGAAACTAGTTTTGGTAGTGTCAATGTGATTCCTAAGGCTAAACACTAGTTTTCAACTAGTATTTTAGGTCCTAAATCACCGTGGATCACGCCCCAGATCAAGCCCCATGGAATCTTTGCTTTTAAATTGTGTAGGAAAATGATTGTGGAATTTTTGACGAGTGGGAGTTGTGGAAAGCATATGCATGAGGGAAGACATGATTTAAATTATTTATTTTATTTTATTTCTTTATTAATCATTTGTTCTGTGAATTTTTGGAATCCGTATAAATTACAATTGTATATTTTTGGACTACTTATAAATTATAATTGTACAATTATAAATAGTTATCCTTAATTTATGTTCTCTTCATAATTTGAAATATTTATGTTATTACAATTTGTATAGTGTGAATTGTGCTAATTAAAATATTGAATTAATTATTTTGAAATGGGTTTAAGTAAATACATGAAGTTTTATTGACATTACTTCAGGGGTGTGTTCCTCGAGGAACCTATGCAGAAACTTTTTTTTGAGTAAATTATGAAGGAGTTTCCTTTGAGCAAATTTTGGTATGTTCAAAGTCATCATCTCGAGTCATTAAAAAGTTTGAAAAAGATGGCATCATATCTGTGGAAATAAATATGGCAGACGCAAAAGAACTTAACTTTTGGAATCCCACTCTAGTAAGAAGAAAGAAAATATCCGGAGCAGAGGGTAAACGTGTGGAAGAAGGTCCTATTACTGTATAATTTGATAACCCAATATTGAAGTTGAAACTTGAGGCCAATTGATGCGTTGCACGTATATCTTATGTATTTATATAAAGCTTAGCTTGAGCGCATGCAAGTTGTAGCATCAAATTTCGGGCAGAAATTAATGGCTAGGTGAAAGTTGGGCTGGCTTGACTGATTTAACAAGCAAACATGGTGCGTTCATAGTCATCATCTCGAGTCAATAATAATATTGTAAAAAAGTTGAAAAAGATGGCATCGTGTCAGTGGAAATGAATGTAGCAGACTTGAACTAAAATGAAAGCAATAAATATGACAGACGAAAGGACTTACTAATTTGTCTTTGGATGTCCTTAAAATCTGAAAAGGAAGACTTTTGGAATCCCACCATAAATACTAAGAAGAAAGAAAATATCCCGAAGCAGAGGACAAACGTGTGAAGCAAGGTCGGATTACTGTATATTTTGAGGCTTGACGCCAATTGATGCATTGCACGTCTATCTTATGTTTTTATATAAACCTTAGCTTGAGTGCATTCGTGCAGTAGCAGCATCAGATTTCAAAACAGAAATCAATGGCTATGTGTAAGTTGTTTTTATTATTGTTGTTGGTCCAATTCCATGAGCACCAAGCTTGCTATGAAGAGGAGAGGAGGAGTCTAATGAAAATCAAGGCATACTTCCAATCAAATGGGTATGCAGACTATTTTCTTCGACCTTCATGGGGTGAAGATAATCCAGACTGTTGCCGCTGGGAGAGTGTCAAGTGTGCTAACACCACGGGTCATGTCATTGAACTTTCTCTTGGCAATGTAGGCGAAAGGATTTATGAAGAACTCTTACCATCTATGCTTAACCAATCTATATTCCAACCATTTAAGGAGTTAAGGATTCTCAATTTAAGTTGGTATGGGATTAATCTGATTCAGAAGGAAGGTATGCTGCTAAATGCTATATAACATAGATCCTGCTGAATGAATGTGTACATTAATTAACAAATTGCTACAATTTCATTGTATATTTTAAATTTATTTGACTAGTTAATTTGCTAATTGTAATTATACATATATGTTATTTATTACAGGTTTAAATGGTTTGTTGAGACTGCAAAAGCTTGAGACTTTGGATCTTTCTGGTAACTTCTTTTCAAATAACTCTTTGCAGTCCTTAAGTGCTCTCACATCACTAAAAAAATTGATTCTAAATAACAATTACATGGAAGGATCCTTTCCTGTCCAAGGTACGTCTAATATTTGTTATTAATATCATATTAAATATTAATTTGTTTTGATTTTTAGTGTAATTAAATTAAGATTTTTTTAATACGATATAACAGAGTTACTAAATAATATTAAATAATAAAATTTTGATATGTATTGTATTTTTAAAAAACTGGTATATTTAAATAATTAACAAAATTTGCCATAAATAATATATTTAAAGTATTTTAAAGCGATATATATATAATATAGTTATTGGAATATGTTAATTTCTTTCATATAAATGCCTAGACACCCGCATATACTGCGCACATGTTTAGTTAGTTATTTTAAAGTGTTGTCAAATACTTATGAGTAAAAAGTATAGTCAAAGATTTAATATAATTTTATAATTTTTTAACAATAAACTTGTCATTTTTTATTTTATTATTAATTTCAAAATTTAGCATAAATAATATATTGAAAGTATTTTTAAGCCATATATTTAGTATATTTCTTGCATTTGTTAACTTTTTTCATATAAACGCCTACACATCCACGTATACTACATAAATGTTTAATGGATAAAACTTACATGAAGTTTAATAGGTGGAGTTTGTGAAGTTTCTTATCAAAAAAATAAAAAATAAAAACTTTAATAAAAAATCCGAACTAATAAATTAATAAAGCTCAATGTAAAAATTAATAATATAGAAAAAAAAATATTAAAAATATTATTTATAATTTCAATTTGATTTAAACTTATTCAACAATAAAAATTCTATCAATATTTTTACTAAAAATATTTATTTAATAAATATATCAAAATTTATTAATTTTTTTTCAAATTTTACATGTTTAATCTATGTGATGAAATCTTTCAATTTATCAATTTTGATTTTTAATTTTAGTTTTTATTTACTTGTTTCTAATAAAAAATTTCACAAACTCTACCTATAAAATTTCATGCAAGTATTTCTTCATGTTTAATTATTTATTTTAAAGTGTTAGTCAAATACTTATGAAAAGAAAGTATAGTCAAATATTTAATATAATTTTCTAATTTTCTAATAATATTTTTATATTTTTATTTTAGTATTAATTAAGAAGAGGTTAAGTGCAATATGGCACGTAGAATACCCACATATCAAAAGTCTTAAAAATAATTAGAAAAAGATAACGTGAGCAACAACTTCAAGCTTGCAATAAACTCTAATGTTTTTAAAAGCATTATTTTACTTTTATTTTTTTAAATAAAAAATTACCAAATGCATTTATTTTTTGTTATTGTTATTGAAAGGAGAAGAAAGCCCTATTTGAAATTCAATTCAAATGTTGTTTTGAATGGAATTTTTGTTGGTTATTGAGTATTATTTTCGTGCAGAATTATCTGTTTTGGAAAACTTGGAGTTTTTGGATTTGAGCGACAACTTTCTAAGAGGTTCTCTAACAATGCAAGGTAATCTCTAAATAAGTTTGAATTTTGCATTTTCCTCGGTTGGTTTTTTTCTCTTCAATGCTCTATTATTTCTCCTTTTCTTTGTCTAATTATTCAAATAAAGTATGGTTTGATGATACTTGAGTGTTGACAATCATTCTTTACAATTTCTTAGATTTAAAAAAGTTATCTAAACTAAGAAAGTTGGAGTACTTGGATCTGAGTTTCAATAGATTCAACAAAGATATTATGAGATTATTGGTATTTCTACTGTCCCTCAAATCTCTCTTTCTGAAAATGGCATGGAAGGGTCCCTTTATGTGTATGCAGTTCCAAAGAAATTTATCTATAACAAAAACAAATCTCTCTTGTATAACAAAAAGCCAAGTTAACGATTACAAAGGATTTGAATACCTAAATTGTTTCCAAAGCTTAACATTAGCACAAAATAAGGTGAATTCCAAAACCTCTCCCAAGACCTCGAAATTGTTTCAACCCAAAGTCTCTCATAGGTCACGCCTCCTTCTCCATTCTATCATGGCTTGTTGTATGCTTGAGTTGTTGTTCCCAAAGGTCATTTTTGTTTCTATTCTGCTTTGCTGAGTTTGATCTTTCTACTTAAGGAAGATAGGTTTGCAGACTTTGGCTTTGGTTTTATTCATTAAAATTTTTATGTTTTTTTTTTTTTTGCTTGAACATCATTTGTTAGTGAAAATATGAATTTGAGAAAGGATTAAACATTCATTTAGCTCCTGTGCTGTACATTTTCTAATCATTTACTATTTAAAAAATAAAAAATTGTAATTAAATATTTGAACTTGCATTTCATTAAACATTTTGATCGTGGGACTATTTTTGTTAATTAAGCAACAATCATAGACAAAACATTTAATAAAATCCTAATACATGTAAAAAAAATGTTTTCTTATTACCAAATTATCCATTGCTATGTCAACAAAAAATAAAAAAGATAAAATTTAAATTTTCTAAAAAATATGAAAAATTTTGCAAAAAGTTTCAAAAAGTCAAAACAAAAAACTAAACATTTGGATTTAAATAAAAAGTTAAATTTTGAATAAATATCGAAAAATAAAATCTTTGATTTATAAAAATCTAATATACTACATTGATCCAGGACAAATCAAAGTTGATCTACATTGGGATACCGGATAGACTCTAATGGCCTCCTGCCTCTTCTCCCTTTTTTCTCTCTCTTCCCATTCAATGCTTCCTCTCTCTCATCCATTCTTTCCCTCTTTTCTTTTCTTTTTGTTTTTGAATTTTTTTAATTTTGTATTAAAAAAATCAAGTTTTAAATTTTTTTTAAAAAAATTTTCAATATTTTAAATATTTTAGAAATTTATAATTTTTTTCCAAGCAATTTTGAATTTTAATAAAAAATCATGTTTTTTTAATTTTTAATAAAAATTTTAGATTTTAAATTTTTAGGATATTTTAAATGATTAAGTAAAAATTCAAATTTTTTTTCTAAAAAATTTGAAAAAATTTTCTAAAATTTAATTTACTAATAAAAAAAGAAAATTGTCTATGGATGGATATATATATATATATATATATATATATATATGTGTGTGTGTCATTTGACATGTAACCAACGAAAATGGATAAAAATTTTGAAATTTCAAATATGATTTAGACATTTTTCGACATGTCTTTTATAAATATTTTATTTCTTGATAATAATTAATATTGTTACAAATTGAATGATCAAAAAATTTTCACACGTAAATGTATGTCTATGTGTCACGGGTCGAGACTTAAGCTTCGAACCAGCGCGGCTCCGGGACCCGGGTATTCACCCTTCCGGCGTCTCAGATCAGTCTGATCGTCACGGTTCACATCCTTGTGAGGTATTGTCCGCTCTGGCCCTCCTGACCTCACGGTTTGGTCCTACAAAAGGCGTCTCACAAGACGGAGATGGTGTGAATCTTTTTATATCCCAGTGACCTTCCTATTATGTTCGATGTGAGATTCAGGACTTCCCCTTAGGTCCGTGACATATGCACGTTGCTAAAAGACTCTGCAATGTTTCTTTTGATACATGACATTATGCAAAGTTGCTTAAATGCATAATGGTAGCTAAATTTTTGTAAAAATAAAATTTTTATTATAAAAATTTTTAATCTTATAAAAAATTATTAATGTTGTAAATTATTTTTAAATTATAATAAAATATTTAATGTGATATTTAAACTATAAATATATTAATTAATATGATATGTAAAAGGATTATTTGTCCGTTACGTACATAATTTAAGACTAATTACATTAAAAGTGGGTATCACATTAATTAATAAATTTATAATTTAAATATCTCATTAAAATTTTTTAAATTTTAAATATTAGATTAAATTCACAATATATTCCAACCATTTAAGGAGTTAAGGATTTTCAATTTAAGTTCGTATTGGATTAATATGATTCAAAAGAAAGGTATGCTGCTAAATGCTATATAACATATACCCTACTGAATGAATATATGTACATTGATTAATAAATTGCTACAATTACATACTATTTTTGAAATTTATTTGACTACTTAATTTGATAATTGTAATTATACATATATATAATTACAGGTTCCAGTGGCTTGTTGAGACTGCATAAGCTTGAGACTTTGGATCTTTCTTTTAACTATATTTCAAATATCTCTTTGCGGTCCTTAAGTGCACTCACGTCTCTTAAAACGTTGATTCTATCTTACAATGACATGGAAGGATCCTTTCCTGTCCAAGGTACGTCTAGTATTTGTTATTAATATCATATTAAGTATTAATTTGTTTTAATTTTTAGTGTGGTTAAATTAAGATTTTTTTAATAATTATAACAGAGTTACTAAATGATATTAAATAATAATTTTTTTATATGTGTCGAATTTTTAAAAAAAATTAACAAAATTTAACATAAATAATATATTTAAAGTATTTTAAAGCCATATATATGTATAAAATATAGTTATTGCAATATATTAATTTCTTTCATAGAAACACCTAGACTATCACATATACTACGTACATATTTAATTAGTTGTTTTAAAGTGTTAGTCAAATACTTATGAAAAGAAAGTGTAGTCAAAGATTTAATATAATTTTACAATTTTCTAACAATAAACTCGTTCTATTTTTATTTTTGTATTAATTACAAAATAAGTTAAGAGCGATATTTTGCATAGAACACCCACATATCAAAAGTCTTAAAAATAATTAAAAAAGACTGTGAGCAACAGCTTCATGCGTGCAATAAACTCCAATGTATTTAAAAGCATTATTTTTATTTTTATTTTTTAAAATAAAAAAATTTACCAAATGCTTTTTTTTTTTTTGGTTATTGTTATTGAAAGGAGAAGAAAGTCTGATTTGAAATTCAATTGAAATGTTGTTTCGAATGTAATTCTTGTTGGTTGTTGAGTATCATTTTCGTGCAGAATTATCTGTTTTTGAAAACTTGGAGTTTTTGGATCTGAGCAACAACAAGTTAGAAGGCTCTCTTAAAATGCAGGGTAATCTCTAAACAAGTTTGAATTTTGCATTTTCCTTAGTTGGTTTTTTTCTCTTCAATGCTCTATTATTTCTCCTTTTCTTTCTCTAATTATTCAAATAAAGTATGGTATGATGATAGTTGAGTGTTGACAATCATTCTTTACAATTTCTTAGATTTAAAAAAGTTATCTAAACTAAGAAAGTTGGAGTACTTGGATTTGAGTTACAACGACTTTGACAAAGATATTATGAGGTTGTCAGAATCTCTGTCGTCCCTCAAATCTCTCGATCTTTCTTTTAATTACATGGAAGGGTCCCTCTCTAACCAAGGTATGTATGTGCAGTTCCACAGAAATTTATTCTATAACAAAAACAAATCTCTTGTATAACAAAAAAACAAGGTAAAGATTACAATGGATTTGAAAACCTAAATTGTTTCCAAAGCTTAACATTAAGCACAAAATAAGGTGAATTCCAAAACCTCTCCCAAGTCCTCGAAATTGTTTCACCCCAAAGTCTCTCATAGGTCACAGCCTCCTCCTCCATTCTACCATGGCTTTTTGTATGTTTGAGTTGTTGTTCCCAAGGTCATCTTCGTTTCTATTCTACTTTGTTGAGTTTGATCTTCCAGTTAAGGAAGATGGGTTTGCAGACTTTGGCTTTGGTTTTATTCGTCAAAATATTTACATAAATTTTTTTTTGTTGAACATCATTTGCTACTAAAGATATGAATTTGAGAAAGGATTAAAAATTCATTT
The DNA here is from genome assembly GCF_047325235.1 of Durio zibethinus. NCBI lineage: Eukaryota > Viridiplantae > Streptophyta > Magnoliopsida > Malvales > Malvaceae > Durio > Durio zibethinus. Next base: position 3,451,382 of record NC_143169.1, on the reverse strand, counting down.
GGCTTAAACACTATACATTTTTTGTTAATTTAATACTTATGTAATAAAAATCATAATTAAATCTCTAAACTTACATTTCATTGAATACTTTAGTTTTAGGGACTATTTTCGTTAATTAGGTAGTTGTTTGGACAAAACATATAATAAATTCCTAACACTAAAGTTCAATAATCGTCATATTATTCATTGTTACATCAACAAAAAATAAAAAATGAAAAATTAATTTGAAATTGCTACAAATGTTTTAAAAAATATGAAAAATTTTATAAAAATTTTCAAAAAATTCAAAACAAAAATTAAATATTTTCATTTAAATAAAAAAAAGTTAAATTTTGAATAAATACAAAAAAATAAAAATTTTAATAGATAAAAATCTAGAAGAAATGAGTCAGATCAACACTAATCCAAGGCAAATCAAGCCCGATTTGCCCCAAACTAGCCAATCGACTCTAACGGCCGCCTGCCCCCTCCCCGATCCCTTCTCTCTCTTTCCTTTCAATCCTTCCTCTTTGTCCCCGATTCTTTCCCTTTCTCTTTTTTTTTTCTTTTGGTTGAATTTTCTTTTTTAGTGTTGTATTAAAATCAATTTTTAATATTTAAAAAAGTTTAAAATATTTTAAATATTTATAAATTTTTTAAAAGTAATTTTGAATTTTAATAAAAAATCATATTTTTAATAAAAAATTTTAGATTTTAAATTTTATTTACATTTAAATGGTAAAGTAAAAAATTCAATTCTTTTTCTAAAACCTAATCTACTAATTTAGTAAAAATGAAAGTTGTTTACGGATAATTATTATAAAAAAAAAAAGTTGTCTACGAACATATATAGGTCATTTGAAACGTAACTAATGAGAATGGATAAAAATTTTGAAATTTTGAAATACGATTTGAAGTTTTTAAATACGCACAATGCATCGTACTCCTATACACCTTTCTTTTATACATTATAGATTTTTTATGTTTTGAAGGTTTAGTTGTAGTTGTAGGCAGATCCTTTACAAGTGTTTCCAATACCATTATTTATTTTTGTTTATTTGGTGATAGATTTGAAGTCTTCAACAAAACTGGAGATATTAGATTTGAGTTTTAATAATTTGGTTGGGAATGTTCCTTCTACCGTAAGGGAACTGGCTTCGCTTAGGGCATTATCTTTGGCATGGAATGGTTTTAATGGCTGTTTACCAATTCCAGGTAATACTTTCAGTTTGGTGCAAAAAGAATAAAAAAGGCTTAAATATATATACTAAAAGGCATGCACCGGATATATATATATAGCGATTAAATTGTTTTTTTTTTTTTTTTGCAAAAACAACAAACTTTAATTAGCATTGAATTATATATAATGTTTTCATGTAAATATTCCTCTAAATTTCTTCCTTTGCCAGGTATATGTGAACTAAATAGACTTCAAGAGTTGGATCTTAACGGTAATAGTTTTGAGGGAATCATTCCCCAATGCCTAAACAATATGACTTCTCTTCGTCTCATTGATCTTGGAGGCAACCATTTTGAAGGCTCATTCAAATTTAGCTTATTTATGAATCACCCCAAGCTTAAGACAATCATGCTTACTTGTGATGGTGACAAATTGAAGATAGATGCGGAACATCTACATCAAAGCCCATTGTTTCAGTTAGAGACGTTAAAACTCTCTAACTGTAATCTGAAAAACACTCCTCAATTTCTCTTTTACCAGTATCGAATAAAAGCAATTGATCTCTCTTACAATAACTTGAGTGGTATGTTCCCTACCTGGTTAGTTGAAAACAACACTGAGTTGGAACTTTTAAATCTAAGGGAGAACTCTTTTTCTGGTCAATTTCATCTCCCAGCAAATTCTATGAGAGATATTCAATTGGTTGACGTCTCCAGCAATCATTTCAGTGGGCAACTTCAAGATGACTTCGGAAAAATATTATCAAATGCAATGTGGATTAATTTGTCCAATAATCATTTTGAAGGTGATTTCCCATCGTCAATTTGTGTCACAAGCAAGTTACAGGTATTGGATTTGTCCTCTAACAATTTCTCAGGAGAAGTACCTAAGGAGTTACTTACATGGTGCACGAACTTGAGACTCTTGTGGTTATCACATAATAAATTTCAAGGTGAAATATTTTCTTCCCATTTTAAATTGAGTCAGCTACGGTATCTCGTGTTGAGAAACAATCAGTTCACAGGTAGTCTATCTCTACCAAACAATGTTGAACTTTGGTCATTAGAAGTTTTTGATATCAGCAACAACCGAATAGAAGGTGAAATTCCTAGTTGGATTGGTAATTTGACAAGCTTACAAATACTTTCTCTGAACAAGAATTTATTTGAAGGCCAGTTTCCTTGTAAAGAGAAACTTTTATCAATGGAATACTTGGACCTTTCTCACAACTTTCTCAGGGGACCCTTGCCTTATTGCTTTAATCAGAATTCTTTAAAGCAACTTAATTTGGAAGGGAACCAATTCTGGGGATCAATGCCAAGTGAACTTTTCAATTTCTCGGCTCTGAAGGTGTTGAATCTTAAAGATAACAACTTGTCTGGCAGTATTCCCTACAATATTAATGGAAACCTCCCTAGCTTGAAAGTCCTTTCATTAGGGAATAACTATCTAAAGGGTTTAATTCCGGAGTTGCTCTGTCAATTGACAAATATAAACACTTTGGATCTTTCCAACAACTGTTTCTCTGGGCAAGTACCTCAATGCTTCTATAATATCTCCTTTGGGAAGATCGAGGCAAAACGTGCTATCCTCAATTCACCAGAATATAGTACTGATTTCTATATTACTCCACCTTATAAGGTACATGGAAATCTCTTAAAATATATCTCTGATGACCTTGAGCGGTCTTACGCTTCCAGAACACGATTTGAGTTTGATTTTGTCACTAAAAATAGGTTTGAGGTTTACAAGGCTGGCTTTTTATATTTGATGTCCGGACTTGATTTGTCATGTAACAATCTAACAGGGAAAATCCCAGTAGCATTGGGGAACCTATCCTCAATTCATGCATTGAACTTGTCTCACAATCGATTAGTAGGTCCCATTCCAATTTCTCTTTCAAAGCTCGTTGAAATAGAAAGTTTGGACCTTTCCTACAACTATTTGAGTGGGGAAATCCCATCGGAGCTGACCAACCTTGTGCGTTTGGAAGTCTTCAATGTGTCACACAACAATTTATCTGGTAAAATTCCATCCACCAATCAATTTTCAACATTTGAAGAGAGTAGTTATGAAGAAAATCCATTGCTTTGTGGACGGTCATTAAATAAACGCTGCACCAACCCTCCGACACCATACTTGCCAATTGTTCCTTCAGATGAAGCACAAGGGAAATGGTTTGAAGTTGATTTTATTGCCTTCTACGCAAGCTTTGGTGTAACATATCTCGTGTTCTTGTTGGGTTTCGTGACTGTTCTATTCATCAATCCTTTTTGGAGGAGAAAATGGTTCCATTTCGTCGAGAATTTCCTCTCTTCCAGCTATTATTTTGCTTATGATAGCCTAGGCAAATTATGGAATTAGCTATGTTTGTAATTTCCATAAATGCTTGTAATTTGTCATGACTCTTGAGTCTTTGTTTATGCTTACAAATAATGGGAATTGTTCCAAGTTAGTTTTTCAGGTAAACAATCTCTTCCACAAAGATTTGCCAAGATCAAATTTAAATGTTGTCCACTTGACCTTTAAGAATCACATATTCAACAAATTTTGGCATATTTTCATTTAGCATTATTATATTATTAAAGGAAAACTTTTTTTACCCCATCCAATCAAGGGCGGAGCCAAATGAAACCCTCACTGGGAAAAAAACTATGTATTTTCTAGATAAAGTTTAAAGAGTTTTCATTGTCACAACTAGTTTTTATGTTCCTTTCTAATCATTTTATAGCATACGTCTGTTAAGCATTAAACTTAAAATCAATTGACAGTAAGTGAAAGAACTCAACCTGAATATAAAGTTATAGGAAATTGAAAATTTATTAGATGGATGATAACCCACTTTAACAGGCGCCTATCACGTGTAGGTGAAGATGAAAAAAGTCTTTCATGTGATAAATTGAGAAAAAGCAACAAAAAAAAATTCTGACTTTGATAACATATTAAACATCTAACCTAAAACCAATTGGCAGTAAGTGAATGGGTCTAACCTAGATATAAGATTATAGGAAATTGAAAATTTATTGGATGTTGGATAATCCACTATAACAATGTCTAAATATCATTTTCTTAAATTGAAAAATGATTTGTACAAACTTTGATAGTATTTTCAAATAAAGAAATGTGTATAGATATGTTTGATTTTATACTATATATTAAATTTCAAGACATGCAAAAATAACAAGATGTCGAAGCTAAAGGTGTAAATAATACACTTGTACTTGTAAATTATTCGAGTTCAACTCAAATAAAATTCGAATTCGATTCGATTATTATTGAATCGAACTCGAATTCGAACAGCTTAATTTATGAAGTAAATCAAATTCAACTATCCTAATACTTCACTCCAACGACTTATGAGCTTAATCAATTTTTTTTATTTAAATATATATTTTTATTATATTAATTAAAATTTTATAATTTTACCCTTATATATATATATATATATATATATATAACCCTAAGCACTTTAACTCTTTTTCTCAAATCTCATTTGCTTTTCCTTTCCCTCAATCTCCCTTTCAACGATGTCTTTGTTCTCTCTTTTCCCATCTCATCCTAGCAATCACCCTTTTCCTTTCTAGCACTCTTCCTTAATGCCTCATTTCAACATAACTGTTTGTAAATTGAGCATGTTGTATCTACATGCCTACCCTTACCTTCAATTAACATCAGTTTACATAGAAAAATCAAAAGCGTCAACTCCAAATATGAACTACTACTGCACATTTGAAGGTTGAGTGAGTAATTTTGCTAAACCTTTAGCTACGCCCCTTGGCTAAAAAATAGCTACTGAATGTTGTTTATTTCTACTTTAACTACTTAACGGAAAAAAAAAAGAAAGTGTTTGAATAATATATGCCAATAATAGTGCTTGTTTTAACGCTTCTTTTTTTTGTTTACAATTTTAATATTGCCTTAGTGAAACTATTGTTATCTTGATATTAGAACTTTCGATTTTTTATGTTGAGGAATTTTTGGATTTGGTTGTTTGAATTTAATTGGTTGAGACTTCTAATTTTTTTTATGTTTAGAAAAATTTTTAATTTGATGTTGAGTTTTTTATATTGTTACGATATTATTTTGAAAATATCATTATTTAAAAAAAAAAACATCTCAATTTAAGTTTTAGTTTAAATTTCAAATCAACTAATTGTGTTTTACGATCAAGCATATTAATTAAATTTCTAAATTTTTATTAGGTAATAAGTTAATATCGAATGAGTTCGAATTTTATCTTGAATCGAGTTTAAGCTTGATAAATAAAATTCGGTCAAATTTGAATCAAGTTTCAAACTTCAATATTTGAGTCGAGCTCGAGCTCAAACTCAAGCCCAAGTATTGTAGTTTACTTACTCGGCTTAACTCAACTTGATTATGTCTTTAGTTGGAGCTTTAATATGTATTTTACTCTTATTTTATCTTCTATGTTTATTTGCAAAATTTCTCAATTCACTTTAACAAAAAAAAAAAAAAAAAAAACATAAAATTTCATTAGAAGTTAAATCGTTTCAAGATTTTGTTGTTGTTGGTAACAAATTTTCTTAATTGGTTTCTTATGCATTTGTAGTTTCTTATAACATGAAGATAATATTTTATGCTTCCAACCTAACATTTATCTGATGTCTTACTCATAAAATTGGTGTTTATTATTTTTTTTATAATTTAATATAGTTAAATTAAGCCCTACTAGATGAGAACTTTAGCCATCCCCCTCTCGTATCATGCTTATCTTTTCACTTTCCTATTGAAAAGGCTCTCTTTCTTAAGAAAAGATTGTATAAAACAATTATGCCATGTTAACGTATATTTGTTTTATTGAAATCATATCATTTAATTATATTATTAAAAAATGTTAGTTATTTATTATATATTATATGTGATAATTAAATAATAAATATTTATTTTAATAAATTAATTAATTATTTTATAATAAATAATTAATTTTTTAATAATATTATTATATGACATAATTTAAATGATATATATATATATATGTATATACTGACCTGATATAATTGTTTTATGTAGTCATTTCCCTTCATCAAAAGTCTTTCTCTTTTTGTCTAAGTTAGTGATTTTTTTGAGCGTTGTTTAAAAAAAAAAAAAAACCCAGTTATCATCCACTCCTACGTCATGGCAATGGCCTTTGATTTTCAACTATAAAAAACAAGAAAAATTTTATAAAATAATTTTTAAGTGAAATTTGTTAAATTTTTTATTAAAAATATTTCAATAAAAACTAAAATCAAAATAAATAAATTGATAAAATTCAATTAGATGAGTAATATTATGTAGAAAAATTATTAAAAATATAATTTATAATTCAAAGTTATCGAGTATTTATTCAACAATAAAAAATTTTTCAAATTTTTTTATTAAAAATATTTATTTAAATTCAAATTTTACATACTTAATTTATGTAATAAAACTTTTTAGTTTATCGATTTTAATTTTTGATTTTAATTTTTATTAAATCATTTCAAATAAAAAACTTTCACAAACTTTATTTAAAAAATTAAACTTAATTTCCCTTAGAAAAAAATCAAGGTAAAAGCGCCAGGGGAAGAGCCAGCTTCAAAAAAATACTAAAGTTTTCGGGAAAAGTAAAAAAGAGCTTGATATTTGAGAGCTAAAGAAATTGTTACTATAAATAATATAATAATTATAGAATTAAATACTATAAATAATTAGATTGTTGACTTGATTTACTGATTGAAATAAAAAAAAAAACTTAAAATTTTAATAAAAATCCAAAAAATAACAAAATTATGTAAAATTAATAAAATATATAAAAAAAGAAAAATTTTCGTAATATTTAAAAAGCTTTTTATAATTTTTCTAAAATTTTTAAATTTTTTTCAAAAATTTTATATTTTCAATTTTTTAAAGTTTTTGATGAATCTTTTTTTATTTTAAGAAAATTTTATTTTTATTAAAATTTTCATTTATGAAATTTTCAGAAATTTTTTGAATTTTTTTAGATTTTTATTAAAATTTTGAGTTTTTTTATTTTTTAAATGTTAATAAAATTTTTAAAATTTTTAAGTATTCCAGTTTTATTTTTAATAATTTTTTAAAATATTTCTAATTCTTTTAAAAAATTTTAGAATTTTTTAAAATTTTTTTGAATTTTAAAAAAATTTTCTTTTAATGTTAATATGACAATTGATGATTTGATGCTAGTTGAACTACTTGACACGTGTTAGCATCTTATTAGATGTTCATGCATGTCAGTAAGTTAACTAACAATGTTAATTTTAAGTACCAAAGTGAATGACGGAATGAAAGTTTCAATACCAAATTAAAAATTTTATTTGTTTAGATACCAAATGACAAAAAAAGTATAGTATATAGGCCATTTTTATATTTAACCTTTCTTAAAATTGGATTTGACAATTTCAAATATAATAAGAAAATAATATGATAAAAAAAATTAAAGTAACACAGTTTAAAATTTTAATAAAAAGAGTTAATAACACACGTGGTTCTTAAACTTTAGGTTAAATTCTATATTGGTTTCTAGTTTTGAAATGTTCTAATTAAATCCTTAATTGCCCAAACGTATCAATGCGATCTGCTAAATCATTTAAATTGATGACAAATCTTACGTGACATAATACATATTCTTCCAAACTTTTATTATATAAAATTTTCTAATGTCTACTAAGCAAATAAAAAAAAGCAAAAAACACTTTTGCAATGTCTACTAAAAAAATTAAACCAGTTAAAAAAAAATTTTTGCAATTTTTTTGAGTTTAACTAAAATTGGTAATTTAGCACATTTGATATTGCAAAAAATGAATACCAAAAAAAAAAAAAAAGAAAGAGTATATTGGTGAGTTGCCTTAGAATTCAGAACCTTCAACGAATGAGTTATCAAAACTTCTTAAACCATATGGAAATCAAATCTACACCCATTTATCCAAATCACATCATAAAATAACTTATTAAAGAAAATTCATTTCTTTTCGCATTTCACTAAATAAAATTCAAAGCCAAATCATTCAAATGGGAAAAAAAATATACCTTTTTTTCTCACAGTGAGTAGGCATCTTCCATGAGCATCCATAAGAATAACTTCACCTTTATCACGAGGATTTGGATGCTACAAATCGACTCGGAAGACTAATAAACAGTGAAGCCATCATTGGTAAAGAAAAGAGAAGTTTTGAGAATGGTAAGATGCTTTTTTCTTCGTAAATATAACCACCATCCATGACCAAATATGCTTTCATTTTATTCCCCTACAATACTATTAACCATTCTCTTCTTCTCCTTGTTTAAACTTTCCCACCTTTAAAATCTAAGGCCTTCGATTTGGAACAAATAAAACAATAATAATAATAATATTATTATTATTAAGACTCTTCTCTCTTTTACAATAAAAGTTACTCTTTTTTAAAGGTTTTTTTTTGTCTGGTCAATTTTTTTTTTTTTAGTCTTTTACCTTTTTTGTTTTATAATTTGTTTAAAAAGTATAAAAATTTCACATAATCTGATTAAACAACAAAAAAAATTTACATAATAAAAGTTTGAAAAATTATGTGTCATTCTATGTAGAATTTACGGTCAATGTAGATAATCCGACAAATGAAAGGACTACATTAACATATGTTTAAGTAATTGATGACTCAATTAAAACTTTTCCAAATTTAAGGACTAATATAAAATTTGATCCAAAATATAGAGACCATACATGCTATTAACTCTAATAAAAATCATATATGGATGGCAAAAATAAAAAAAAAAATTCATATTTAACGTGTCAATAAAAATTATGATATTATAATTTTTACATGCTTATATGTGTTTAATTCAAAATAAATATACATAAATACAACAAGAGTTTGGCTTAGTGACAGTGAAGAGACTTTAAAATCATGAGATCTTAGGTTCAAACTCAATTATGTATGGATTTGTTTCAACTTAATATTTAATTTGTTTAATTATATTCTAGTTTATTGATAAATTTATTTGATTGACTATACTTGTAATTTAAAAATATACATATACCAGTACATGAGTTTAGGTTTTGCTACCTAAGTGGGCTTTACTCTTTAGGGCGTTTCAGAAGAAGTGAGGACTGCTCTCTCAGGAAGATCGGGCTTCACAAGTAATAAGTTCAGAGTTCAAGCCACATCCAAGCCGGACCGAACCAGCCCATTGGATAGCTCCCTACAGTTTGGAGTTGGGTCTTCCGAGCTAGAGATGGTAAAATTGGTTTTCGACTCCATCCTCATTTATGCATAGAAAACACGACGTAGCTTCACACCTCGTGTCTATGTCAGACCCTTCAACAATCACAGAACTCCTTCAATCCCTTTTTCTCCCCGTCTCTCCCCTTCAGACACTGCAACAACCACCTGCCATCTGTCACCTCGCCACCGCCTTCCGCTGCCACCTGGTGTTCTAGATACAAAGGTATTTATTCCCAACTTTAATTTCGACTTTCCTTCTTCCTTTTCCTTCTCTAGCATAGCTTCGTTATCGAATGCACAGAAAATTTTAGGGTTTTATGCTTTATTACTTCGGCAATTGATTTTTTTATTAAACCTTTCCGCCGTAATCAGAACATCATTGTTTAGGGTTTTTTTTTTGGGTAATACAGAACAATAAAAATGGAGGAAGATGATGATTACGTTGAGTATATTCCGGTCGCCAAGCGCCGAGCCATGGAAGCTCAAAAAATCCTACAAAGGAATGGCAAGTCTTCTGCACTTGAAGATGAAACTGAAAAATCCAATCTTGCTGAAGTAAAACCTAGTTTGCTCGTGAAAGCAACTCAGCTTAAGAAGGACCAACCCGAGATCAGTCAAATGGAACAAATTGTACAACAAGAAAAAGAGATGATTGAACATTTATCCGATAGGAAAACGCTTATGTCAGTCCGGGAATTGGCAAAAGGGATTACTTATACTGAACCCTTGTTGACTGGATGGAAACCGCCTTTGCATATTCGAAGGATGTCGAGAAAGGATAGGGATCTGATTCGAAAACAATGGCATATTATTGTTGATGGGGAAGATATTCCTCCTCCTATTAAGAATTTTAAGGATATGAAGTTTCCGGATCCAATATTGAAGAAGTTGAAGGCTAAGGGAATTGTGCAGCCAACTCCAATTCAAGTTCAAGGCCTGCCTGTTATTTTGTCTGGAAGAGATATGATCGGTATTGCATTTACGGGGTCAGGGAAAACACTTGTGTTTGTGCTTCCGTTGATTATGATTGCATTGCAGGAGGAGATGATGATGCCAATACTTCCAGGAGAAGGTCCTTTTGGGTTGATTGTCTGTCCTTCGAGAGAGCTTGCTAGGCAGACATTTGAGGTCGTGGAGCAGTTTTTAGTGCCTATGAGGGAAACTGGGTATCCAGAACTCAGACCCTTGCTTTGTATTGGTGGCGTTGATATGAGGTCTCAGTTGGATGTTGTGAAGAAGGGGGTTCACATTGTTGTGGCTACTCCTGGGAGACTGAAGGATATGCTTGCCAAGAAGAAGATGAATTTAGACAATTGCAGGTATGATTATTATTTTCAAAGCTTTTGGTAACACCATTGTCAATTAGCTAACCTGCTACTTTTAGTCTCATTATCATGAATTCAATATGTATTCGAATTTTGTTGGTTATGGTAACTTAAGCTGCCACCATATGCAATTGATGGGATCAGAAATTCTAAATGCTATAGATGCTTGGTTGGGGGACCAAACTACCAGCACTTTTGTTTTGCCTTTTAATCTGTTCTCACATGTTTAAATATCTCTCTGTACTTTTGCCAATGTGCATTGCTATTTGTTTATTTATGTATGGTGAAAATATGTAGTGTTCTTTACTTCTGCTTTATGTTGCAATTTTTCTTGCATTTATTTTCAAAGATATTGTATGGTGTCAAATCTGTTGTAGCGAGCTTAATTTTGGTTTGTTTGTTAATTTCTTGGCGTTAGATTTATTGGGAAAAGGCTCTGTACTTCCTTTTGGTTTTCTTTGTTATTAATTTTGGTTTATATTTATTGATTGTATGTACTTTTGCTTTTATGTAATCTTAGGTGCTTCTGCGTTTTTCTTTTTTTTTTTTTAGTACTAACACTTAATTCCAAAGTTAGCAAATGTGTTGAATCTGTTAAAGCTGGCTTTTTTACCCCCAAAACATAGATTTTAAATTAAACTTTTTTCCCTCTAGATAGATTATGATACTCAAGCAATAGGTTTTTCTTCTATAGGTACTTGACATTGGACGAAGCAGATAGACTAGTGGATTTAGGCTTTGAAGATGACATCAGAGAAGTGTTTGACCACTTTAAAGCTCAAAGGCAAACCCTTTTGTTCTCTGCAACCATGCCTACCAAAATTCAGAACTTTGCCAGAAGTGCTTTAGTAAAGCCAGTTACTGTTAATGTTGGGAGAGCAGGAGCTGCAAATCTTGATGTGATTCAGGAGGTTGAGTATGTGAAGCAAGAAGCGAAGATTGTTTACCTCCTTGAATGCCTACAAAAAACCCCTCCTCCTGTTTTAATATTTTGTGAGAATAAAGCTGATGTGGATGACATTCATGAATATCTCCTCTTGAAAGGAGTTGAAGCTGTGGCTATCCATGGAGGCAAGGACCAAGAAGAGAGAGAGTATGCCATTTCATCCTTTAAAGCTGGCAAGAAGGATGTCTTAGTTGCAACTGATGTTGCGTCAAAGGGTTTGGATTTTCCTGATATTCAACATGTGATCAATTATGACATGCCTGCAGAAATTGAAAACTATGTCCATAGAATAGGACGAACAGGAAGATGTGGTAAAACAGGAATTGCAACCACATTTATAAACAAGAATCAGAGTGAGACAACCCTGCTTGATTTGAAGCACCTATTACAAGAAGCCAAACAGAGGATTCCACCTGTCTTATCTGAGCTCAATGATCCACTGGAAGATGTGGATGCGATCACCAATGCAAGTGGTGTAAAGGGTTGTGCTTATTGTGGTGGGTTGGGGCATCGTATTCGGGATTGTCCCAAGTTAGAGCATCAGAAAAGCATGGCTATTGCAAATTCCAGAAGGGATTATTTTGGTTCTGGTGGTTATAGAGGAGAAATTTAATTTGTACATTTAAGAACTCTGAACTCATTTCCGTTTGTATCAAATGTAAAGAATCTGGGGTTGTGGCACCGTAATGCAAGTTGTATTTCTTCTTTGGTGTGAATAAATGCAAACTTAAATTACGGGGAAATAGAATCATAAGCGAAGAAACACCAATTTCTAGGAAATTGGCAAGAACATAGTTAAGCAATCCTGAAAGGCAACGTGAAGTATAAAGGAAAAAAATCATTAGAAAAAAAGCTTTGCAATCAAATGGTTCTGCTTTATGGAATTTATTTCTTGCAGTTCTATTCGCATAAAACAAAGCATGATAGTGAATGATTGTTGCTTACCAGAAAGAACGTTTCCTTTTGCATGTCTCTTCTAAGAGAGTTTGCCATTGCAGCAAGCAGTGTGCAGTAGTTGCAGTGGAACAGAGATTGCTTTTGAGTTTCTAGAAAGAACATGAGACAGGTTAAACGAAAAATTGCCATGCACATTCAAGGGGAGTGTTACACTCCCCTGGCACTTAAAAAATGACATTTTGCAGATTTAAAGTTAAAATCTTAACATTTACAACTATAATTCCTTCTCTTATTCTTATGACCTCTTTTGTTCAAAAAAAAAAAAAAAAAAACCCTTGCGTAAATTACCCTCGCTCACAGTTCCCTTGCTGAGCATTTTTAATCCATCAGATGGCATCTGTTACCATGACTTGCCATATGTTTCTTTAGGAAAGAGATAAAAAAACCTATTGATTTATCACATCAGGTCCAGTCTAAGACCATGAATGTCATCATACTGTTTAACTATACAGTTTCCAATATGGTCCAAGAAAATGCTATCACTCAAATAAGAGAAGAAGAAGGAGAAGCAGGACAAGGAAACAAGAATCTTGAACTCCTAAATTACATTTCTCAGACTTGAAAATTTTGAAGATAAATAGAAACATTTACAGAGACCTGAAGCTTATTTTGATACTTAAGTTGCTTAATTATTTATTGGATCTGAGGTAAGGAAACATGAAAGGGGAATAGTATAGGTGTATTATGTATGCTTCTAATATGTGTTTCTCTCGTATGATGCATACAGTTAGTTCGTCTCCAATTATTCAGGGGAAAGACTGCACAAATTAGCTTAATCAACTGGAACTTCAACCTCCATTTTTAGGCCAGAGCTCCCGAAAACCTGTGCCAAATACAAAGCAATGTAAATATATGGATTGTCTCCTAAGTAGAACATGACTAAGCCATAATTTCATCAAAATTATGGTGGTAATACAAACAGGGGTGACCCCGCTTCCCAACAGTTATTTGAAGCTAGCCATTAAAGGATGCTTTGGCAACATAATAACAAGTGGATTATGATAGACCCTTAATGCAGTTTCTAAATGTTTTTTAAATCACATCAGAATTTCAGCATATTTACTTTATTGCAGAAGATGTAAATATTTCTGAACTCATCTGCTCTTATCAGAAGAGTCAAATTCTTGCGTTCCTAATACACTGCCATCTCTAATAGTTTACTCCATTGATCCCACAGATGCAAATTACCACATGGTATGAATCTGTTGCTGGTTGCAGAAAGAGGAGGAAATGCAAGCTACAACTAACCCCTCTTATATCTCAAGTGTCTTTTGCAACCAGCTTCAAGGTTTAAGTCACTCAACCCAGCAGACACTGTCAAAACCTTTGCAACCAGGAGAAAAGATCAAAATATTCTCGTACCCATAATGCTGAGAATTGGTCCTTCCATTTTTAGCCAACAGAATATGAAACTTTAAGATAAGGTATAAAACCATTCAGACATGGCATAATAGTTGTTGGTCAAAGGTCTTTTCATCTAGTGTAAAAGGTCAATGATTCTCTCTCCGCACTTTTTCTTGCTCAATTGTACCAGGGAGGGAGATCATGCATAGAACCTAAAGATATATGGTCAAAAACAGGCTAAGTCAACACCTATGGTCTCCACTTCAAACCTTTTACAGCCAAAGAATCAATCAAGAGAAAGCATTACAATTTAAATTTTAAGTTGGCAACGAATTCTAGCCTGCATGTGATACAAAGTAAGACAACTAAAAACAAAATAATCTGGATATATTAGTTAACTAAAAAAAAAAAAAAATTCTAGATTCCATCATTTATAACAATAAATGAAATTTCTCCCTAGTTCTATTCTAAGCATTCAACATAGTGCAAAAACAAATAGAAATGGATCAGGAAACAATTTACAGGTATTGTTCTCTCCCTGTAGTTTAAGGATGCTTGCTGTAACTACATATCAACAAGTGGTTTAACCTTTTCAAGACTTAAAAACCATTTACTGGTTATCTTTGTCATTTATGCCAAAACCCATTTAAGCTTATTGAGGTTGTATCATGTGAGGTTGTGCACTCATGATTATGCAACAAGAAGAAACTGACAACTTTTAATTGCTCTTGAGTTCTTAAGCTAGTTACTTGAATCTATAGAAATCCTAAGTTAAAATGGTTAACACCTTACCAAATGGATCATCTTAAGTTGCATTCTCTTATAAATATGAGAATAGCATTGTACTACTTGTGAATTTAAACGAGAGACACCGAGATAGAAAAAAAGAGAAGCCACTTCGATATAGTCAGCCAGGGATGAGAGAAAAGGCATTTGAATATAGTTAGCTAGGGATTGAAAGAGGCTTTTCACAAGATTTTTAGCAAAGCTCTTATAACAAATGGTCGTTTAGAATTCCCAAAGGTGTCAAGTAGTCCTATTACAATATCTCATAAGAATACATATTTTAATGATGCTATAAAAATACATATTTTCTAGAGTTTTTAGTCATACTACCATCTAGTCCAACAATACTTTCACCTCTCTTTTTCTTTTTTTTTTTTAAAATAAATTATTCTCTTTGGTGGCACCAGTGGGATGAAAGAAAGAAAAGTTATATCATTAATCTATGTCCTAGCCTCTAACTTTAAATATATTGATCTCTCCCTGTCACTTATTTCTTTTTACTGGCCTTATAAATTAAACTTTTATGCAAAAAACATAAAATTGGTAGAAATTGAATATTTATAATAAATATAAAATAGAAAGGAAAGGACCTTGATGAAGTCATCCAACATTAGGTAAGAGTCCCTCAAGTAACCTGCTTCTTTCAAAAGTTGGGTCAAGACTTGCTGCAAGAGAAAGAACAAAAGGGTAATGTGTTTTATGATACACCACTCACATCTAAAGTAATCTTACATGATGCTATCCTTAATAGAGAAACCATAATAGAGAAACCATAAAACAATCTATCTCATTTAAAATAGTTTTATAACCAAAATTATGAGACTACAACAAAATGGAAATATTTAGTTCTAAATTACAGAATGACGTTGAACTTTGAAAATCTTATTCTGTAATTTAAAGAAAATCTTAAGAATGCAATAGTCAAAGGCACCAGGCAAAGTGTGTCATATGATGCAAACCAATAAATCACTAGTCCTTAGATACTAGCCACTAACCCATTCCAATGCATACTTTTGGCAGCAAACAACCTACTTGAGACATCTTTGATCTAATCAGAGTTTACTAACTGTCATGAAATGAGATTTAGTGAAGGATCATAAACTAACGTAGAAATTCATCAACAGCCTCAATGCTATTTGAGCCCAATGACATTAAATTATTTCTTTCAAATGTTCAACCACTCCTCAACTTTTGCAATATAATATCTTATGGGGACTTTTAATGATATCATTGAAGAAAGCCTTTCAAGTACGAAATCTAGCCCATTAAAAAGGATTTTCTCATTAGTTTAGGGTCATCTCGGTTAAACTACTAATGAAGGTGCTCATGGCATATATTGATCAGATGAAAAGAAAATGAAGAGCGAAAAAGATTCTTTTGAATCCTATCTCTATCCAAAATAGACTGGCTGAATGTGAAAATAGAACCAATCATGTAAATGCCTTTAAGAAGATTCCTAAACACCTGGCTATTCAGGGAAAATGAAAATCATCCGCCTTAAAATAGAAAATAAAGATGCTACAAGATCAGTTTGCTCTTTTTTACTCTATTAGTTAGTCAGAGTGATACATTAGTTCTTTTTCCATTTTTTGCTAGAGTCGAAATGTCTACTGGGTTCAAATCCTACAATGAGATCCACTTGAGATAAGAAAAAAAAAATTGTAGAAAATCAACAACATATTTCTTTCTCACCTTCTAAGTTATCTGAATTCAGATGCAAATATATATATATATATATATATATATATATATTCATTACGGAAAGAGTGATTTGCATTTCTGCACAATGATTCTCCTGTTATTACAGCAGATTCCACAATAGGTATTTCATTTATCTTTTCCATTACAATCAGATATTACTAATAAGATATGCGAACTAAATTTATTCATGATAAAAGATGTTTTCATTGTTTTTTAGTATGCAAACAGCAAGAGTGAGCTGGATTATCCCGCCATGGATAGTGTCAGCAAATCAAATACGTCAATTTACGCATATTGGACATATGAAAAAGCATATCATGGTCAGAATAAAGGTATCATCTGCACCTCTCTAGCTCTTTTTTTTTTTTTTATTGTATGATATAATGATAAAAGGAAAACAAAAAACAAAAAAGGCAAAAATCCTTGGTTTACCTCTCTTTGGTTATCGGAAATAAATGAACCAGACAAATCACGCAACACTTCTAGTATGTCATTGAAAGAAACCTTTCCATTACCGTCAGAATCATACACTTTGAAGATAACTGAGACAGAAACTTAATAGCATTAACTAACTTTGAAACATTTGTACAGCTTCAATGAGCAAGGGGCAAGAAAAAGGCAACCCTAAAAGTAATCAGCTGTAACACTTTTACTTTGTGAATTGTGACCATTGATTCAAAATTAGATTGTACCTAAACCAACAGAGTCAATCACTATACAGAAGAGACAATGAAGACTCACGTTGAATTTTCTGCTGTACACTTGCTTTAGCACTAAACGCTGACAAGAAGGCTACAAAGTCCTTAAAGTTCAAACCATCCACCATCTTAAGCAGCCTCTGTAAATGCAACAAATCAAAGACATCAACAAAACAAGCTCAAACCTTTACATAAAACTCTAACACAACAAGCAAACACTAACATTGAACCATGAATATTTATTTACATCCCAGAATTCAATTAATTACTCCAACAAAGTCAACTCGAAAGACTACCTGAGAGAGTGGATTCATTGCAAACTCTGGAACTGATAAGAACTCATCAGCAGATATAAATCCCTTTGCATTTCGATCTAACTGGCAAAACCTTTGGTACAATGAAACAATTTCCTGCAGAGAGACTGCATTCCCACAGCCAGAAAACATCAAAATTTAGATAATAGAACAACCAAGTTGAAGAATCAGTAGGAAAAAGCAAGCATACAGACAACCTACATAATTTATGGCAGTGCTCTTGAACTTCTTCAATATCATATTGAGTTAGCATTGAAGAAGCATTCCCCATCGCGCCTCACTAATAAAATCTACAAATTTTTCATCAAACAAAAAAGAACCAGCTGATTATTATCACAAAAAAGAAAAAAAAAAAAACCAGCCCCAATCAATCAGAATACACATTACGTAAAGAAAAAAGCTTTGACTCTAATGGGTAAAAAAACCAAAAGGTTGAACTGAAGATGCCTATGCATTAAATTAAGCTTAATAATAGTACTAATTGGCTAACTTCGGCTAGATAATTCTCACTATGAAATATACTACTTTCAGACCCAGCAATCGTTAGTCCAAAATAATCGACACCCATCAATCAGAACCTCAATTACCTTTACAAAAATCCACTGTTCAATGAATTGAAAGTAGAACAACCTTTGCACTGTTTGGTTTCAGCGAAACAGTAGGAAACTAGAAGAAAAGCAAAATTCTGCAGCTAAGATGCTCATACAACAGAGCTTCGGCCTAACTTGAAGTGAAATATTCTTCTCTGTAGAAAAAATCGAGCATGGAACAAAAGAATCAATACCCTTATGATATTTTCTCAGCAATCAAACAGAAACTAAAAAATAAAAAGAGGAGGTGAGAAAAGAATGGAAAATAAGCCAAAGGGTTACCTGAAGGAAAAAAAAAATGAAAAAGAAAAAGAGAGAGCTAAAGTTGGAGAATGGTGGGAAGGAAAGGATATGGAAGTAGAAATAGAGTAACAAAAAGCCTTGTCAACCTCGAAACTCCTGATAAAACAGCAAATCTTCCGTTCGTACTTTGCGACAATTCCACCAGCAATTTATGTTCTTTTTTTGGGCCCGCATCATCTGCCATTGATTTCATCTATTCTTACGCTTTCTCCTTTTTCTTTTTTTTTTTTTTTTTCTTTTTGGAAGCTTCTTTTATTTATTGAATATCCAATTTAAAAATAAGTAAATCTTGGCTTGCATTGCATGGAAATTTTTGTTATTTTTTTCACTTTCAATTTGATTTTTGAATCAAATCTTCAACTATGTTTCATTTATTAATGGGTTTAATTAAAGGTGTTCATCCTGCTAATTCAATTAATTTCGAATAAATTTATTTAAAATTAAATTAATAGAATTATATTATTTTATTTTTATTAATTAAAAAATTATTAATTTTAAAAATCTAATTAAATGAATCTAATTATTAATTATTAATTATTAAATGAATAAAAATCTAATTATTAATTATTAATTTAATTTAATTAATTTTTAAATTAATCAAATAATAAAAATATATTTAAATTAAATTATATTTTAAACTATTAATTTCTTAAACTTGAAATAAATTAAATAAAATCATCCAACAAAATATTTAAATATCAAAGTATTAAGATAAAAATTTTAACAATTTATAAAATGAAACAATCCATTTCATGTTTTTTAGTTTTATATTTGAATTTTTATATTTTGATTAAATTGATTTTTTAATCAAATTAACTAAAAATTAAAATTATTTCAAAATTATTTTTGATAATTAATCAAAATAATTTAATAATAGATCGATTAATTAAATTAAATCAATTTAATTTATTAATTTAATTAAAATCGAAATATGAACACTACTAAATCTAATCATTTCCTTTTGGGATTAGAAGGGCTTATCTAGTTTGATACTAATGATATATTCAATATTAATTTAATTATATTAACTATTTTTTAATAATATTAAATATTATTGATCAATATTAAATATTAATTTAATCGTATTAAATATTCAATTTCATAATATTAAATATTAATTATACAATATACAAAATTTTAATAATATTTTACAATAAATATTAATTTAATAATATTTTAATGTTTAATATTATTTAGTAAAATTTTAGTATTAAATATTAATTTAACAATATTTCATATAAAATATCAATTTCATAATATTTAAATATTAAATATCAATATCTTTATATTATTTAGTTAATTTTATTTTCATATTAAATATTAAATTATTAATTTTTTTAAAATTTTAATATAATTTGCAGAATATTCTAATACAAAATATTATTCAATATTAATTTAATAATATTCAGTTTTAATTTAATATTATTAACTATTATTTAATAATATTAAAATTGTTGATATTAATTTAATTATATTATATATAAAATTTACTATTATTAAATAATATTAAATATATTGTAATATTTTATAATAGATATTAATATAATAAAATTTAAATATTTAATATTATTTTAATCATATTTTAGTATTAAGTATGAAGTAGTCATTTAAATAATCATTCTAATATTCAATATTAATTTAACAATATTTAATATTTAATATATTTTTAATATTAAATATTAATATTTTAACATTATTTAAATAATTTTAGAATATTTTAATGTTATTTTAGTATTAAATGTTAAATTATTATTTTTAAAATTTTAAGATCATTTGAATAATACTTTAATATAAAATATTATTCTAATAATATTTTACTATTATGTTATACTTGTCATAATGTCTAAATCTGGGGATCCATCGCTAGACATTGACTTGAAGAAGTCGCCACCAATTTTTTTTATTTAGGTGCGATTGATCACCTAACGAATCTATCCTTTTAAGGAACACCTAAGCTTAAGGGTTCCCAAAAGAATAGGTTCGGGTCTACTAACCAGAACGAGGTTCGGGAGTTTGGTTACATGTAAAGAAGGTTATAGCACCCTCACAACGCGCCATCAAAAGATGGTACCGACTTAATTTTGTGTTATCCAATAGGCCTTAAAAATTTATCAAGTAATTAATTATTAAAAATTATTCTCAATTGACTATAATATTTTTAGCAGAAAATTGAAAAAATTCTCTCACCTCAAGAGTATGCAAAAAAATTATTGTTTCACTTGCAGAGGCTCCGTCGTCGGATTATTTAATATTAAAAAAATTCCAAAAAATAAAAAAGAAGAAAAAAATGATTGTTTTTGTAAAGAAAAAATTGATATTTTCAACTTTTTTTCAAAAATATTTTTTGAAACTTTTAATTTCGAGGAAAATTGATACTTTCAACTTTTCTCCAAAAATATTTTTTTTTAGAAAGCTTATTTTCAAGAAAAATTAATACTTTCAACTTTTCCTCAAAAATATTTTTTTGAATTTTATTTAAAGAAAATAAAATAATAAAATAAAAATAAAGAAAAGTAAAATAAACATAAAAATAGAATAAAGATAAAAATAAAAGAATATTAAACAATTCTAATCTAATAATAATAATAAATAAATAAAAAAACCTAGGAACGGCTCAGCTTAGCAACTCGGCTCGGCTCGACTTGAAGAAGAAAAACGACTCAGAGACGCGGCTCGGGGGTGTCGGCTCGGCTGGACTAACGGCTCGGAGACACGGGTCGCACGCGGGTCGACGCTCGGGTCGGGTCGGATCGTGACAAAATGTGCGGATCCTCTGGGTTACTTAACGTAGAAACGACGTCGTTTTGAGAGGGTATATGAGGTTGAAGTCGATTTTTTTCTCAGAATCCCTTCTTCTCTTCTCTCTTTTCCCTTTTTTCCTCTCCTCTATCTCTAAACCCCGAAGAACTTCGGTTGAATGCGCGTCGAATTTTGAAAATTTTCGTCGGAATCTGAGTTTTTCATCGAAAGTTCACCAAAAAACTGACCGAAAACTGGGAAGTTGGTCGAAATAATCACTGAAAAATTTAATCTTCATTGAAAAATTCAACCGAAATTTGAAAATTTTCCAAAAATTTCTAGAAAAAATTCGTAAAAAATTCTCCAAAAATTCCTACTGATTCTTAAAGCTGTTCTAAACACACCAAAACCTTTTTAGCTTTTAAATCTTCTCTATGTCTGTCTTTTTTCTCTCAGCCAATATCTCTTTTTCTATCTTCAGTCTTTTGATCCGTGGGTCTTTTTATAGGGATTGATCAGAAGAGTTTCTGATCAATCCCAACTCCTCATTGGATTGGGATTCAATCATTGAATCCAATATAAACTCTGATTGAATCCCAATTCACGGTGGGATTCTCCCAAACCAATCCAATCTCCAGTCGAAAAAAAAATAAAAATCAAATAAAAAAATATCAATAGATAATTAAAGAAAATAATCAGATAAATCAAAATATTAACAGATAAAAATAATAATAGATAAATTATAATATATAAATAGATAAATAATAATAAATATATATAATAATATATAAATAGTTAAATAATAAATATATATTAACATAACAAAAATAAATAAATAAATATTAATAAATAGTAATAATAAATAAATAAATAATAAATACATAAGATATAAAGGAAAAAATATAAAATAAAAAAAAATAAAAAAATATAAAATACAAAATAAAAAAATAAAGTGGACCTACCCATTTAGACCAGGCTCAAATGATCCGGGCCTGGATCATATTGGGTGTCTACAGTTGCCCCTCTTTGCACATTTTTTGTGAAACAAAAATTGTGCAAAGATGTAGACACCCATTCAAGATTCAACTCGACCTTTTTTTCTTTCATTTTATTGTGTTTAAGATTTGATCAAGGCTCCTCTAAGCAGAGGCTTAACAACTTTGAAAAACATAAACAATGCTCCTCTAATCAGAGGCTCAATGACTTTGAAAATGAATAAAACTCCTCTAATCAGAGGCTCAACGACTTTGAAAAATAAATAAAGCTCATCTAATCAGAGACTCAATGACCTTTGAAAAGTAAATGGCTCATCTAATCAGAGGCTCAACAACTTTGAAAAGTAAATGGCTCCTTGACAGTTATGTCCAAAGGAGTTAAAAATCGTGTTTGAAGGAATTTCAGGAGATTATGCCCGAAGGTCTTATAAATCAACCCTGATACTAAGGGACATCCTATTTCTAGGATTAGAAACTTACCTGACAAGCTTTTTCTCAAATTTGAAAATGTCTTCACATCCGTCTTCTCTATGTGAGATGTTGGAATACCTCTGCTTCTTGAATTTATGCACTATATTTTCTTAAATGTAATATATGCTATGAAATGCATGTGAAATTCAATGCATGCTATGCGAATGTTGGTTACTTGATTCCTATTCAATTGTGGTACTCAAATTTCTTAAGCTTTTTTCTTAGGCATCGAACCCTTTGATTCTTCAAAAATCAGATTATGCTGCTCTTCTAAGATCGAGTCAGTGTAACTCTCAATCATCTCTTCCACTCACATTATTTCTGTAAGAAATCTCTTTCCAAATTCAATGTCCTTATCAGGAACAGAACATCTCGATTCTGCCTTTATCACTCTTGACTTATTCAATGTAATGTAAAAATCTTTCATGCCATTATTCATTCATCAATCATTATTTCAAACTCAAAAAGTAAGAATGCATTTACACATTTCTTCCATTGTAGAGTATTAAGAGGAAAAGAATAAGAACGATTGAGAAATCGTCAATAGAATAGGGACACAAAGAGTGAAATAAAATGTCTTTTATTAACAATATGTTGGCAAACTTTGGCCAAGGAAAAATTACAAGGATAGGTATAGGGGACAAAGCCCAAAAATGAACAATCGGATAATCATGATAACACATCTCAAGATTTTTCTGAAAACTCAACCATCTGATGTATTTAATAACTTGGAGTTCCTCCAAATTTGCTAGTCTCCGTGCCAACGAATTTTTCAAATTTAATGCTGTACTCTCCTTATCTAAGCTGTCTTTTCAGGTTTTCAACTTAGATAAACCCCCTATGACTCAAACCGTCCTCTTAGGGTTTTCACCTTGAGTCCTCATTTTTCATTCACTTTTTTTCATTTTTCATTTTCTTTTTTCATTTTTTATTTTTTCATTTTTTTTCAAGCATAATATTTCTTCACAATATCAGAATTTATAAGATGGGATAAATCATTTCCATCCATCTCAGTTAGTATCAGCGCTTCACCCGAGAAAGTCTATTTCACCACGTACGACCCTTTTCAATTTGAAGTTTATTTTTCTCCATTATCGTGCTGGATTGAGAAGATTCTCTTCAAGACCAACTCTTCTTTTCAAAAGCAACAGGGTTGAATCTTTTTATTATGAGCCCTCATCATTTTTCTTTGATATAGCTTACCATGATACAGTGCAATCAATCTCTTTTTTTTTATGAAATTTAATTGTTCATAGCGTTCTCGAATCCATTCAGCTTCTTCTAATCCAACCTTTTTAGAACCTTCAAGGACAGGATCTCCACTTCTACTAGTAGTACAACTTTCATCCCATATACCAAAGAAAATGGGGTTGTCCAGTAGAGGTACGCATTGATGTTCGATATGCATGCAATGCAAATGGCAACTTCTCATGCCAATCTTTATAAGTTTTGGTCATCTTTTTCAGAATCTTTTTTATGTTCTTGTTAGCTGTCTCAACTACCTTATTCATTTTCGGATGGTATGGTGTCGAGTTATGATGCTTGATCTTGTATTGAGTACATATTTCTTGTATCATCTTATTATTTAGATTCTTGGTATTGTCTAAAATAATTTTTTTCAAAAGTTTATATCTACAGATGATCTCTCTCTTTATGAACTTGTAAATCACATATCGTGTTACACTTGCATATGATGCTATCTCTACCCATTTTGTGAAGTAATCTATCATCACAAAAATGAATCTATGCTTGTTAGAAGCCTTTGGGGTGATAAGACCAATGACATCCATGCCTCACATTGAGAATGGCCAATGTGGTGCCATAACATGTAAAACAGATGACAGAGCATGGACCTTATCAGCATATATCTAACATTTATGGCACTTACGAGCATAGTCAATGTAATTACTCTCCATTGTCAACCAGTAATATCCTGCTCTCATGATCTATCTCGCCATCATATGTTCACTGGTATGTGCCCCACAAATTCCATCATGCACTTCTTCAATGATTTTTTTCACTTCAGCTTTGCTTACGCACCTCAATAATACTTGATCCCAGCTTCTTTTGTACAGAACATCTCCATCCAGGAAAAAACTCATAGCCAATCTTTGGATGACCCTTTTATCATTTTCTGTTGCTTGAACTGGATATTGTTGATCCTTAATATATTGTAAGATATCATAATACCAGGGCTTCCCATCTTCTTCCTCTTCTACATTGGAACA